>NC_092858.1:57116971-57167078 GCF_032062135.1 Pyxicephalus adspersus
TACATTTAGCATACCTTAGTCAACCTTCTAACCTATACATATCAATTGACTGACTTTTCTAAGCTGTTATTAGGCCTAGGCCACGGGTCCAGAATTTTAGTAACTGTGGCAAATATCCCGTGAACCTGTGCTAGTGAGGCCTTCAGGCCACCTGTGTACTAAAAGAATTAAAAAGCTGCAGGTAGACAAAACAGCACTTGGTAGCAATTTTTCAGAATATTCTAGTTCAGCGTCAGACAATCAAAGTGATGAGGAGGGAATCCATGGAAAAAAAAACATTTTTTTGGAAGGCAGGGCTTTACATACAAGTTTGCATGTATCTTCTGAATATAGTTGCAGATACCTCTGATTCTAGAACAGCCCTAGGAGTGGTGTGTCTTTAGTTTACCAAGTGCCCCCTATATGGGAACTTTGTGTACCCACTTGTGATGATCTATTTTTTGTATCAATTGCATATACAAGGTTAGCTATGGGCAACCAGGCACACATTATTGGGTGAAACACTGTGCCCAGCAAATCTTTTTCATCCTCCATCTAGTTCCCAAAAAGTTGGTGCAAAAGTTGGTGCTCTTACTCCTGATGCTTTTACTGCTAGGGGTCAGTCAGATCAGGGCATTTTATGCTACAAATATAACATTTTCATCTTTAACCAGAGTCCTCTGTTGTCAGATTTCACAATCCTCCATTGAAGAATGTTTGGCCAGAATTCAAGAAGTACTCTCCCAGCTATCCTCTGAAGTATGGAGTGTATTCAGTCCCATAGAAAATACCAAGCTGTCAATATTTTTCAAACCAAGATGTCCATACTGTCCCCACTGACACCAACATGACAAAGTGATCCCAGTGTGGCATATGTATGCTCAGGTGCTGCCACGTAATCCTCTATCCAGTTAGTGTGAATGAGGGAAGTCACACTGCTGGAGAGTTGCTTTCTGCCATGCAAAACAAATCATGCACTGGGTCTACCCCTGCTACCTCCAAATTGATACTGTGATTGATTTTTTTTAAAGAAGAGAGAATACAACGAAAGAGGTTTTTTTTTTTCTGGCTGGTTGTATTTAACATAATTCCTATACAATATAAGGCAAAGTGTGACAGAATGTATGCACAACATGACAATTGTTTTAGCTGTCACGTTGTACATACATTCTGTCACACTGAACTGTATTAAAAGGACCAACACTAATCCTGACTAATCCCCATTTTATTGTTAAGATATATGTTACTAAACAGCTAAATTAAATTAACCCCCCTAGCAGTATTCCCGAGTGTGACTCGGGGTGGGAAAAATTGCAAAAAGCCGTAACCCCGAGTCAAACTCGGGGCAACTTGGGGGGTCCCTCTTACCTTAGCCCCGGGCTCCAGCGGCGATCGCATGATCCCGCTGCGATGGCGGGGCACTTCTCCGTCGGGGGGGCGTGGCCAGGCGGGAAATTTAAAAGCAGATTACGGAGTAATCTGCATTTAAATACTGCCCGGGTCCCCACCACCTCCGCTGCACGCATCTGCAGTTAGATGCGATGCACTATGCAGGATTTCCGCATGGTGCATTGCATCTAACTTCAGTTGCGATCACCATTAGTAAATCCAGGGGGTGATACCAGCGGTAGATTTCCTGCTGGCAGCACCCCCTGGATCTACTGCAGCTGCTCCCTGCTCGCATCTCCCGGAGGCTGATCTCCGGGTGTAGTTATATAATAATATTGAATATACCATGCTGACATATAACAAAATCATATTATAATTAGTAATACCACTAATATTTTATATAATTAGACCCCAAAGGTATTGTTAAGGTTGCAAAATAACTCTAGGGAAATTTAAGTGGGTATTGACCTTTCCTTTATTGATTTGCCCTAATGGTCAAAGGTATAAAACATACACTATTTTGGACAGTATTCACCACCCCTGGACCTTTTCCTATTTTACAGTGTGTTACAATCTGTAATTAATGTGTCTCTGCTTGCTTTTCTATACCTGACTATTGTAATTTTTCAGTTTCCACATAAATTAATTGTCTTGGTTCCTAAAGGTTGGATATGTACTATTGCTGAATAGCAATTCATATTTTGCAATTGATTTTTACCTGGATTTACAATATTAGGGTACTAGATGTTAATGAGATGTCCCTTCTGCAATAGAATAAACTTACAAGTCTGATTGTTTACACTCCCTTCTCCAAACTCTTTTGCAGGTGCCGCCATCTTTACCTTGTTCTCTTCCAGGTTCCAGCCAAGTTCCAGTCTCCAGCCATCTTGATTGGTCAGGTCAGAATGATGTAGCATTATTGCTGCATGCACGGCAATATCTCCAGTATAGTAAACTGAGTTAGGAAAGCAATAGTTTGGCAGCTCAAACCAGGTGATTATGAAAAAAAACTAGGCGAAGGAAATGTCAGTGAGCAAATTTCCTGGGAAGTAACATTCACCATTTTCTTACATATTGTGAGTATTATAGTAAAGAACATTTACTACTGAAGAGCAAATTGTAGCAGAAATGGTGAGGCTTTCTGATTACCGTAATCCACTGGAGAGCCGCCTAAGACTTAATATTTTTAGCAAGTCAAATACAAAAATATGTAATACTGAATACATGTATTGTGGATATACAGGTGGATGTTCCTTATGAACATCTCGTGTCCTTCTTCCCACACTAGGTTCGGGTGGGAGTGACTCTATAAGAAGAAAGTTATTGCTGTTATGCCCCGATGGGTCATAAGAAGGAAAGCAGCTGGTAATATACACAATATAATCTCATACTAACAATTGCATGTTTTTTCACATTATATTTGTAACAGTTATGTAACAGTTTGATTGGTTGAGATAAGTGTATAATTGTTAACTCCAGATATCATAGAATTCAGTGCAGACACTGACATTTTCCGGATAGACATAAAGAAATGCCAGCTTCTTCTCTGGGAGGCAGGTAAAAGTGTTGGCGTCAGTCAGTGAAGGAAAATGGAGCAAGCTTTCCCACCCACCCTCCTTGTTAAAAAGGGTTTGGGCAGTGGAGGTTATTTGTCATGGCAGCGCATGGCAGGTTGGAGGTCCATGAAGGGAGGTTGATTTTAGGTAAGAAAACTGAACAAAAGCGGGGAGACGCATCCGAGGTATGGAGTTTCCCCAGGATAAAGACACCCCCCAGTTGACACAAGAATGTCATGGGGGCTGCAGTGAATGGTGAATACAGGGTAGTTGTCCCTGAGTCAGTGTAGTCGTTGCTGGGGGCCTTGATGAAAGAAACTGGATGTATCGGGGAAAATTTTGGGGTAAAACCTTTCATGGACCTTCAAATCACTGTAGCTTGTAAAATGTGGTTTAATTTTTTGGTATTGTTATAATGTTGTTATTGTTAAAATGCGTTAAAAACTGTTATGTTAATAAATAGCTTATATGGCCAGATTGCTCCAGGAAGATTTGTCCTGTATTTTGTTGGGTAACGGAGGGCTGGTCATAGGGCACAGGTAGAGTGAATAGGTCCTGAAGTCATCTTCTCTATCCTGCTCATGAATGTAAAAGATATCACTGAAATTACTGAAATAATTTTTCGTTTTTTATTAGGTCTGAAAATACTATTTCTATGTAAGATAATTTGGGCTGTAAACTTTTTCTTCTTCTGTTTTCTGTTATTTTCTGAAAACTGAATGTAGTTCGTAACAAGCTTTATGTAATAGCTTTGACATACTGTACTACAAAAAGAATTAAAATGACACCACTTCTGCTAACTGAAATATGATGAAGCCTACAAAACATGTACAGTGTAGCACAGCATCAAAAAACTACACTTTTGTTTACAAGTTAGCAAAGAAATATAGCTGTTATCAATACGAAACACAGTATAACATAAACTGTTGTATAACTTAGAAGTTAAGGATAGTGATTAGGAGAAATATTGAAGATTTAAAGCCAAAATATGGGGATAAAGTGATAAAGTCTATTGACATTTTTCTTATTCTTTGATTGAAGTGTTTGGAAGCCATAGGTTGGCCTATGATACTTAAACATACATGCAAGCAATTTATAATATAAGACATAGTGGAAATACTTCTTGAAAAATGTATTAATAAAATAATAAAATGGGTATGGTTAAAAGATTGTATGATGTTTAGGAGGGTAATACATGACCTATGCATATGTTATTTGTTTTTTAGAAAAATTTGATTTTGCTGGCAAATTTTAACATGTTTCTTTTAGGTAAGCCATGGGGATGTCTTTGTATTCTTCACTTTACTCTATGTCGGCCCATATAACAGAGAGAAGCTCAGAATATTAGGATATTTAACTACCTTTATGTCCTAATTCATACATTATTGTTTATATAATTGTGGAAATATTCTATAGTGTAAGTTTACTCATTTAGAATTTTTTTTTTTTGGTTTCGTGACTTGCGTGACACACTTGTGTTCAGCTTAAATTGCTTCCTTGTGATGATTTGTTCTAGATATAATACAAACTTCAAGCACTTTCAAGATCATGTCAAGTGTAAATTGTGGTAAACATTTGTCTTACCATAGGTAACAACTGCGTGTTCTGCTGGCTGTCAACAGCTGTCATTTTCATCTGCAAGAAAACAAAGACACATACTCTATATTCTGCTCTTTTCAGAATCTTAAATACCATTTTCACCAAAGTATCCCAGCAACAGTGTTCTTTTTACATGCAATCTCTTTATAGATCAGGTATATAACAGATTAAAAGCAGCATCTGGATTTCTTGGATTCTGAAGTTATTTAAGAAGATGAATTATTAAGTGATTGCTGGGGTACAGGTCACTTTTTATCTCACTTTTAAATAAGGTTTTACTTAAGCAGTTTGTAACCATAATAACGACGACCTATAAAAATGATGTTTATTTTACATAAAAAGTTATCTCCTGCAGTTTGAAATTTATTCTGCTTAAGCAAATTGTTAAAAATGAGGTGAGAAGCCTCTTAAGCAGCATGCAGATATACAGAATCAGGAAGAGGGGTTGGTGGGGGACTAAAGAAGAGATCCCAAGGCATCTGATCCAGCACTGGCATAATAACAGGAGATCCACTCACACTATTTCAACAGAGTACAATCTAGTAAAATAGGACTGGTTTATTAAAGCTCTCCAAGAATAGAGACTTTAAACCAGTGGTCGCCAACCTTTTGGACCTCACGGACCATTAAATTGCATGGGGAGCCGTGTGTCATTCAAAGGCGAAGAAACTTATCCCAGAGTGACGTCATGATGCCAAAACCCGCCCGCTTTCCCATTGCAGGTCTAAGTCCTGAGATACAACCCCCCCTGAGTCTGTGGTCCTTATGGGAGACATGGTCCACGGCTCTGGCCATTTGGCAACCGCTGCTATAGACCATCATGGGAGAATCTGGGTTATCCAGCAAATCTGGAATGAATCTGTTCCAACAAGCATCAACTGATAGGGTCTGCAAAAAACATTTATTTTAAACCGTGTTCTGATTCAGCCTAATAAATTGTTGGTTCCAGATATCTGGTCGCTTACTCAAAAAAGCAAACACTGGCTTCCAACCTTTAAAGTGGAGGTAAACTGAAAAAACAAAACTTACTTACCTTTACTTTTTCAAATTCGACGATCCCTCCGGAGGTTTTCTGGATCAGGTCTCATAACATCTTGGAATCGTCTTTTGTCCCAGCAACGAGAAAGTGACAGGTGCCGCCATCTTCTTTGGCCTTCTTGCGCCTTCTGCCTACATCACCCAATCTCGCACTGCGCAGCAACAGCACTGCACATGTGTAGGATCAACATTTTCTCTTTCTCCATTGAAAAAGCACACTCGAGTCCGGACCGCGGGAAACCGCGCTCGCTGGTCGCGCGTACTTTCGCGCTTCCAGCGAGCGCGGATTTTATTGATGAATCAGGGGCATTATCTCCAATATTCCACACACTTTAACAGCTGTGGTATTAACTTACCACATAATATATTGTTGATTTTCTTGACTTCCCCAGTTAGAGAGCATTCTGAAAATATCACAGACAGAAGATCACACAAAGAGTACTAGATTTAAAAATTCTATGTACAATAATATTGGTGGTATAGTATGTCAGTTTAATCCTGCCATAGTGCAAAATGTAATTGTGACTTTCTGCATTGATTGCTAATTAATAAATGTGGTACTAGCACTCCACTAACACAAAATAAAGGTGTTAGAGCTCCACACAAACAAGGAATAATTAAAGAGGTATAGTGAGCTTTCAAAGGCTTGCATAGGTAGCACAGGAATGAACAGTATAGTTGTTTTAATATGGCAAAAGGAGAGGAAATGGGGGGTCCAACTGAAAGCCAAAGCCATTCTTCCTCCATACCATATCAAAACCAGGGTTCTCCTCCCTTGAGGCACATTCATATGCAAGTCCAGAGAAATCACATACTTGACCCATCCTTAATGAAGTTTTGTGCAGGAAGTCAAAAAGGTCATCGCTGTCCCTGGCTGAATTGAGTTTGTTTCATCATGGATCTCTGCCTTCCCCACCCCCGGAAAACTACAAAACTACACTGCCGTGGGCTACTTGCCACCACTGAGTCAAACTGACCAATGTGGTAAGGGCCCTCAGGCATCTACTAACAGAGGTGTCTTTGCTCAGCAAGCATGTGATGGTTGTCTTTAATTTATCTGCCAATGAAAGCAAGGTGCTTGTCACCTACCTTTCAGGAGGCATATGTTATCCTTATATCCAAGTTGTATAGATATCAATTTTATCGAAATGTTATCAACTCCATATATATATGAACTGGTGCCCAAATATATACAACAGTCTCCATAACCAGTTTGCAAAAAGGATATTGTGGAATTGGAGATAATGCAGAGAAGGGCAACAAAATTAATAAAAGGAAGGGAGGAGCTCAGCTATGAGGAGAGATTAGCTGAACTGAATCTATTCTCCCTTGAGAAGAGATGTTTAAGAGGGGAAATGATCACCCTGTATAAATTTATAAATGGTCCATGTAGAGAACTCTCTTCCCCATTATTCACTTTAAGGTCATTACAAAGGGGCATTCTTTGTGTCTGAAGGAAAAAAAAGTTTAATCCTTTAAATTAATAAAGTTTTTTCCTTTGGGGTATGGTCTCAGTGATCCCACAGATATCGGCAGCAATTATGTTACTATATACGTTACTAGAATAACCAAGAGGTAAAGAACAAAGGATCATCTGACTAGTGCATAAAAAAAGTAATCCAAATTCATTGTAACTAAAATATGACAAGGTACAAATTTGGACCCTTAGATGTGAAATAAGACAGAGAGGCTGCTTCCAGGTTTGTGTCGTAACGGCAATAAGAAAAGGTAGACTTCAATGGTCCCATATTAATGACTAACTTATGTAGTTTGTTATTATGGTTCAATGAAGTAGTCAGTGTTAGTTCTTCATGTATTTTCATGTGTGTTTTTAAGTCTAGAGTCTAACTATCTTTTATACAGGATCTATTACCCTTTTTACCATAGTTTATGAGGTATAAAAAATATAGAACGAAAAAAGCATAATAAAAGGATAGATTCTTATTCTAATGATCAGGCTCCCAATAGCTTTGCAAATCATACAAGCTTTCTCACTGAGTGAAGGATAGAATAAACTGGGAATATAACATCTAGAACAGTAATTATAATATTATGATATGTTATTAATATATGCTTTTTTATAAGTAGAAACAAACACTCAACATCACAAAATTTATATTCACGAATAAACACATTTGTTTTTGTTTATTTTCTAATTAGTTGATTTGTGGATAAATGTAATCTGAAGTAGCAATGGTAGACTTATTATTATTATCAGTCTATTGTCCTATAAGAACAAATAGAAGAGGGATGAAAAAGAAATGTTTGCACCTCTTAAACCCACAGTTTGTCAGAGAGGAAAACAATTTATAATTATGCTGTACAAGTAGAGAAGACTGAGTTTCTTGAATTCCATGGATCACATCCAGTTCGTTCAAGAACATACCTGAAAGTCCTAAAATTGGAGGATTAAACACAAATTGCAATAGAAAGTGAGAAAACAGTCTTGCATAGCATTAAGATTTTATATTTGACAAATCAAAAAACCATCTTATGTTCAATATGGTCCACTCTGTCACCTATCTTATGTACATCCGTTTTAACTTGGTGCACTAGAGTAAGAAAATCTTGGTGTAATGAGCTACGGAGCGATATCAGCATCTCCTTAAGTGTAGTGTCTGAGACTGGGGCATCAGATGTAGGGAAAGTTCCTATAGGGTCAGGAATTTCAGTTTCTTCTGAAATAGGAAATATTGTAGGGCTTACCCCATTCACTCCGTCTTCCACATGTGTCAGCTTCAATCTAGATTTAGCTGGACTTGCTTGTGAAGATGAAGATTGAGAGGTGTTCTCTGAGTCCCCTTCGATTCTTTTTGTTGCATCTCCTGAGGCCTGAGTTCCTAATCCATTTGCGTTTTTACTGTGTCTCGAGGCCCGCCTACCCGCGCCATCTTGGACATGCTGGTCAGATGCAGCGAAGAACTCCGTTAACTTCCGCGGAGTATAGCCAGTTTTCCTCTTACCCATCGTCGTGTGGTAATCCCTGGGTCGCTCAACAGGAAGAAGGAGAGGAAAAAAACAGCCGGTAATAGTCGCAATTTATTCCGGTGCTTAGCCACGCTACAGAGCCTCAGGCTAAAGCGACCATCCGCTTCCGCTTCCGGCCACGCCCCTAAAGTTCTGTTTTTTAAAAGATAATGATAGAAGTGTACATGCAACTCTGCCCATACACGCATTACTCTTAAATAAGGAGCATATTTACGTGCTCTCTGATTCATATTGGCTCTAGGCTGGATATATTATGTGTATGCTAATGTTTTGCTACATTTATATTTTTTTTCATAGAAAACCCAAACTTACAAAGCAGTGATTCATGAGTGTGACATATAGTTGTTGCATACAGACTAGTTAAGTATGGAATACAGGTTTATGTAATTTATTTAGCGATTAGGCAACATTTTAATGTTCGCAATTTGAAATGAATATGACTTGATTTTCTCATCATCTCTTGGGGATATGGCAGACTGATTAGACTCAAGTATCTGTAGGAGTTTAAAAACTGATGCACGAAAGGTAGATATCTCAGTTTCGTGTCTCTCACTTTGGAATTTTAAGGTCAAGTTTTTGGTTGTTACCAATTGACTTGATGCAACCCTATACAAGAATGGGAATAGTGTTAAGTCTGACACAAGAAAAAAAAATGGAATGATATTACTTTTATGTTCCAAAATAAAATAAAATGTGAATATTTAGGGTAATAAGTAAATTAGCTTTCTTTAACAAATATATATTATATCAAAAGAGACCAGAAACATGTTTTGAATTGCAAAAATATGATTTATGTATGCATCAATAATTACATTTGCATAAAGTATAATTATTAAGATCATTATTAAGGCTTACATCTGGTAGTTAAAAATACACAGTGTGGGGATGGGAGGCACATTAGGAGTTACAAAAACAGAGATAGATATACAGAGATAACCTTCTGCTCGCCTTTAAAGGCCCTATTCAATAAAATCAGTATAAATGTGAATGCTAGATGTCAAGACTCAAAATGGTGTGTATAAGGTGTAGATCGTGGCACATTTTAATTACGCTGCTGATCCTGTAGTTATCTGTCTGCTGGATTTGTTCACTTTGTACTTGTAGTGTTTTAGGGCCTACCTACCAGGTGCTAAAGGACATGCAACTGAATTATACACTAAATTTGCTATTTGATCACAAATTGCAAATTACTTTACTAAATCCATTCCAGATTTGCTGGATCACCCAGGTTCACTGATAAAAGTGTATCTTTTTCAGCCTTGAGAAGCTTTAACAAATCAGGTCCGGTGTAAGAGGTGGGTAGGCGTCATCCTAACAATTCGATAAAGAATAATCCTTATGGGTATTGAATGTCATTGTATGCTGAATTAAAACTGTAGCAAGGAAGAGGACTTTGAGATAGAAGTACTTGATTTCACAATGAAATTAAACACTTGATAAAGTTTGAAAATGTTTTGTGTAAAGGAAAAGCATATGGAGGATGGTACTTAACCCCCAAGGGCCAAACAAAAGATTTTGTGACCATTAAAAAATAATTACTAATACTTTTTATCAACAATAAACAATTTGAAATTAGGTCTCTAGAATAAAGTGACATTGTTTACCCTGAAAATACAATTTGAAAAAGAATTAAACCTGGTGCTTGATCTCATTTAAAGTCAGTATGTACCAAACTTTTGTGACAAGTTTAGTTTAATTTTAAATGGTTTGTTACACACTTTACATGATGACACAGCAACAGCTACTGGTGGTCAACAGAACGATGCACAAAAGATCATTTAAGATCAAGTGACCCATCATAACTAACTCAAAAGTGCAAAATATTTTAACTTTCAAAAAGGGTGGAAAAAGATATACAGAATAATCCCATGTATTTTTATTTGTTTTCCCTTCCCTACACAAGTACACAAGCCCAACGATCCAACTTCCATGCTATTAAAGTTCACTAGTTAATTTATTCAATCAGAGCCTTACTGTTTACACTAAAAAGTTTTTTTTACTTAAAAAAAATTTTGAAGAATTTTAAAATATTAAATAGCCAACATAATTTATTGCTGTAAATTGGTGACAAATTTGCTGTTGGCAATAAGAACAACAACAAAAAAAATAAGGTTTTTGTTTTAATTTGTAAGTGGTTATACAAAGAAAGAATGACATTGTTTTTCCTATCCATAGGATCTTGAACAGGGTTCAATAGGAGCACAATTCCGTAGAAGCAGTTCCATGAAACCTAATGCTTTAAAATTTCACTTGTTGCTAGACAAATAAATATTTTTTTGTGTAACACTTTTTCTTTGTGAAAGCATTTCCTGCAATCATATTATCTTTGCATCTGATGACCCACAATCTAGGGTTAGCTCAATTAACTTTTTTTCAAGCAGTTTCTAAGAAAAATTGCAAATGAACAGCACACTTCACTAATATCACTAAAATAAAATAAATACCAAATATACCATATCGTCCAAAAAACAATTTTCTGTTGTCGGGAAACTTCTGCTTCCTTCATTTATTATTGTAAATGTTGGTATTTTATTCAAATTAATTGTTGATGCTTGTCCAAGGGGTTTCTTCAGTTAAAACAAGTGTCAGAAATGTACCCTAGAATTTATATTTGGACAGGCAGCACAGTCACCCTCATCACCATGCAATGTGTGAAAGCAGACCTTGGTAGTCCAAGAAAGGGAGAGGTTTAAGTGGTTGAAGGTGTGAAAAAACAATACAGATTATTTTAAGACCCACTACCATTGTTTAGTCAATTTTAATTTCATCCTCAATTTTCATGCCTTTTTCTTGTCTCTTGCTAACCACTTGTCTGTTCAATCCAAAATTTGCACCCTACTGTCAGGAAAAGACAGTAGGGTGCACATTTTGCATTTTCCTTTCCTTGAAATATGACTAAAGATGAATCTCTTATTTTTTGGAGTTGTAAAGACCGAAACTAGAACCTCTTTCAGTTCTCCAAGCTAAAACATATCTTAATAAAAAAAGGTAAACGCCTCAATAATAGGAATAATAATAATAAAACGTACAAGAAAAAAGGTAAATCAGTTAATGTGTTCAAATTGGTTTGGTTTTTGAAAGGATTTTCACTACAATTTAAATGACTTAAACCCACAAATTGACACACATGCAGCATGTTACCACTATAATGCATATGTGTAGGGAGCGGCTATAAATAAACTTCAAAACATAAGAAGCATTAGGATGTATGTAAGGATGAAAAAGCTTGCCCAATGGTATAGTCAACAGATCAAAAGGGAGCAAATAAGGGAAGTTTGATGTTAGTGTTTACAAATATTTTAATTTGGTGAAAGGCAGCTGTCCTGTGTAGAAAGAGAGATTGTCCTATGTTTGTTCAGTAGCTGTGGTTACATTTAGGGATGAGCGAGAATGCCTCTGACATTCTCATGAAAATTTCCCCAAATTTCCGATGGGTCAGCGAAATTTCGGCCAATTTCGCGAATTTCTTTGAAGTGCAGGCTCCAGCGCTCCTTGGGCTGTACTTATCATTGATAAGAACAGCCCGGGGAGCGTGGGAACCTGCGGTCACAGCTGATTGGAGCCACGCAAGTGCCTCCAATCAGCTGTGACAGCAGGCGAATTCCAGATGAACTCTCAATGGAGTTTTTCCATTGGTAGTTCATCT
Organism: Pyxicephalus adspersus; assembly: GCF_032062135.1. NCBI lineage: Eukaryota > Metazoa > Chordata > Amphibia > Anura > Pyxicephalidae > Pyxicephalus > Pyxicephalus adspersus. Next base: position 57,129,167 of record NC_092858.1, read on the forward strand.
GAGTTCAGTTCCCATGGTCACCGGGCTGTACTTATCATTGATAAGTACAGGCCGGGGAGCGTGGGAACCTGCGGTCACAGCTGATTGGAGCCACGAGAGTGCCTGCAATCAGCTGTGACTGGAGTCAACTCCAGATAAACTCTCAATAGAGTTTCTGTACTTACGGGCTGTACTTTTCATTGATAAGTACAGGCCGGGGAGCGTGGGAACCTGCGGTCACAGCTGATTGGAGCCACGCGAGTGCCTGCAATCAGCTGTGACTGGAGTCAACTCCAGATAAACTCTCAATAGAGTTTCTCCATTGAAAGTTCATCTGAGTTCAGTTCCCACAGTCGCCGTACGAACCTGCGGTCACAGCTGATTGGAGGCACTCGTGTCCCTCAAATCAGCTGTTATTACAGGCGAACTCCAGATGAACTCTCAATGGAGATTCTCCATTGAAATATCATCTGAGTTTGGCGAGAACACGACCTTGAGGCGAATTACAAGGTTGTTCTCACTTACATGTTCTGTAAGCGAGAAAGGACCAATTTGTAGTGGGATTGACATTGAAAGTTTTGCTAGCTCATCCCTAGTTACAATCTGTTTAACAACCAAAGTTAGTAGTTATTGAAAGAAATGATAAAATTAAATTACATTATAAGTACAGAGGGGCCCAAAAAAAGTACACCCACTTCAATAGCAGTTATCTATGATATAGTATTTATCTATGCCAATGGTGACCACTTTGAGCACCTAATGTGATGTTTAAATAAAATGACATCACAACATGTTCGTATAAATAAAATTAGTAATAAAGCTTTTATGCAGATATTTGTCATGTTGAAGTGTGTATAAATTTTTTGTGCCCTTCGGTATTTTTATGTAATAGGAAATTAGATTTAAATACAGTGGCAATGGTAATGGTGGTGCACATGAAAAGTTTAGAAGTTTAGGATTTGTTAACATGAGGAATGAAAGTGCCTTTTTATGACACATGGCCTGTGCTGCCACACCCCAGCCTGATCATTATGTAATGCTATATCAACATTAAACATTCAGAAGTAAAATATTTATCTAATTACCATGAAGAGAAGGGACACTTTCCAACAAGTCATATCCCAAAGGGTTCAAAAGCGATGACATGCAAATTCCCTAAAACCAAATCTCATAGTATGCAGTTTACAAAATTATTCCACAGCAACAGCGGTCTGCGGTAATTATTACAATACTTCAGCTGGAATCTTGGCAGACAAAAATTTGCAAATACAGGCCAAAAATGTTAAAAGCGTGTTTGTCTTTAATGATTTTATCATGATTTTATTCTATGTATGTTTAGGTGAACAGAGTATTACACACATGAAAATTTGGTAGAGAACAATGTTCTTTGCTTTATTTTAATGAAATAGTTATTACTGCTACTTATAATAACCATCATTGGTATTATCATCATCATCAACATCACAATAAAAGTCCATAGTAAAAAAAACATTGAATACAAAAACATATGAATTATGTAAATATGGTAATTGTCAGGAATGAAGGAAGAAGTTTGGCGATATCAAGTAAAAACACAAATGTTATTGTTATCACAAATATATTGCCTAAGCAGTTTTTTCCTTGTTGGCTGGACATTTTGTTCACTGCAGCAGCATATTTGAATTAAACATTTTTGGGGTATTATAATTCTTTGTGACTAAAAAGCAAGTCTTGTCAGTATCAACAATAAGGAATGTTTAGTCCCACTAGACATTATTTAATTCACTACTTTCAGAACTGTAATTATAAACTATATGACCTTTTTCTCCCATGACACACTTTTCTGTATTACATAAGTAAATATGATTGAGACTTGGTAATATAAAAATGGAAAAACAAATACTGAGAGAATCTAAGATAACACAATTACATCAAATACATAGAAATTGCTGATGGCACATTTAGGAATCAATTTAAATCACCAAAAGTTGCAAAACATACTTATACACATTACATTTAAAAGTACTTCTCATGGGAAATAACAGGAAAATGTGATAAAAAAAATAAGAGCTAATGCCTTGGAATGTAATTCACTTGTTTGAATTGGTATTTATCCAATTCACTGGGTTGCAGAATGTCTTCCATGGGTACCAAGCACTTAAAATCACATTTGCTTTTCCCCCTTATCGGGCAATAGTTTGCTTAATGCTGCCTTATGATGTCCTTTTAAGTACTTAAAACTACTGTAAACTTTTCATCCTATTTACTTTTGATTTTATCTCAAAATATTTTATCACTTTAATTTTTTAAAGTAACTTATTTGCATGAGTTGACTGTAATAGGTATTAGCTATTAGGTCCAAAAACGTTATGTATATACTAGCATATAGATTGATTTGCACACCCTCAGTTTTGTACATTTTGGCACTTACTTAGGTATTTATTCTTTGGGACTCAAACTATCTTTTAGCAACACCTGTTTCTGTATTAAATTATTTTTCTAATTGGTCTCTACTTAGTAGCTTTCAATTACTTATAATAATGCATTTTCTCCAATTATTCCACCCATAGCACTGAGCTATACTCTTTAACCTCCCTAGCGGTTCATTTCTTTCCGGTTTTATATGTCTAAAAGCGGTACATTGTTTTTCATGAAAATTTATTATACAGTATAAGTATATATATATATAGTATGAGTATAAAAAAGTTTGAAACACAAAATCATGTAAAAACAATTAATTGAATAAATTAAAAAATGTATATATTTCTCTCCAAGGTTCCTGGAGAGCTATCAATTACTATAACAGTGGAATATGGTCCTTATATGTATCAATGTTAATGGTAAACTTCTTTGCTCTTTTTTAAAGTTGACTTGGTATTAAAGATTATCACTCTCCCACCACTTAGAAATCATACCAAATATACTTTTCTAGCTTGCTAGAAAATTTGACTATTCTAGAAGAGTATGTTTCCAAGCAGAGCTACCTCCCTTCAGGAATTCTCCTCCTCTCCATCAGGTTTGGTGTTGACCCAATATCTTCACCCCTTTCTTCATCTCCATAAACTTTTATATAGCTGCAAAGGGAGGAGCACAGGGCAATATTTGTGTGTGATGTGAGCGACACAACATCTTAGATGGTAGCATCCAGCAGCAGTCTCAAGGCTTGTGGTTGTGTACACAAGTACAATCACTCACTCACTCACTCACTCACTCAGAATATATTTGTTTTTAAAGTTCTGATCATTTAATTTCCAATTTCCTTTTTTATTAAAGTAAGTATATATTAACAGACAATGTGTTTCTTGGGTTACTATAGAATTCTTAAATTCTTAATCTCTTATTTATTACAGAACTAGTTAATGTAAAACCAGAAATCTCAATTTAGACAAGAATGAGTCTACACGTAACAAAGATAAGGCCAGAGACATTTTAAAAACAAACCTGTATACTGAGAGAATAATATATCAAAAAGAAACTCCTCCTTTTTGTTCTATCCACCCAATACAGGTAGTCCCTAGGTTACATAGGAGATAAGGACTGTAGGTTTGTTCTTAAGTTGAATTTGTATGTAAGTCAGAACAGGTACAATTATGTTAATAAATGCAATTAGGACAGATGTTTATCTCAACATATTATTAGACAGTGAGGTGTCAGTTACTGTAAAAAATCCTCACTGTGAGTTAATCACAAACAAAGCAAAGAAAAAAACCTTTATGAAGCCTTGATATTCATTAACATCTGGAGCAAGCTGGGCTTTGATATGCAAAAAGAAAGAGCTGCAGAGTTTGTCCTGGTCATTAAAGAGTTACAAGATGTTACAGATCAGCTTCACTTATAAGATCACCCACAACCTCAGCTGTGTTTAGCAAACAATGTCTTCTGCAAGTCATGCAAACTGCCTCCCCTCCCCCTTTCAAGCCAACCGTCCTGCACACTATCGAGCAGGGAAGCCCCGTTCGTATCTAGGAGGCGTCCGTATGTCGAATGTCCTTAACTTGGGAACTACCTGTACTTTAGCAAAAGTGCTTACCTCCTAATTAAGGTTAAATTTGATAGAGTTTAAATTGGTCCATAAGTGAGGGTAAGTTATTCAATATTCTTGGAAGCACCTGTAATCTTCTTTGCACCATTGATTACCCCAGACAGCATCAAAGCCCAATACACCCAATGACCCAGTCTGCAGAGAATTCCAAAAATGGAGACCATGCTAAAGGATCCTCGTGCAAGTCAGAAGTAACTATAATATGTGAAAAAGGGGACTTTAAGCTAGAGGAAGCAAAGGATAGGCATCTAAATACGGATTTTAATTTGTTTACCAGAGTACAACCAATACCCTTAAAAACTGTCATTTAAAGCCAAAAGTGAAACCATCAATAGGAAAAATGGCTTTCTTCCTCTTTGGGATAAGTAAAATCCAAGATAGAAATCTTTGCAGCATCACTGGTATTCTTGCTTTTTTAAAAAATATGTTTCTGTGATTGTTGGACCAACAAATGAGCTCTTTTAAAACTTCTTGTAACAAGATGTGTCTGCACATTCATGAAGGCACGTTCATGCTTATTCATGCCTGATGAAGAACTAACCTGTCTGAATGCCTCTTCATAGTAAAACTAACTGAAGGCAGCTAAGTTTTTATGAGCTTCAAACCTTATGTCAGTATGTCGAAACATACTGCCACTATTTTCTTTGTGTTTTTCAGACACACCAATTTCAAAAGTACAGAATGCTCATGACCAGTTATTCTTCTATTGGCATCCATTTTACCACAGCACCACCATCAGTTGCTTGTCTTCATGAATTTTTCATCTAAGAAAGCTTATGAACAGATATGAATACATCCTTTATCCATCAAACTGATCCAAGTATTTTTTTTTAATTTGTATACCTAAAACTTTACTTTCTGCGGTTTACAAAGAAGCTAGTACAGGCGAAACGCATCTGGACACAATACTAAATCTCTAACAACTATACATTTTTTTCCGTCAGGGATCATTTTTGTCTAGACTGCTAGCCCTAACATTTAACCCCCCCCTACGGCTCTGCATAGAGGACGGGACCTCTTGGACCCTTTGTCTGTTATGCTTTAATCATGTATTGCATGAATGTTATGACTAAAAATATTTCATACTTTAGAAAACACCTCACATAAATTGCCTCTAAACCCCAGCTTTTGTTGTCCTAATTTTTTCACTGTTACCAGTTATTAACATGTGCCCCAGACAATAGATGAGGTTGCAATAGGTCCAGTTGAAGATGACTCCTGTATATATAGTTGAGCAGCAGCCTCTGTATACAGGATGACTGGAAAGCTTCCCTCATTTCTGTGCAGAAGAGGGTTTGCTTCCCCCACATCTATTCTCCTTCTCTTTTGAGGAGAAAAAAAGAAGACCCGCCTTTTCCTCTTCATTCACTTAGCTATACTGTTAATCATAACATCATTAGTTCTTCCTCTTCAGGAAATCCTGAAGACTTACAAGATCCAGAATGGGAAAACATATCCCGTCGATTAACTGAGATAATAGTAAAAGTTGTACACCAACAGACCTTCCTTACTATAGGATTCTGCAGTCTTCTTATTTATGATTTATGCGGTCTCCTTCCAACTGATACAACTCATGTTGCTAAAATAGTAAATTTATCCCTCTTGAGGCATCAAAATAGATCAACTGACAGCTGCACGAGACATCTTAAACACAGCAAGGTTAAGTATGTGTGCCTCATCAGACCATATATGTTTTCATATACATTTCATTAAAGAGATCAAAAAAAATTTACATAAATGGAACACTGACGTAAGGGTGCATCTAACCCCCCTTGGTTAACTGGAACAGCAGACATGGAATAGGAAACATCTTATCTATATTTCCAGGGCCCATAGAACATCCTTCACAACTCAAGATTTCATTGCTTTGTGAGGTATCCCTAACCTCAAAAAACTTTGTATAAGCATACAACTAACTGTTCCAAACCACTCCTGAGAAAGCTGTTAGGCAAAATGCGTTGGGACCATTGAGACCAGGAATTCATTCTTGACCCTGTGCCCCTCTATTGGTGAATGGGGCTTACACATCTTCTATGACTGAACTCAATTATTTTTAGACCAACCTATCTTGTTGATTTTGTATTACCTTTTTTTAACAACATATATGCCAAAAAAACCCTGCTTTATCTTTTTTCTCAATAATTTTTTTCATTAGGGGTTTGACAATTCCTTTATGTATGCCTTTAGGGACATCCTTTATACTGCATACCCCACATGATCATTTATTTTCCTGATAGGAATTATTTTTGTTCATTCCTTTACTGTTTTACCTTCTCCTGTTCCCCAAGAGTAATCTTAATTCCCACCTGGAAATCAAGTTTCTGCATTCTTCACTTCTTCTCCTTGGAACTCATTTTTTTAAGTATCCCTTGCAACAAAAGTTTTGTTTGAACTCTAATTTCCACCATCAACATTAAAACTTAAATAAAGCATTGATAATAATCAACAAAATGTAAATATTAAATTATACCCTTTGCTTAAAGGAGTACAATTTAGTTACAAACAAGAGTAATACATTTTCTTACTAAGCAAGGTAAGTGAATAGTTTTAAATAAACAGAGAAACAATATACAAACAATTTAACCAAAGAAAGGTCTATAGACCATTGCAAAAGTTTTTGGGTTCTTTAAGAATTGTTATTACGTTTGTTAATATTGGTATGATTTTTAAGATCATGAGGTATAGTTGTTCTGCTTATTATAAGCATACTGCCCCTATAGTGCCAGTTTTCTTCTACAATTATAAAAAAAAACAATTTTATTTAAAAAATAATAGATTATGTAAGGTGTACATTTGTTCTATGTGTAAAGATGTTTTATAATTTAGGCTTTTTCCATTGGGAATTTAGTTACAGAGATCCTTCAGAATAATCCTCAACTATATTCTTAATGGTTTCCTGTTAAAAGTAAAACATTTATTTTTAAAAATTAGTGCACATCAGCTCTTATTACAAACCACATCATTATATTATTTTACATACCTCCTATTTTCTATTAGGACCATTTTTCTTTCAATATAATGTGAATTTCATAATTTTATGATTTATGACGTTTTATACCAATATCTCTGTTTTGTATGAACAGCTTAAAATAATGCTCAGGGTGTTTTTCCATCTTTGGTATTACATCAAATCAAGAGCTTTTAAAAATCTTTCAGAGCTTCGCAGCTAGTATTCTAGAGATATCAGACATTTAATCATGAGTAACAGTTTGTCATGATAGAACAGCAGTAAAATGACAGTGATTCTGCCATTCCTAGAGCCACCATGGCTCATGTAGTGAAGAGAGTACTTTTCAATGACAAAGCACTTCTATCCCCACACATTAGTTGACATTATTCTACTTCTCTGCTTCTAGTGTCATCAAGGTCCTATGGTACTAACTTGCTACCTGGCAAACTAAAAAATGAAAGAGCCCATTTGTCCTAGTGGCAAGCACTTTAGGTAAAAATGAGTACAGTGGCCAATGGAGAGCAAACATCTCTCTGTGTTCTCTCCACTTTCTTTTAAATGTAAGTTTATGATTGCTTTCCATCATTTCAAACTAATGAACAGTAGGGATGAGCGAGCAAGCTTTTAAAACTCTTATCTCGCGGCCAATTCTGCGGTTCTCGCTTACCAAAATTGTAAGCGAGAATGACCAGTGTAAATTCACCCATCGAGCTCGAATTTAAAAAAAAAAAAGAATGCGGGCTGCGCTGAATAATGAATGCCCTGGGATATTCTCAATAAATGCGGCCGAATCCGACCCCGGGGATCGCAAACAGGAGGATTCCCAGGGAATCCTGTAATCCCCTGTGAATCCTCCTGTTATAATTTCCTTGATCTTCCGATGGTTTCGTGAATCGGTTCGCCGAAATTTCGCTGAACCATCGGAAGTTCAAGGAATTTTTTTTCTCACGGTGAATTGGGCAATTCTCGCTTACCGAACATGTAAGTGAGAACGGCCTGTGTAAATTCGGCTGTCGAGATCAATTTTTTTCGGACCTGCAAAAGCAATTAGGGGAGCCCTCATTAAACCTCTAGTGCCCAGAGATTGCACACTGACAGGAGGAGTACAGCGGCTGCATTCATGAATGCAGTCGCGGTACTCTTCCTTTAATGACTTACTCAATCTTCTGATGGGTCTGTGAAATCGGTTTGCCGAAATTTCGTGGACCCGTCGGAAGTTCGAGGAAATTTTTGCGAGAATGTCAAAGGCATTCTCACTTATCCCTAATCAGTACTACTTTCAATTTATTACAGCTTCTATTTGAAAATATATAATACTTATGGCACTGCAAACAATCACCAGTCATCACTATAAAATCTCTTATTAGATAAGTGAGCCCATAAATAATTAATATGTCTTGATTGTAACATAACCACTATATTGTATTTATATTTTTCGCCTTTTATATATATTTGCATCTTTGCCTCAAAACAAAAAACACCTGAGTTCACATTTTTATAAACTAGGATTTTCAAACAAGCATACGAAAGATCAGGGTAAAAGGTTTAATCTGGATGTAAAACCGATATTGCTTCATTTTTATATTTTATACCTTGAACGTCTGTTGTATTGACTTATAAAGCAATATTAAAAACATTTCGCAAGGCAGGTAATGATAAATTACATCAATTTGCAAGTTAATTTTTAATATACCTAAATAAAGATAAATTTTTGAAAACACTGAAGAAATAGAAGGAAATAAAATCCTGTGAAATATTACACCTGTGATATCTAATATTGCCAGATGAATAGCTTAAAATTCAACTGAATATTAAAATAAATTAAGATCTCGTGCTCTCTGGAATGTCATCAATGTGTATAACTTGTAATCATTATATTGGATTCATACCTTCTTGTGTTCCAAACAAGGGAAAAGTAAAGTAGTGTAGCTGATCTTTTCTTGTCAGGGCTTGTTTTCTTTTGTAAAAACTCATCTTTCTTACCGGCGATTCATTTTGTAAAATCTTTTCACCTGTGAGCTGCATCATTTTGCGTTTTTTAGCCACCCCCCCATTACTAACATTCAAACACTATATTTTATTTTTTTAGCTCCTCTAAATAATCACTAAAATTTTTGGATTTTTTTAAATTTTTTATTGGGTAATTTCAAAGGAAACATACATTATACAGAAATAAACATGTTGATCATATAAAATGTAAAATTTTACAACAATCACATATTCAAGAAAAGAGAAAAAGGGTGGACATAATAACCTGCTTCTCCCCTGGGTGGTTACTTGAATGGGGAAATGTAGGCAGTAGGCAGTAAATTTAAACAAGTGAAAACGAATAAGATCTCAGAGAAAAATAATGTAATATTTGACAAATCAGGTGTCTGTTTGGAGAGTCGTCAAGTATTCAGATGAATCCCAGAACATGGTCCAATAGAACCATCTCTGGTTGGTCACTTCCTCAGTGCCTTTTATAAAGACAGTCAAATCCTCTATTACATACATCTTGTTAACACATGTCAGCAACTGGGTAATGCTGGGGGTACCTGTTTGTTGCCACTGTGCTAGTATGCAAGTTCCCGCTGCATTTACTAGTCTTATTAGAAAAGATTTACGCTAGATTTTTCTTGGAATAGGGGTGTGATGCAGTAAGAAAAATCTCGCCTCAAAAGGAATCTGGTAATCTGTAAACTTTGGGAGGAACCTACTTTACGTACTTTCTTCCAGAATGGACACACCCTCAGGCACTCCCAGATAATATGGAGAAAGGTGCCTCTGTCCTCACCACATCTCCAGCACACATCTGAAACTTTTGGAAACATAAAATGTAGATGGGATAGTACTCTATACCATCTGGTGAAAATGTTGTAAGCAGTTTCCTGGTATGTAGAACTGATAGAGGATGATTGTGCAATGGAGAATAGTTGACCATTTTGAGTTAGGTAAAAGATAGTATTTAAATCTTGGGCCCATTTTGATAAATCGGGGGGTGAATAGTCTGGCTCGGGGGCAATATAGATAAGAAGCCAAGTGTCTAACTGGGCCCCGCTTGGTGCATGAAGATTCAAATTCCATAAACGACCTTTGATGCACGGCTATATGAGGGAGAAATTGTAAGAAATGATGGAGCTGACGTATTCGCGAGAATCCCAGTTCAGTGTATATTGGATTGGAATTACATTCCACAAGTGATGGCCATTGTGGTTTTTGCAGAAAGAAATTACCATCTCGGGCTCCCTCATCAGCCACTCTTCTGAAATTTGGGTCAACTAGGCCTGGTTGGAAGTGGACACTCCCAATAAACAGGGTAAGGGGTAAAAAAGGTGGGGAGACTTTGAGTGAGTGAAATATTTTGTGAAATAGGTTCAGAGTAGCCTCAATAGCCTTTTCTATTTTATTGCATTGCTTCCAGTCGACGTGTGTAAACCAATCCAATTCTCTGCCTAAATATATTGCAGTATAATACACAGAGGGATCTGGCACTCCCACTCCTCCTTGTTTCTTAGTTAGACGTAGTATTTGAAAACATAGTCTGGGTTTTTATTAGCCCATATAAATAAAGTGTAAATAGTTTCAGGTTGTGGAAGAATACAGCTAGAATTTTGATTGGTAGTGCCTGCATCACATATAGCAATTTATGCAGAAGCACCATTCTAATTGCATTACATCTTCCGGACCATGAAAGCAGTTTCAAGTGCCATTGTGTCATTTTTAAAAGCGCCCAACTAAGACAGGAAATTCAAGGCATGATATTTGGTAAGGTCCCTACAAATCCAAACCACTAGATATGTGATTGACTCTGAAGACCAGTGGAAAGGAATGATGCTCTGAGGTTATGGTAAACAGCATTATTTAGGAGGGAAATATTCAGGGCCTCAGATTTCTGGTAATCTATTTTAAAATTTTATAGAGCAATGTATTGTCTTAGCTCCTTCATGAGATTAGGTTTCGAGGTCACTGGTGAAGTGATGTAAAACAGAGAGGACATCTTTAATCTTAATCCTTCCTGATGGGATTGAATAGAGCTCATGTATGCGTCACATCATTTTGTCTTCCAGGCCTATATGGCGGTGGGTTTGTTCAATAAAACTCCCAATTACCCTGTAAATGCTTTCTCCACATTCGTCAAGAGAAGCATCAGTTGGTGTCCTTAATTTTGGGCCCAATGGATAATATTGAGGGTATTGGTCATGTTATCCCGTGCCTCGTGGTTGGGCATGGTTGGGCATGGAATCATGTCAGAACATGGTCAAGGATGAAAGTGAACAGTGTAAAAAAATACAAACAAATTGGACCGAAGCCTTGGGCAACAAATTCAACCTATTGAACAGACCATAGGCATTGGTCTGAACATAGCTAAATAGTGAGGTTGAGATACAGCCTAGACAGGGACTGACTGTATTACTTTTTATGTGGATAAGGTTGTAGGTTTCATAAAGATTTTACTTTGAGAAAATAGTAGTCTGTGCTAAAGGGTTTTATTTTAAGTACTTTGTTGTACATTTGTAATATACACAATCTCAAGGTTATCATTCAATAGTTATCTACAGATCTAAATCTAAAATAATAAGTAATATTCCCAAACTATAGACTTTTCCCAAAAAGTCTTTTGTCAGACATATGCCATATTTTGATCTTTTTTTTTATCATATATCTTTTTACCAAATTTACAGGTGTGAATTATTAGAAAAATTATAGAAGAATTACCTGAGGTTTATATGTTATGTGTTGTAGGGTAAGCACACAACCTCCTGCATTTTGAGAGGACAAAATAGGATGTTGAGGTGGTTTCCAAATATAATACAAAAGTGAGTGTAAAAGTGTGCTATCAGAGTATTCTGAAAGGCAAAGGGGTAATGTCCCTATTTTCATAGTTCAAAAACTAGTGAGGGGCATAGACGTAACACCTAGTTGTGACAAAAGCTTCCAATTACCGTATTATATAACATTCTGCAGCTTTCTTCTGTAAAAATGTTCTGTTGTGCTCAATCTTGGAACCAATGCAAGCCTTGAACAGTTTCAGAAGCATATAATAAAGTGGATGTGCAGTTTACATCCTTAAAACAATGCAGCCCTAACTTTAAAACAGGGATTAGAAACAACTTTTATACAGACAACACATTCCTTACAAATGGATTACATACCACATAAATATTATTATTAATGTGATTGAGCCACTAAAATAATATCATGTTACAACCACATCAAAACAATAGGGTTCATTTACTAAAGTTGTTTAGTCTGTTCATTTAGTTGAGTGAATTATCACTGTGCAATGGATATTTCATTTGGCTTAGTGAATGAAGTTGTTTGGAATCATGGGGAAGCAAAAACTGTGCTTATTTTGATATATATTTGAACATCATTGGGCACTCGTTGCACCACACCCAGTAATTTCTTGGACTGTGATAATTTGCTTTGCTAAGAGAATAGCCTAAGCTACTTTAGTAAACCTATTGTTGGAAAATCAAATGGATATATATTTTTTGTCATACAGTAATAGTGGGTAACCACGTGGCTTTTCTTGCATTATTAACCTGTAGTCTCTCTTTTATGATTTATATAGCATCTCTAAAGATATTTTTAAACATAAACAAACAACGTGTGAACATATGATTGGATAAAACATACATGTCCTCCCTGGTTATTTCTGTAAGAATGGATCTGATTCCTATCTTGTACGGTTCTCTTAATTAGGCCTTTTAGCGCTAAGACCCCACTATAGGGCAGCCCCACAAATAATAAATCTGTTGGCACAATCAAAGCAGGTGCACTTAATTACTTTCCATTTATTAATGTTTATGTTGTACTCAGTAATCAAAAAATCATAATGATCCAGGGTCATTTTATTGTATTTATTCAGTTCTGAAATTTTCTCTGTCTGTGGTTTTTATAAGAGACTGTAGAACCGCTGCCCTTTTGTTTGGTTAGGTAATCAAACATGATCCTGATGAAAACACCTCATAGTAATTGCATCTAATTTAAAAGTACTTTTTCATCAGCTTCTGTCTTTGATTTGATTCAAGATTTTTCTCATTAAGATTCACCACACATATAAGCATGAATAAAACCAGCAAAATAATGAAGCTACACTTGAGATTAATCTGCCTTCTTGGAAGAAATTGTAATAGGCACACTATTAACAGGCCATTCATTCTTTCAGAAGTAATGCTAATTCTATTGGTTTTCTATATAGAGAAAAGCAAATTTGTGCTCAGAGTTCAATTTATTTAAAACATTTAAAAGTTTCATATATACTAATCCAGATTAAAATCAAAAGAAAATCAGTGTGGCCGAGAAGAATTTACTTGACCCCAAATTTAAAGACACACAAGGGTCACTTTTAACCCAGCCTCAGCTCACTTTAAATTTACATATGCCTAAACATAACTGCTGTAGTAAAAATAAAACATGTAATACCAAACTCGAAGGCTATTTGACATCATCCACCTCAATTCACTTAAAAAAGGGATTAAAGAGTCTTGATAAGACTGTCAGTAAGTGTTGTAGATTTGCAGTGGATGTGCAGTTTTTTGTTTGGGATCCAGTCTTCAATTGTCATGGAAGGAATGGGTTGGACATGTCTCTTTGAAACAAGAGGGAGTTGCAGACCAAGGCCAAGTGGATAGGCTGGGTGTAGCCTGTATGCTGGGAGAGCCCAGGGACTCTCCCAAAGTTGATGTCTGTGGGACCAATAACTCTGAAGAATGTCAGGAAGAGAGCGACAGGATCTGTGTTTGTTTCCTGTCATGCTATGGTGACTCTGATGCCCTGCAAGAGAATACCCTGAAGATTGCTTTCAGATGCTTTTTGTGAATAAAAGTGGGAGAAGTGCACTGAAATTTGAACTGAAGTCTGAAATGCCTCTTGACACTAATCCCTCACACTGCATATACCAAAAGTATGAATTTTATTCCCTAACATACTTGTTTCACTATATTTGTCAGTGGTAATTGAAGAGCATCTTTGATTTATGTACAACCTAAAATGATAGGATCATGGCATGTGTTAAAGACATGAACTATTTAGGGGTACTAGAGTTACACTAATTTAAAAACTTAAAACAATTATTCTAGTTAACACTTTGAATCTTTGCTTTTCTGAGAGGTTAGAATCTAAATTTTTCCCATTCATTATTATACTCTTGACAGAAGAGTAATAAAATAAAAGACAGAGAAAGATAGAATTTCGGCACAAATATAGAAAATTTAGTTTGTAGTACAAGTTTACATACAAAATAATGAAAGAATTATATCCATTTTTACCCATAAGTCATAATATTCTCTTATGACCTATACAGGATTTGATCAATTTTCACACAAAGTTACAAAAAACAAATATACATCACCATAAAATGGTTAAGTAGATATGAACCCATTCATATCAATTGTAGTACCCTACACATTACGCGAATGGGTTCATACATACATACATACTACCATTTTATGGTGATGTAAATTTGTTTAATATTAGCTGAAACCTGTATAGTGTCACAGCAGGCCTGAACAAAACTTTGTATGTATCGCAAGAAACTATTGTGACAAACAGAGAAAAGGTTGTAATTGTTTTTTGTAACTTTGTGTGATCAAATCCTGTATAGATCATAAGAGAATATTATGACGTATGGGTAAATAAGAATATAATTCTTTCATAATTTTGTATGTTAACTTGTACTGCAAATTATATTTTCTATATTTGTGCCGAAATTCTATCTTTCTCTATCTTTTATTTAATTACCTTTATATAGGCAGAATCAAAATATATAGATATTGTGGTGTATATAGATACACCACAAACTACTCTAATGATATAAAAAATACTCTTGAAACAAACATAACATGCAGATATGGCATACGTATTAGGTAATAGCATATAATTTTAAATTTAGAAAGACTCTGCTCTCTCTCTTTTGGACTATTCATTACAAAAACATAGATATAGGAGCCTTGAATGTATTTTTATGGGGCAATGGAAAAGGCAGCTCCCAAAAAGTGCCTCCTGGGTACATGGTTAATAAATGTTGTGATAACATATACATATTCTCTATAAAACTCATTAATACGTGTTGCCATATTTTATCAGCTGAACTCAAATTCTTCCATATATCATCCTGTGAAACTTGTTATTACTTCCAGGAATGTCAAACCTTTAGCTTTCCCATTTTGTCTACATAAGGATGATTGAGCACCTCATACTAAATGCTGTATGAATTGTTTTACGAAATTGTAGTGTTATCCTAAATTCATGTGAAGTTTTACATTGTAAGAAAAATGCTAGTTGTGTGTAATTTTAAAAGGGCAAAAAAATAATAATAATGCAAAATGTGTTCATTATTACTTAGGATACATTCAGGAATTATTGTGTTATCCTGCTGGTAACATTCTGTCTTGAAAGACCTCCAGGATGCTTGAGTCCGTTTTGGATTACAGAACACTCCCCATTTACATCTCCATAATATAGGAGGTACATTTTTTGAGGTGTAACTATTGGAGATAATAAAACATATATTCAATGCAGCAGAGGCAAAGCACAAAGGTGACAAACTCATTTGAATTATGTTAAGATCAATATATTGTATTTATTCCTAGTCCATAGGTGATGCGTTGTGCTGCCTTTTGTTAAAAAAACACCTGTTTTACTGTTTATTGACATCCCGCTCATAGAATTATGGGCAGTTATTGACGTGTCCAGTAGGGGTACCAGTACAAAGGAGGCCTATATACCATATAAGTTTCCACAATGGGGAAAGGGTCAGTTTGAACTGGTTTCAGGACCCTTGGACTTTAAATTAGATTACTTGATCATGCTTATATGAATCCTAAATGTAGATCAAATTTTTTAAAATCTGTCCAAAAATGTTTTACTAGCATTTCCTTATCAGATTCCAGCAGTACAAGGTATCCCAAAATGGTTCTAACACAAAGCTGGGATCCAAGAGGAAGAAAAACAGGTCCTCTGTTGTTATTGCTCAAACTCTCATTTAAGCAACAAGGAGGTTCCCAACACAAAATGAAGTACCCAAGAAAAATCTGTAGAATTAATTTACTGTGGTGTTATGGCATATTTATCGATTTTTCAACACTATGTTTGCCTGTAGGCTGAAAACTGTGAAGCAAAATTACGAAAGAAATTGAGTTTCCAGACCAGATTTAATAAAGCTCGCCAAGAAGGAGAAGATAGACTATCATGGGAGATCCTTGGTGATCCAACAAACCTGGAATAGATTTACTAAAAATATTTGCATTTAGTTGGGAAATGTTTCTAATCCTGGAACAGATACGTTCCAGGTTTGCTGGATCAACTAGGTTCTTCCATGATAGCCTATCCTCTCTTTAATTGCAGAGGTTTACATACATTAGCTCCTGTGTATGGAACACGTGTCTAAATATTCACTACATTTATGTAATCATGCTTTGGCACAGTTTCTGAGCAAGGTCATACTAAGTACCGATATTCTGCACAGAAAAATACCATATAAAGTTTAGCAAAAGAGTACTCTTCAAATAATGGACCACAGCTGATGTGGATGAAAGCTTTCCTTAAAGAAGGCATTCTGGGACAAAAAGGGGGGTTGAATCATCTTGCACATTGGACTCTGCAGAGGAACTGTAAGGATACCACAGTTTGCATAAATTACTGGGGTAAAACCCAAACCTCTTAGTAGTTTTAGAACAATATGTTTTCTAAGTACAATAGAATGCTGCCAATCATAACCATTTCTTGGTTCTTAATATAATGGAAACATAACTATAAAAAAGCACTTGGATTAAAAATGCAGCAATGGCAGTTTTAGGCATGTAATTGTAATTATTTCTTATGCTTAAAGATTAAGGCCACTTTTATATTTTTTAATCCCCTCTGTAAATTACAGTGATTGTAAAAAACTATCTTACAGATTGATACCTTGCTCCCGTTCTGCGAAAAATACCTGTTTGTACAAATGTGTGTTTTGACAGCTAATTTTTACAGGATGTGTCAAGTGCATTTTAGTTATCAGGTGCACTTTCCATGGATAAATGGAAATGGATAACCCTTGGGGGGTTTCTTAACAAAATTAAAGATCCATGAAAGCTGCAAGGGGTGCCAAGATTTTAACCTTGTAGTGGTCATTCCTCTGGCTCTGACACTAGGTGCTACCTTTCTATTACTTTCTACAGTTTACAGCTGTATAAATGTCACTGTGCATGTTTTTGTTTCTGTTTCCTGTTACACTGACATGCTTGCGGATCGTAAGGTTACACATGTTTGGCTGCTGGCCTTAAATTGTAAATAAAACCTTTTATAAGTACTAAAAATATAGTATAGATTTATAGGAAAGTCAGTGAACCAATCAAAGAGTCTGTATATTACATTTTTGGGGGCTTTTATTATACCAACAGTGGGGTAAAATGTACAAAATTTATCTCCATTGAAGTTCATGAGAGTATGAAGCATACTATTCAATTTCGGCCATATATAACACTAAAAAGCAATCAATATTATAGACAGGGGTTTTACTATCAAAATGAGGATGCTTTATGGCAGGGGTAGGCAAACTATGGCCTTTAGGCCAGATATGGCCTAGCCAGTAGTCTGTAATCCCGGCTGGCAGAGGTCGGCAACCTGTGGCTCTTGAGCCTCTTTTTTATGCCTTCCTTCCCTATTTACCCCGGCCGGCGTTAACACTTCCACTGCTGGGGTAAGGGGACATTCCCTCTCCTCTGTATGCATTGCGAAGGAGAGGGATTTCCCTTCAGGGGCGTTCCTGGTGGGAGGCGGAGCCATCAGCCCAGGACTCTAGAGAGAGTCCAGCCTAGTGTGCCTTCTTGACCACCTAAAATGGCCTAGTAGCCAAAAAAGTTTGCCGACCCCTGCTTTATAGGCTACAGCAATATAACTTTGGTCAGCAGTACAAATGTAACCAGGGAATAGACCTAAACAATTTATGTCTAATTCTATTTTTACTGTGGGGACAGAGGGGGGGCTGTGAATAATACAATGTGAGTTTGTTTAGGAGCCCACTGCTCTTGCTCTCATTGGTGCCCACTGTTCTTGCACTCACAGGTCAGAAACAAGTCTGTCAAGATTGTTGGTCTTTGCATACATATACTATACTTGTTGTATCAACAGCAAAAGTATAAATTACTGGTTTATACAAATGTATTACTGTTTTTCTTAACATCCCTGAAAGAAGTATGCTTATTTTATATGGCACAATCTCAAAACATTTATTTAAAAATAATATGATGTCTCTGAAACCTGGAAAGTGATACATTCCTAAGATCTTCAAAGCACTTCTAAAGCATATGCTTCAAGAAGTGCAAATAACAAATTAATCAGTTGTTGAGGTCCTTGTGCTAACCGGGGAGTTTTTTTTTCATGTTTTACAAATCTAAAATAAAAAAGTAAACACCCTCCCTAATGAGGTATGAAATAAACATTGTGGCTGTTTCTTGTATTGGCGGACAAACAATTAATATATTATATCAGAAGATGTTGTAGAAGAAGAGGTTATTCATTACTCATCATGATATTTACAAATCTTATGCAAACGCCAAGTTTTGATATAGCATGCCAATATGCTAGGGCATTGACATTTCTGAGTGCCCTTCTAAAATCTGCTAGAAGTTACCAATCAATAGTAAACAAGTCTATATTTCCCATTAGACAAAAAGAGAAGTATTTATAGGCATTTTGAGTTTTCAAATTAATTGCAAAAGAGATCAGGGGGATCTGAACATGCCCCAAAAGAAAATTGAGGCATTTTCTCTTTACGTTTTAGTATAGCTGGGAGACCTATTTCTAAAAGCAGTGGAAGGGGAAGGGTTTATTTTAATCAGAATTTACCCATTAGCATCAAAAAACATGATCAACTACAATGTTTTCCTGAATCAATAATTTTATTTTAATTGTGATACATTCATTTACTTACATGTTCCACTCAGAAAATCCTATTGTACACTTACCAGTCACTTCACAAAGTACATGACTGCGGCAAAACATAGTTCTGTCAACTTGCCTACCATCAAACTAACCCTCCCTTGAACCTAACCCAACAGTTCCCCAAACTATCAAATAAACATTCTCCCAACGATCTCCTACGCCTTAACCCCCACTCCCCTCCATCCCACTCCCCCTTCCATTTAACCCCACCCCCATTCCAACGCATTAATCACACCAACATTGCTTAAATGGCCCGTAGGCCTTTCATTAACCAAATGATAATAAACAACATCTTAATGACATCTTATAATAACTAAATAATAAACTGTAACACAAAATATTAAATAGAACATATATATATATATAAAATATATATAAATAACCATTACAAATATGTAACATTTAAATGAACAAATAAATATGCAATATTATGACAAATTACAACCAACAATAACATTACAGTACCCTCTTAATTATTGTTGTTTTCTAGTTGCAGGTCCTTGGAGGTCCACCACTTATAACAAACCTTGGGCTCTGCACCTTACAACAAATTGCTCCCAGCCGCCCCATACTCAGCTCGGGAATGCAATGACCTTACTTGTGCAGACCCATTAACAAATTTACTAAAACCGTCAACCAAACTGGGGGACTCCATACCTTAGATATGTCCCCCCCAACATACTATCAACAAAAAACCCACTCCACCCTAGGACCTCAACTGCCACAACGCCCCCAGAGGGACCCCCCACTCTAAAAAGGGAGGGAGGGTGGGAAAAACTTTACCCTTCCTGCTGTCTCTTGTGAAAAAGGATTCTCTTTCCGTTTTCTGACCTTTTTAACTCCTACTGACCCCTCCTATCATCCCCTCCTTACGTCTCCCCCCCCTTTTCCGCCCCTTCCCCTTCTCCTGCAGGTTCCTGTTTTACAATTAACCCTCTGCTGTCTCCTCTCCTGTCTGCCCAGTCATGCTGGCCTTCCACTATACTCCTTCCCTCGTACGCTCCAGGCCTACCTTTACACTGGTATTCAGTTGGACTCCCGTTTACCTTCAAAACTGTTGCAATTCTTCATGGCAAATATTCAATAAGGTGTTCAAAACATATTGGTCCATACTGACATGATAGCATCAGCAACAATATTAGGGAAGTGGGTACTAAAGGACCCAAAATGTGAAAAAAAACATACTCCACAAATTATGCCACTGGCAGCTTTATGCAGCCGTATGCTTTCACCAAGCAACATTTTTCTTCTCTTGTCAATCTTCTCTTGTCCAATTTTGTTGAGTTTGTTTCTAGTGTTAGTATAAGAACATTGGAGATAATTCTGTATAAAAATCCCATCCATGCCAGTCTTGACCTCTAGTGTGAGGTCTGTGACTCTGTTAATCTGCCCTGGTAATGATGGAGAGGGCTAGCCTGTGTGTAGTGCAGTCAGTGGAAGTACACTGCTCGGAGACCCTTCTAGGTGAGCGGTTCTCCTAATGCCCCTTTACCATTGTACAATTCTTTTGTCACCACTTCAATAACGGGCACATCTTGTCTCACCACCTCAAACAGACAAACTTTTTTTTATTGTTTTATGTATATGAGAAAAAAATTGAGCATTTAACTAAAAAATATCAGTTCAGAGCCTTGGTTATCCTTCAATTCTTGGAACCTAAAAGTATATGTAAATAATGTTACAATTTGTCCAGAAAATATTTACCTCACGCTTCAGAATTTGTGTGAAGAATAAATATTCCACAGAGATGTGAATGGGTCTAACGCATCCTTTCAAATTAATGTTGATCAACGCCCCACATTTTTAGTGCTTAGTTAATCGAAAACACTTATTTTATAGTGGGCCTTTGTAATGTATTCAATCCTAGCTGGTAGAAAGTACAACGTCATTGTGATTTATTTACCTGTTTTTGTGTAAATGAGAATGGGCTGTAAAATCCTGCTTCTAATTAAAGAGCTGTATAATATAAAATTCTGGAAGAGATACACCGCTCCTGTCTCATGGTCTTAGAAGTATGCCTAAATTTTAAAGGGAAAACTTTATGTCATATAAATAAGAAAGAGGAAAAGACTTCTGTTTTTGAGAAAATTTTTAAATGAAACTATATGTTGCAAACATATAGTACTTATGACAAGTCAAAATTAGGAAATAGTATTCCTACTACTAATATATAGATATATATTATATATAATTAAATAATATTGAGTCTATACCTATTCTTTAGAGATTTATTTCATCATTTGGGATGTAGATACCAAAATGTTTTAACGGAAATATATTAAAAAATACAATAAATAAAATATGTTTTTTAACTACAAAGGTTTATGGCAGATATATACAGACACAGCAAATATACACATAGCCATCAGAAAAAGAAAGCAAACCCTCTTTCAATTGCAAGGTTTCGAGTATCAGGAAATAACAAGTACCCTCCATATATCAATAACTTTTAGAACCACATTTAGCAGCAATAACTTGAAGTAATGCTTTCTGTACAGCTATCAGTCTCCCACATGGTTGTGGACGAATTTCGGAGATTATTTCGGTTCATTGAGGTTTAAAAGTATTAACGCATGCACGGCTCTCTGAAAGTCCTGCTACAAACTGAGATGTACATATATATGATGTGTTTTGTTTTCAACAAAGTAGTGCAGCCTATTATGGCCATACTTCTCTAATTTGCTTTTATCTGTCAAAAGGACATTGTTGTAAAAGCCTTTCAGTTTGTTCAGATACAACTTTGCAAACGTATGCCGTTCAACCATGTTCTTTTTAGAGAGAAGAAGCTTTGTCCTGACAGCTCTGCTAAACAAGACATACTTGTTTAGTCTTTTTCTCATTGAACTGTTTTCATGAACTTTAATATTTAACATGATGAGCCAAAAGAAGTCTTAGATACAGAATAGTTTCCCTGAGCATTATAGAGTTTTAATGTATGAATTTGCTTGCACACCCAGTCCTGGGAATACTGATATGTTTTCGTGAATCGTGAATGTCGTGAATGTTTTCAAATTATGAATAATCTTTTTGGACTTTTTGGAAATGGCCTAAACCCCTTCCCAGGTTAATGGGCAGCAACAATTACTCATCTAGGGTAGCACTGTAGGCATTGTGGTAACACACACCTGAATTCTCTACATCAGCAAACAGCCAAAACTTTTTTTTATGGAGGTGGTCACACTTTCTGATGATCATGTGTATTTGATTAGCAGCGATTGGCTGCTACTTAGGGATTGGGTCAAGTGGACATGTAGTGGGGGTCAAAAGTGTACACATACCTTAATATTGGTTATCTATTCCCCTTTTTTCCAAATTGAATTATGGCAGGAGAGCAGTATGTGTACACTGCTGTGCATGTGTAAAATTACATTGTCTCTAAAGATGTCAGTAGTAACATCAATACTTAAGCCACCATCCACAGTCGCTCTGTGGATAGTAGTCCCAGGAAAAGACACCCCTGCCTCCTAAAGCCTTTTTCTGATTTGTTGGAGAACCTTTTAAATATTTGTCTTTCCCATAGTGAAAATTTTTCTGTCATCAGCAGTGGAGATCTTCCTTGGCCTGCCCGTCCCTTACATTACACGTCCCTGCACGTCCCTTACATTACTCTGTGTAATTACAGAGCTCCTCAGTACATTCTTTCCTTCTAATGATATTAGACAGTTTGGCAATACTAAGGATTGACCATTGTCTCTAAGGGTTTAATTCTTGTTTTTTAGCCTCATAATAGTTACCTTTACCTGTATTGGCACAGTTTTTCTGCTCATGTTGAACAATGGCAACTACAAACTCGAAATGGCAGAAGCAAGCCTAGACATTTCATTGGGCAAGCACCAATGAAGCACTGAAACAAAATTGAGTAACCACAAACACCTGCGTAGCCAATTTTTCCAAACTTTTTGTACCCTGAAATGAGGAGGGCTATCTATTAAAAATTGCTGTATTTGGTAATACTGAAGTGTATGCAAAATAAGTCTGGAATTTGATTTTTACTCATTTTTAAATTGTTTGATTTAAAATTGTACACGGAAGAGCAAAGAGGTAAATTAAGGAAACTGTATATACAATAAACAGTGTATTTTATCAAAATTTCCCTTTTATTTTATCAGACAAATCTTTGATTTGCCGAACTGTGGGCAATTCAAATGTTTTGCCTATTCTCTCTTCAGTTATCATATTATATTGCTTTCAAAAACATAGAAACATCTTTGTGGTCCCAAACTTTTGAATGACAACAAATAGAGGTAACACACATTGATTAAACTACTGTATTTACTGTATATTAAACTGATAACTCTAATTTATATAATGTAACACAATTGAAAAATAATATTTAAGCTATAAAGAAGAGAATGTGTTTTTTTTAACATTATGTTTTAATTCAAATATTGTTTATCAAACAAGATTAAGAAAAACATTATAAATACCAGATTGAACAATTGTGCTAACATTCTTCTTTCAGAGTCTTTTGACTATAATATTGCTTGTACTAAAAATCTTGCATTTATTGACCTATCTTTAGGCTACAGTAGTTTCCAGCAGTGATTTAGAAATCCTAAATGCAAAAGAAACACAATTCTTGAGAAGTACCAGTAAAAGATAGACATTTATACTGCATTACTTTATTGTTCTCTTAGATAAAAATAAAAGTATTTGTGTTACAGTTTTTGATCCCCACAATGGATATTGTATTTGTATTATGTGTCTCTAGTACTAACAATCTAAGGTATGATGGACAAACCTAAAATATAAAACATTAAAAAACAAGAAATTGCATTATAAAAGATGCTACACATTCAAACAATGTATACTATGTAACAAGAATTAACTAGTTTTTGTCATGTTTGTGTAGTTTTAATTTGATAGCCACCTACATTGCTATTTATCTTTGTTTTTTTTCGGAAACTGACAACTATTTTAAATTTAATTCTGTTTAAGATCTTTAGTGATTTGATAGCAGTAAAGGGAAATTTTGCAAATATTTTGGCCTAGAAAAATGTCAGTGGTAAAAAAATTAGGTGCCAGCTGTAAGGGGTTAGTGGTAAAGTTGGGGAAAATAGGGCATTGAAACATACTGACAACAACTAAAGAGTTATCATCTTACAATACCAACCTAACTACTCATAATGGAAAAAGTGGCCAACATCGCTATTGCACTGCCTTTGGGATAATAATACAGGTTAGCTTACCATTATTTAGTCACTTGTTAGTTTGTTGGATAAGAAAATTTTTTGCTTAATATGTCTTAACCTCACTGGCAGTAATCCCGAGTGTGGCTCGGGAGGAATTTTCCATACCAAAAGTGGTAACTCCGAGCCACACTTGGGGTGGAATTGCCAGGGAGTTAAAAAAAAAACTTACCTGGTAAGTGGTGCCTGCGGCATCCATCAGCGATACCGAGCATCTTCTGCCCCAGGTGATGCCCTGGCATCTGCGTCCCCGGCATGTGAAAGTTGGGGACAAAAGGCCAGGGGAAGCAGATGCTGGCCGGGCATCTGCTCGCGAGTGTGAGGCTGGGTGGTGGGTTACATTTAAAATACTAAGTATTTTTAAATGTACTGCTTTTTCATTTAAAAATACTTAGTATTCATACTGCCAGGGAAGTTAAGAAAAGTCAGTAGCAATCATTTCAATCAATGTAGCTCTCTTTAGAGTAGAGTCAGCATTTAAAAAAATTCAACAAACAATACTACTAAATTTTAAGAAAGCACAACTGTCAATTAGCCTACAAACCACCTTTAATCCCTTGGCTCTTTTGTCCTCATAATTCAACAGTTACCAAATAATTTATCTTCAAATCACAAATGTTCCTTACCATCAGCAGTTGTTTAGGTTTCTTACGATGGAAAGAAGATGTCTGATCTTGTAAAACTGCAAAAAAGTAGAAAGTAAATGATTTGCAAAGGCAATAATAAATATATATGCCTCATGCAGCTACTGGATTTGTCAGAACAACTTCTTGCATTGCTGCATGGTCCAGAGAGGCCATGAGCCTTTTGAGAGTTGTAATAGGGTAAAAAGCTCTAAACACTTCATGCCAAAAGTAAAATCTCAATCTAACCTAATCTAAATCAGCTAAAGGCAAAAAAACTTATATAACAAATAATCCAAAGGTATTTATTCAGGGTGATGGGTGATGGTTTAGATTGCTATCTGAATGAAAACCAACTGCTGTTATTTGGAAATGTTTCAGTTTGTTACAATAATCACAATTGGGTATCACTGTAGTTGTAGCACCTGAATATTTCTATTAAATCATCTTTTTATAGGATGAGAACAGTTTTCTTTGCAGTTTATCTTTACAATAATTATTTACATAATTTAATATTACGTAATTGCAGAAATAATTTTCATAAACTTTTATAATCAAAATTGTTTTTAGTATTTTTTTTATTTTAGATTCTGTTGGAAAACTTTTATCTCGGCAAATATGACTTATATGCCATAAGTGTTGTGCTTGAAAGAACACAAAGATAACTGCTGAAATGTCAGCATTTTATGTCCTCAGTAAATGTCAGGACAAAGAACATTTTTTTTTCATGATATTCAAAGGAAGAAGTTATTGACTTTAAATACTCAAAGAACTCAAACAAAACTTAAAATGATAAAAAATATGATGTCCACTGACATTATTCTTGTTGACTAATGTATTTAATTTCACTTACACCTGACAAGGGTGGTCAAGTTCAATCATTGTGAGTCACTAATTATACTTTAAATCTGAATTTTATGGTTGTGAATGAAATAAAGACATAAAAAAAAATCAAGCTTAGTGAAGGGCTTTCAAGGACTATCTATGCTAGTTGAACACACATTTGTAATTAAAAAAACAGCTGTTACTTTAGGATTTTTTTTAATCAAATATATCAGCTTTTTGACTTGATTTTTATAATACACTAATTTAATTTCTAAACTAAAAGTGTTGTGCTGTAGAACGAATATTATACATAACCATAGACATTGTGGATATTTTTAGTTTGGGAAAGTTAAAAAAAATGCCCCTGTCGACTTCTCACACAAATCTATTGCTTGACCTATACATTGATAACTACAGTGATATATATAAGGTTCTGCAAGGGTTTCAGACTGCAACAAGTGACTCCTTAAGTAGGACTTACACAAAAAGACTGTCTAGTCTAGAGATTTTTGTATTGTTTTGTGTAAAATTGTGTTAGTTAGTACTTGTGAACCTTTAATAAAACTTTGTTTTTTAAACTAAGACATAATTAGGCTAAATTCCATTAAAAACCCTCTCCAGTGCAACGATTACCTGCTAATTTTACCCAGAGAGAAAATGGAAAATCTTCCAAGTACCTTTACTTCAATGGCAGAGACTGATTCTTTTCTAGGGAATATTTTGGTTAATGTCAGATTCACTGCCTAATAGAAACTAAATCAACCCAAAAAAATAAAAATATAAATTTTTTAAATAGCTCTTAAAAAGTGTGTTGTCCTCATGTAAAGTGTATGCCAAACTTTGCCAAAAGATATAATATTAGAGTTTATTATACATTTTACATGTTGTCACATTGCTATTAATTAGTGGCCAACAATTATGCACAAGAGTTCTTATATAGGAGCAAGTGACCCATCACGATACAAAATACATTAACCTGTAAATAGGGAAGAAAAAATAAACCAACAAAGCCAACGTGCTTTCTCTTCTTAAAAACATGTTGTAAAAATAACATCATGGATGTATTTATTCACAATATTTTATTGGTAATGCAGTTTTAAATGTTAG
This sequence comes from Pyxicephalus adspersus, assembly GCF_032062135.1. Lineage (NCBI taxonomy): Eukaryota > Metazoa > Chordata > Amphibia > Anura > Pyxicephalidae > Pyxicephalus > Pyxicephalus adspersus. Next base: position 57,155,774 of record NC_092858.1, read on the forward strand.
CAGTAACAACAACATTTTAGCTAGGTATATACTCAAGTTAATGTAATTTTACTGTTTTTCAGGTAAATGTAGATACCTTGTTTCATCTTTAGGACTGTTTATATTTGAGTATATAGATAAATGTAAATACATTTAGGCTTTGTGTATCATAATGTAATTTAAAGGTGTAGTTTTCATTTTGCTTGTTACTTGTTATGTGTATGCCAGTACTTGGTGTGTGGGGGATTACACCATGGGTTACTCCACTGGGTGACACCAACTCTTCTGACTCCACTGTGTGTCCAAAAATACATTTGAAAGAGGAAAGGTTTTACTAAAAATAGTTTATTAATTTACTTTTTGACAAAATTATCAGGAGCAACATTTCCAGTATCTAAAGATGACAATGATGATGAAGAAAATTACAGAGATTTTTTCTAGAAATATTTAGGTCATCCTCATAGCAGATATACATCACTCTTCAACCTTTATCCTTCTTTAACATCTTCTCATGCATGCATTGAAGGTGAACATACTGATGAATATAGACATTTTTGTTTTAAAAATAAACATTTAATCCACCATGACAATTTCACAGAACAGAGTGGTTTATCTAATGAGACAGCACAGCTTTTATCTTTTATCTAAAAAGTAGACCAGTTGCTACACCTCCCGAAGTATCAGTCTCTTGTGTGTCATTAGACACTCATTGGTTCCTCCTGCTAACCTTTTTATCACCCCTGTAGTTGATTTATTAAGGGAATATAGGCTTTGCAAAGTGAATTATCCCCTTACAAAAATTCACCTAGCAAAAAGAACCCAAACATGAGCAAAAAAAAGGTTTAGTGAATATGAAGAAAGTTTACGTTGCAAAGAATACCCAATAACAGAAACCCAGTAAAAAAAAAATACAAAAACAATACCTTTACCAAGCACCTTAAAACTTATTATCAATATTATTATTAATAATAATATTAATAATATTATTAATTATTATATATATTAAAAATGAAATAAAAATAACTAATATTTAAATAGAGCCAACACTTTACAATGCAATTCACAAAGCCCATAGTCATGTCACTTAATGTCATTACCCCAGTCAAAGTATATTTTTTTGAGAGGGTGGGAGCCAATAATCCATCTGCATGTTTTGGGATGTAGGAGAAATAGGAGACATTTTTTAAAGCATTAATTACTTTTATTGAAGAATATATGCACTGAAAGGGTGAAACATAAAAAAGTACATCATATCAATGATATTGTGCTTTATGTGGCAATACAATCATCCTGCTACAAGATATAAATCAGCAATATAAAAACAAGAGTCCACTTGTTTATTGTAAATTAGTATCACAGCAGAGAAGATTGTATGGGGGCAGCACTCAACATATAATACTCATGGGTTGCTCAGCTGTTTAGTAGACTACTGCCAAGATGGAGTGTTCTACTAGTGTTCTGTATTGGATAGCCTATTGTGCTCATGAAATAATTTCTCATGTAATAAATATTTATTTGTGCAAGACATACTGTGTTTAGTTAAAAAATAAACATATGTTTAGAAACTTTTAAAATAAAAAAAACAATATCAATGGAACGGTTCACCCACAAGATTGACATTCTGCCTTAAATGTACACTGCCTTTTCTACACCTTCCTTACAGTCTAGGTTATCAATCTCTATTACTGGTAAATATATTCCTTTTTATAGGTGGAAATGAAGCTGTGCAAACCACAGTAACCAAAAGCCATCTAGGAGGAAGAGACTATAAGGTCATCATTTTTTCTGCTAGTGCAAGTCTTGTGGACAGCAGACACTTTTGGCACAAAAACAGCTATACTCGGATACAGGATTTATTATCCATGGAATATTTGGTCAATTTTCGTTTACATTTGTATAGGTTTAAATAAAAAAACCTACTTTTTAAATGTCATGAAATATCATTTTGCATGTAAAAAATTTGCTGCAAAAAAAAAATGATTCAATAGATTTAGCATGGTTTCTAATCAGTGTTGAAATTTCTTTAAAATATAAATGTGGTATGGATGGTAAAGGTTTTCAAATATTAGCAAAACCAAGATTTTTCCAAATACAGAAAAAGAAAGGTTATGGCTAATTATAATCAATATTATTTTATATAACATTTTACACATAGCTACATACAATGCTTAGGATATAACTCTCAGCATTATAATTTAAAATAACAGATTGTGTATATGAAAACACAATTTTTACCTTATTACTTTTTATACAATTAAAACAGATTGATGTTTATGTAATTGCTTTACACAACAAACCTCATTATTACAAAAGAATATATTAGAGTTATAAATAATATCCTTTGGGAGTCCTAAAACTCACAGTAAGTTAACCCACAGTACTTATTACAATTCCTTATTCCTCCACAATTCTAAGCATGGTATTTTAAGAATTAAAAATGCTTTACACATGCACTACTTAAAATGGAATTAATCTCACCTCCTCTCCCTCCTTTGCCGGTGTCGACCTGTCCTTTTCAGGGTTCTGAAACTACTGTTATCCTATTTGACCAGGCCAGAAATGATGTAGCTTCAGCACCTATGCTGAAATCTTAAATTGAGCTGTGCTTTCTACAGAAGATTGTGAACAGGCAAGTAAGTTTGTTTTATTGTAGAAAAGTCAGAATGTCCCTTCTGCAATAAAAAAAAAACTGTTTTTTTAGTATTTTACTACTTTAATATGTTTCTTACACACATCTCATTGTGAGATTGTAATATGTCTCTGGACCCTTTAAAAAGAGAAATAGGATAAAGAAAGCTTAAATTTCCTCCCTCCCCAGTCAGAAAATAGTGGGGCATGAATTGTTTCTGAGTATCATGTGCTTCTTCTAGAAGAAATTAGTATATTCAGTATAAAATGACAGGTATATCATAGAGGCAGCACAGTGACTTAGAGGTTAGGACACTATCTGTATGGAGTTTGCATGTTCTCCACAAGTTTTTGTGGGTTTCCCTTGGATAATCTGGATCTCCTCCTCACCCAAAACATGCAGTTAGATTATTTGTCGTCCCTCCAAATTGACCCTTTACCTGTGTTAATGACATATGACAATGGTAGAGCCATTAGATTGTGAGCCCCTTTGAGGGACAGCTACTGACATAACTATGGACTTTGTAAAGCGCTGAGTAATAAGTTGGAACTATATGAATAATAATAATATAGGAAAGTTGTTGCAGATCATCCTTTCTGTTTGAATGCTGTAAAGCTTGGGAAAATATACTGTTGTTCATTTACTTAAAGTGAAATAAATCCCAAAACAAAAAAATCACACTTACCTTCAATCCTGCAGATCAGTCTATCCGTCGGGAAGTTTCCTCCATCTGGTCCTGCGTCTTCCTGGTATCTGCCTTTGACTCGGCTCCAGGCGCTGACATTTTCTCCTCCTCCTCCTCTCTTCGTCCGTGTTCCTCATCCTACATCACCCGATCTCGCACTGCGCATGTGAGAGATTGGCAGCTTTTTTCCCTATTGATGAAAGGGCTCCTTTTGCACATGCCGAGATGCTCAAGCTTGGGCAGAAGGAGCAGCTACGAGCCTCCTGGGATGCGTGACGTAGGTATTTCGGGAGGCTCTCTGATCCCATTCATTTTTTTATCATGGGCAATCAAGAATTAAAGGGGTGGTGCTGCACTCTTTTTTTTACTAAAAAAAAAGATGTTGCACTTAAAAAACACAAACAAACAAAATGTTTACTTCAAATAAAAGGGTTGTCTACCCTTTTATGTGAAGTACAAATTCTGAGTTTAAGTACGCTTTAAGTAGTTTAGATTGTTCACCTAACAACATATAGAAGACTTTTTCACCCCTGTGGGATGCTTGAAAATTCTTAAATTCTTATAGATGCTTTTATTAAAAACAAAATATTTATTAATAACCACAAATTAACCATTAGCTTACAGTAAGATACCATCTGGTCGATGAAACAAGAAGATCAGAACCAGCATAACAAAGTCTGCTGGGGGTCATCTTATATTTCAGGTCTGACACTTGAGTAGTATAACTACTGTGAAGTTTGGGGATCAACTCAGACTGCAGCAGCATGGTCTTCATCAAAACGTCACTCTTTATTGATAAACTAAACAAAAAAAACTGCTTCGTTTCAGCCACAAAAAAAAAAAACAATATAAAAAAATAATAGGAGGCCTACTTCAGCCTGGTGGTATGAAATGTCCTAAGTCCATCAGCATGACCCCACAGTAAGGGTAAATCCAATCCAGGTCTTTTGTGAAGGTTCAATCTCCAGCCTGGGGTTTCCTCAGTCCAACAAACAAAAGAAAGGTCCTCATCCATTTGAGCTCCCTTCCAGCTTGAACTTCCTACAAGCTCACTTACAGGCCAGTTCCTTCCACACCCTTTTTCCACACCTGAACAACTTATGGGAGTTTCACCTTCCTGTCGGGTAGGTGCAATTCCTGGTGTATATTTTGGATAGACTGAGGAGGCCCACAAATCATTCCCCTTCAGTCCGGAGTCGGGCACCCTGTGACACCTAGGAGAAAAACAGCAACATAGTTGCCTAATACAAAAATAGTCCCGAACTCCTTTCCTAACACACCAGATCAATGGGACCGGCATCCAGACATAGTAGAATACACCTGTTATCCAGGATCCAACACTGCGGTCCTGTACACTACTTATATTTTTACTATGAATTAATAAAATAAATTGAACACTTTAACTTAACTTAACTTTGTCAACATATATTCATTTATTCGCCCTGTGTGCTATGTAGTTTATGCTAATGTTATGCTAAAGAGCCCTGGACGCCTTGAAACACAACTATTTTAGTTTAGTTTAGTTCCTCCAATATTCTGGACATGTAAATTATCTTACCAAATATAAACATACATAACTTGCTTGGCACTAACAAGTTTTTGTCAACTACATACACAGATCTGAAGTCTACTAGTTTTACTAACTACACTTAGAAACTTCCCTTTTTATGGATTTTGTTTCATACAAAAAACATACAAAACAAACCTAAATCAATGAACATGTACATTCTCCTTAGTCTGTATGTAGGAACTAGACTAGGAATCAGAACAGTTTAACACTGGATTGTCCCCTTGGCAGTGATAGGTTGTCTAATTGCACTTTTTTACTGCCTGCCATTAGTTTTGTTCCTGCTCAGCTCAACAGCAAAATGAGTGAGGTTGCATTAATTAAATTATGTAGAGGATGGTAAGGGCATTTTAGGCTTTCTTTAGTTTAACTAGTACTTGTCACAAATAAAGTCCTAGCTTTTCTAAAACATTATTTTGATGAAATACCACAAGGTCTAAAAAACAAGTGTAGGCTGGCAGGATGAAGATCAAAGTCTATCTGAAAAAATAATTTATGTATATTCTTAAAGTAGAACAAACTGGTTTAATCAGGGTCACAATTTATAATTATAACAATAAAGCATTTAACTAATGCTCATTTTTTTAGCCATCCTCCTTGCCCTATACTGTAATTTTACCTCGTTAAAATGGACTATAGCTGATGTGAGGAATTTAAAAATTAAATGAAATTTTATGTTCTCCCCATGTTATTGTAAATACCCTATTTTTAAAGGTCCTAATTAATTTGACCGTCTTTATATAGTCTTTATTCTGATCATACTAGAGTCTCCTGTAAAAACAATCAAGTTGTTGATATCATCCTCAATAAGGTTCAAATATTATAACAAATATATACAAATATACAAATATATTGAGCTTTAGGTGCAAACATGGGGATACTATATACTGTGATTGTAACTTTGATTGATGTGGTGCATGAGGATGAGTGAGCATTCATAGTTGGCAAATAAAATGTAAATCCACTTGGAGTGTCACTATCTCTGCAACTCATCAGCTGGGTTTTAATTAGAAGTGTAACGAGACTTCAGATGATACAGAGGTGTAAAATCATCCAACAGCAGAACAATTTCATATTGCAAAGCTAGGTCCAAATTTACTAGATAGACACATCACCCCTTAACTATCCCTTAACTCAACGTAAAGTTTTGCAAGGAAAAAACAGTTTAAAATAAAAAACAAATGATCATTTTACAATAAAGGACAAAAAAAGATTATCACAAAATAATGTACTCTTAAAGCAAAGCCAAGAGGAAACTTTGCTACAAGACCAAGCAATTTATTCTAATGGTCCTTTTAATATATTATTAATATATTAACAATATAATATTAATTTAATAACAATAAACTATCAACATTTATAATGAATAAGAATAAAGAAGTAATCAAAGGAAAAGAGCAATCACAGTTTCCTAATTTATTCTAATGAGTTTGTTAACTTTTCCTATACTTTCCCTACAGCAGCGCCTCTCACATTTGAGTTGATCTACTATAGAAACAAAGTTCACTTAATAGGGTGAATTATCCCATTGTAAAGTTTTATTTAGCTTTGTGTATGAGGGGCAGCTCCGCTAACTTCAATTATGCAAGCCTAAATCTGTTGCAAGGGGTTAATTCATATTTAGATAGAAACCCCCCTCAAAAAAAAAAAATTCTCCAAGATAGTAATATACAAAAGTATACCCAAGGAAAGAAGACTTCCAGGAAAGCAGGGAGTTGTGTGACACAATATTATTTATAAAATATCAACGTTTATTTTGCAATAAGTAATAAAATCAAGGCCTAATATGTCAGCAACATGATACATGTGAAATCACAAAACAAATGCAACAAAATATCAACATTAAAACAAAATATAAAGCATCATAACAAAATCAACTAAGATAAGGTCAGTATCTTGATACTGCTTTTCAGATGATATTTGGAAATTCCAACGCAATTTTGCAGGAGAAACCTGCTTCTTCAAGGGAAATATTATATATAATACACATAAAACCCCTTTAGTGCTAGGCTTCAAAGAACAGCAAATAAGATAGAGAGCCAATCCTGAACCTGGAACCTAGCAAATAGGTGGATATGCAGCCCAATTAGGTCCATTAGCATTAACCACTGTATTGTAAAGTGAAACATCCTTGCAGGGATTTCAGTCCTATGACAGAAATATATGAACCATAAACAGTTAAAAACATTTACTATTACCTTAATAACCTTAATATTCCTTCTATTTGTTAGTTATTGTGCTAATGTGTTGACAGAAGTTGATTTTGGTATGGTGCTTTACATTTTCTTTTGGTGTTGATATTGTGTTGCATTTGTTTTGTCATTTCACATGTATCACGTTGCTGCCATATTAATCCTTGATTTATTGCAAAACAAACTTTTTGATATTTTATGAATGTCTTTCTGCTGGAGGCTGACACTCTGCTTTTTCACACTATACGCTAACGATTTAAATAATATGGCAGGATTAACTCCTTCATATCACTATTAGCAATACTTTGCTGCTCAAAACCTTTTTAGATATCCTACCAATACCCAGTGGAAACGAAAGTTATAGCTAGCAAAACACTAAAGGCGACCCACCAAAAAATCTTTTCTTTCCTGGGACAATTTGGTCTTAACACACTAATTGCTTTTTCTCTTTGTACCCTATTCAGCATCCATACGGTACATTAACTCCATGAGTGCTTTGTACTTCCCCATACACACTTTTTTAATAGTGATGGGACTGTTGTATCCAAAATTTCCCTTATAATTTCGAAATCTGCTGACCAAGGTTTGAAAGCTATACAGTGCATTATGATAAAATACATATTTATAGATAAGTCCCAAGTGGATTTGCAGACAAGTTCACAGAAGCAGCAAATCTGAAATTCGTTGGATTCACCTTGAACCCATAACAATTTTTTGACAGAAGCAATTGATTTAGTAGGTATCATAGGAAGAATAAAGATAGCCTAAAGCCTACATGTGTAAAGACAAAAGCCAGAAATGGTACCTTCCGTATTTTTTGTCACAATTTTACTTTCATAAACATTTATGATCTAAACAAAGACAGATTACTTTATGAAGTCTTTTGCTTCTGGCATTAAAAGTCAACTGCGCAATCAAGGTGATACACTGTAACAGGGACTCGTAACAATGGCACACAAGAACACATTACAGCGATCAAAAAACTGTCATTTAATAATGATTGCTGCTTTTTGGTGCATACACATAAAACGTTCTCAGTTGTATTTCACAATGTCTGTGATTTGTATGTAGCATGCATAACGGAGAGGATTGAGATTTTCCCTGGCAAGCCAATAAATTCTCTTCTGCTTTAGATACGACTGAACATTACAGATAGATATGACAAGTATATGCTTCTCCTACACATATTTACAAATGTATGTAACTAAGACCTATGTTTTGAATTTTGAAAGAAAAAGCAGGGTATATTCGCTGACCAGGTACGGTGTTTTACTTTTTGAACTACTCTCTGCCTCCTTATGGGGCCCAATGAGTAGTGTTGGTTAGATTTACCTTATCTAATGACTGTGGTCAAGAAACACAAGTGCACATAAAATACATCTATTTAGTAAGTACATTGCTGATAAATTTTATTCGTTCTGTTATAACACTTTAATGTACTTAAAATGAACAGTAACCAATACAACGAATACATTGCAAGCTTTTTTATACCATATTATTATTCAGGTAATGTTTTAAAATAAGGGCAATTTACTTACACTATATAAATGTCATGATTACATTTGAAGCGGCATTGTAAATCAAAATGATAGGCAGTAAAAGTCACGTTAAATAAAGGAAATCCTGCTATAGTAGTGGGTTTTCACCATAATTAGTCCCAAAGGTTTTAAACTATTAGTAACCTAATAAGTAGCAGTGGGAGATCTGGTTTACCCAAAATTGAACTTATAGATAGGGATGAGTAAGCAAAATGTTTTTAATTCGGTCTTGCGGCAAATTGGGCCCTTCCCCTTTACCAAACATGTAGGCGAGAATGGCCTTTGTATATTCAGCTGGCGAGACCGAATTTTTGAGACCAGGAAGATCAATCAGGGGGGCAGAGCTATCAGCTCCCCTTCCCTGATTGTTCTTGCAGCCCTTCACTAGTTGTATGTGTTCTTGGATAGAGTTTCTTTAGGGCACTACAGGTTAGAATGAGGGCTTGCCCTCATTCTGATCTGTAGAGCCTGGGGATCGCTCACTGACAGGAGGATTCCCACAGCTGTATTTATGAATGGAGCCGTGATAATCCTCCTATAGTGATATCCAATGGTTTTGCGAAATTTCGCCGAACCATCTGTTCGAGGAAATTTTTGATACCTACTCATACCAAACTGGGCCATAAGCTAAATAGATCTACTGTAATAAATTTACTTTTCAGTGGATAGGTAAAGCTACAAAACATATTTATTATAATAGCACTTCCAATTGAATGTAAGTTAAAACTTCCTGGCCTGACCAAAAAGAAAAACATCTAGAGGCATAAAACTTACATGTTATTCCTTTCACACAATCCATCACAACATTAACCATACAAAAATTATGTTGTCTAGTTTATGACATACTACTGCAATCACCTCCAATTCATTAAAATATTTCAAAATCTTTTTAGGTTTTGAAAACAGAAAGTAATACGATGGAGCAAGATCTGGTGAGTAGTATAGGTAGTCTATGTGTTCAATCCCTAAATTCTTCAAAAGAATCAATCTTGTGGGCTTTATGAGTAAGTGCATTTTCCTGCAAAACTGGACACCTTTCTGCAGCTTGTTTCAACAATACAACATTTTCAATTCCTCCTATAATTGTCACATTAGTAGTATTGCGTAGTAAATTGTTGGCCCTTCTAAAGATACACAGTCATCAAAGTACCTTCCTTGTCCCAAAAAAGTGATAAAAACTGCAAATGATTTTAATTTCTTGGGCCTTGGAGAAACAGTGTGCCACCAATATAATATATGGGCTTCAAATCATAGTGGTATTACCAACGTAAAGTCAACGTAAACACTAGCAATTTAAGTAGTTGACATTTTTGAAAGCCTCACAGATCTTGCTGCAGCCTTGGTCTCGAAATCTCTGTGCTATCGCTTCTTCACTTTTGAGTGTGTCCGCACTTGTCACTCAATCATTGCATTATTCACGTATGGAGATTTATGGAGAAACAGAAACTTCATGACAGTTCAATTGAAAATGTAATACTTTTCGTTAGCATGTTTCTCTAAATGATATAAAATATATAAACATTTAAAAAAATAACATTATGTTTCAATAAATTGCTACTTTACAATATATAATTACACCTGTTATCCCAGCTACAATAGCAAATTAACTCCAAGAACTTTTCACAGACACACACACATAGATATCTTTATATTCTTCTTCTTGTTCTACAAGTGCTAATACTTATTTAAGCTTATTACTACTTATTTTTCGGATTCGTATATTATGTTGGTGCTTGATAAATAATAAGCAGCAGTAGTATTAAATAAACATATCTTTGCAGCTTTCACATGAACATAGACATGTTGGAAAAATATGTCGAGTAAATAATATACATGAAAAAGAGGAAGTGGTTGGTACATTCATAAACATTTTTCCCAAGCTTGAAAAATAAATAAATGAAAAAAAACCCCAAAACACATGAAATATATATTTTTCAAAGGACTAAAATATACTTCTAAGGCACAAGTTACAGTGACCATGTTTTTTAGATGATTTCTGTGAAATGCAGAGAGACAGGTTATAGGGACACAATATTAGGAGCAAGATTTTCAACAGTTGCTATGGTCACCGGCAAATCACTGCTTAGAGAACCTAATGTTTAGAAGCCAAACAACTGATTCTTTGCGGTAAAAATATTGGGCTCTGAAGACATTTGGACAAATGCAGTAATACACACTATAGAGAGGCACAAGAGGACCTGTGCTAAACTGTAATCGTTGCATTTACAAAAAATAAGCATGTTTTTAAAATCCATTATACACCGTTTACAGAATTTAAATTCAAGGCTTCTTTGATTAACCAGTTAAGCTCCAAAGCCATTTTTACATTCATCCAAGAATCTATATCTTTGGTAATAATATTATCAACTACGATATACAGTTAATGCCATGCACCTTTTTGTAGGTTTAGTAAGTTTTTCTTTTGGTTAATATTTCTTTATAGAGTTATCTTACTTTCTACATAAATTAAGGTTAAAAAAAAGTAAAACAGAGAAATTAATGTTCTGATTTTTATTTTTACAATTGGCAAAACACAAGTGACAAGTTAAGAAACTTAAAACTTCTACTTTTAAATTTACTTAATTCTTGTGTCTGCTTACATTTTAACACATTGTGAGCAGAAATATCTGTTTCTGATAATTAGCTCTGATGTTCTGATTAGTGTTGATGTTCGAATTCGGGTTGTCCCTATATTCGAACCGAATATGGCTGTTC
>NC_092858.1:57169902-57172456 GCF_032062135.1 Pyxicephalus adspersus
TCATATTTAATGTACAGCGCTGCGTAATATGTTGGCGCTATATAAATCCTGTTTATTAATAATAATAATAATAATAATAATAATATTGTTACAGCATGTACAGAATTGTGCACAATATGATTGTTCAAGTATAATCGTGCATAATTGTTGATCGGTGGTAATCGTTCGTTTTCTAACAATAATTTTTGGAAGTGTGTACCTAGCTTTAGCCTAAAATTGATTTGACAGGTGCACTTTAATATTCATGTGAAGTACAGGGGTGTGTAATAGTGTTATGTATCTTTTTATAATATATCTTTTTATGTATCCTTTTATAATGTATCTTTTTATGTATCATTTTATAATGTATCTTTTTACATCTGTTTGGAGGCTGTAGAAGCTCTACACAGTGCTGAAAAAAACCCAAATTTTCCCTCCCATTGACTTTAATAGTGTTCGACTTTGACATTCGACCACTCGTATTTTTTTGCTATATTCGAGCGAATAGCTGCCGAATCGAATAGTGAGCGTTTCGACCAACACTAGTTCTGATGTTCTGATGTTAGCTCTTTAATTGTTCTGGACCAGGCTGACAGCAAGCATAGACACTTTTTAACCAAAGTTTCAAAAACAATGCATTCAGACCTATTTAGTCCAGTGATGTTATTATGTAAATGCAGCCCATCCACATGCACCACAATTCACCTAAAATCAGACCTACACCGTTTATTTTGGATCCTTGGATTTTTATGAATGGTAATACAACACACAGGTCTAAAAGCTGCACAACATTCACACAGTCATCTCCAATGAACAATGTGTAATGGAAATCTGTGCATATCAGATTAGGAAATATAGAAAAACAACATATACACCTCAGTAATATGTAGATTGCACACAACACAACAAAACTGGCTGTATGGATGTGATGCAGACACAGAATTGCAATTGTATAGTCAGATATAAAATGCAAGGGGTTTATGTTACAATAGGGTTGATTTATTAAAAGGTTTTTTTATTGGAATAATGATTATAGGATATCACCTTGCAAAGAATACCTAATCACATGCAAAAAAATCTAAAAAAAAATAAAATACTTTGCATTTGATTAGATGGTTAAAGTCATCAGACCTATGCCATTTTATAAGCTAAGAAAATATTACTTACAGTGAGGCAATTTACTTTTATAAGTGAAAAGACTGAACTTCAGTAAATCAAACCAATGGCAGTATTATTATCACAGTAATGTACCCATTTAGAGCTATATATTAAACATTTTATTCTTCTGTTGTTCTCCTCCCAAATCCAAATTTCCTTGTTGTTTTTCCAAACTTGTGTTATTTTCAGCCTCTGTACTCTATACATTTTATTGCTATGCATGCTTTGTTAATTGTGTGTTTTGTATTGCAGTACCCAATGTGTTGAAGGGCCTTACATGTGCTTTGCTATATGCACACTGTGTTTTGTTATGTGTATATTCTGTATTTTGTAATGTGTATACTATGTGTACTCTGTATGAAGAACGCTCACTGTGCTGTATACATTATGCATGCTATGTGTGCTGTGTAGCTGTGAATTCTCCACCATATAGGCAAATCATTCTTACCTACTAGGGTGCTATTTTTTTAGAACCTGATCAACAGTGGATTTTTTAAAATATTTCTGTATCTGTCCAATTTTTTGTGTTAGTACTCCAAAGTAAAAAAAAATATGACAATCATAATAAAAAAAGAAACTTCAGCTTTTTGCACCTGGTCACAATAGAGGTTGGATTCTGAAAGTGCCGCAGAGACAAAAATCTAGATTTGCAGTGTTGGCAGGGCTGGGATTTTGTATGTAGCTGTGCTGCTGAATAATATACCATGCTAAGTTCAACTAACCATTTTTTGGGGTTAGGCTATGTGCATTATATATTTATTTTCACCCAAAGGGTTATTTCTGTTCTAACATTCAAACATGATCTACTCATGTGTCTACTTCCAATACAAATGTGCTTGGAGATGCTTTTGTTTCTAATGTAGAGATTTATAATTTCACTAAAACAAATGGTCTTGTAACCTTTTTGAACTGCAAACCATATAAAGAAAGAGATGCTATTTTCCTTCAAGACAGTTCATGTGACCTTTCTCTCTTCGCTTGATAATTCTTCATTTGTTTCTGGAAAGGTCTTTTACACTTGACAGTAAATCAGATGCCTTATTTGGATTCCAGCATTCAGCAGTGATGGAAATGTTTAGTTGCTGCAAATGATGTTGTAAATAAATGGAGATCTGTAAAGCTACATCTTACACTGTGTCAAGAGGAGATAACTTATGCTTAAGGCAACACCTGCACATTGCTGCACGGTCACATTTTATTTATTGAGTGCAGATCTTATAAGTAAAAAGAACAGACATGCATCAGTGGACAACATTAATAGAACTTGACTAGAATAAAAGTAACTAGCCCTATTACGTAAGCTTTTTCAATATGCTAGAGTTTTAAACCTAAAAGACAAAGGCAGCGAACTGCAGCAATAATAAAAGGACCATCCATGACTTAATTATATAGCATATATCCACCACCATTACTAAAA
>NC_092858.1:57174824-57184907 GCF_032062135.1 Pyxicephalus adspersus
GCAGTCGTTACCAACAGCTCTCTCTTGTGAACTTTTACCGCCAACTGGATAAGGGCAGGTTTCAGGAGATTCGGACATTGGCTAAGAAAATGCTGAGCTTGTTTGGCTCAACATATTTGTGTGAGAAGACATTCTCTGCTATGAACTTTAACAAGAGCCGTGTGAGGACAAGACTAAGTGACTCTCATCTGCGTGACATTTTGTGCATCAAAACCACTGCCTTTGTACCAGACCGAGCCTATTTGCTGCAGTACAGATCTCAGTTTCACCCTTCACATTAGTGCAGGTAAGTTTTTTTAAAAATTTATTTCAAATACATTGTGAAAACTCAGCTGTCAGTTGATCTTAATGTTATGAAATGAAAAGCATGCCATTTGCAATTAACTTGGCATTAAATAATTCATTTGCATTTAATTGTAATTGTTCAAAGAATGTTCGGAAAAATGTTCGGCCCTCCGGCATGTTCACTTCATCCAATCTGGCCCTCTTTGAAAAAAGTTTGGACACCCCTGGGTTAGACTAAGTTCAGCATGTGTTTTTTGACAGGTTACAGCTACGGTTCACCACGGTCAACCGGTCCTAAACCAACCCTAAGCTCTGATTATCATTAATATGAGTAGGACCAGTTTATATCTATTTTTTAAAGCCATTTGAAGGCAGTGCATGGCAGCGTTTTAGACATGAAGTCTTGGGAAAATTTTCCTCTTGAACATCTTTTATAGACTTTCAGCCTCCTCAACCAATGCCCATCAAAAATTATATTTAATGCCAGACACCCAGCAGTTGAAAATAAGCCTAGAAGAGGACACCCATCTAAATTTATTTACATACCTAGTTAGATTTACAAAAAACATAAGTCCATCAAGTTCATCCATTAGGGAAATAAACATATCCCATACAAAATCCCTATAGACATGTACCTGGTACAAGTTTCCTTCCTGATCCCATGAGGCAATTGGATGTTCCCTGGTCTCTGTTGTCTTTATCTCAAAGCTTTATTGGCAGGTTATATTCTGTGCTTCTAGAAATACATCCATACAATACTTTTTCATAAACCTATATATAGAACTTTTTGAAACTACTTCCTGAGTAGCTTTATACAAATGTGGTAAAACCTTGTTTTATATATTCGGTAAAATGTTTATGTTTATGTTAGATTATTTTCCCTTGCTTGTCATGTTTTTGTTTTGGCCCAATTTGCTACTAATTTGCAGTGCTATATATACTAACATTTGATAATTAGCTGGTTTCCACAATTTACTAAATAAGAAATATGAATTTTCTCTCCAATAATTTAGTCACAAGAAAAGTAAAATTCACAAACATGCAATTGTGTGCAATTGAAACAAGAGGAATTTACTTTCCTTATGAATGCATATAAATTAAAAGTAATCATAGTTTATTAGGTGTAAATTCTCAACTATTTCAGTAAATCAGTCTGTTTAGAAACTTTTATAAAAAAAACATTTGTACCGACTCTAATTCTTGCCTGGTAAAATCTGCAGTGAGATTGATAGCTTTCAACATTGCTGTCTGAAAATGTCATTGCAATTAAGTCTGAAAGTCACTAGACTTCCAATACTGTGTGCAAAGTTTTCAAAGTCTACCTTCCAAAAGTGTGCGTTGCTGACAACACAAAATATTTGTTACTCTTCAGAGTCCCAGAATTTCAATGCAAATGCCACTGGTCTTTAATCATGTCATTATGCTCATTTTTTAACACTTGTAAGTTAAATAAAGCTAACATACGCAAACATTTAACACACATTCCCAGTAAATAAAAAATGTAGCTCTGGCTGCTAAGCTTATGCTCTTTCCATTGCCATCCAATGTAACCATTTAAAAGTCACTCTACTATTTGAATTATGCCCAGGGTCAATTAGTCCACTTCATGTGAAACAAAGGTGTCAAACTTAAGCCCCTGCCCTGAGATTGTTGGACCAGACCAAAGACAGGTAAAGTCACGTGAAAAAGTCAACCACATGTAAATTGTTAATTTTATTACACATATGATCAGACTGAGCAGAGTACTTTCCCTTTATTTAACAGTGCTTGGCCTGCTCTGAAATGCCATTTGTGCTACTGCAGTGTGTGTGCACAACAGCAACTCAGTTCCATAGTGGCTACCCAGCAATCCACATATAAGAATAGTGAGGCAGAGTAAAATCATGTTCCAAGGTGACAAGGTAACAGCAACTCAGTTCCATAGTGGCTACTGAGCAATCCACATATAAGAATGGTGAGGCAGTGTAAAATCATGTTCCAAGGTGAGTTCAGCACCAAGAACCAAACCACCTCCAGATATCTGTCCCCTCAATTAATACATTTCAACCTGTTAGGTTAGAATTCCCCAGGCTCATTCTTGTTTAAAAAAAATCCTATATTTTCTTTTACATTAGAGTGAAGTACATACTCCTCCTTCCTCTCCTTGCATGTTTATCATATTTATTTTTCCCTCTTCAAAACTCCTATATCTGTTTAACCTGTTACAAGTAACTTACCTACTCAACTTATTATTGGGTAGTTAGGCTTTTAAATGTAATAGAATTCTTTTTCCTTTTAGATTGGTGTATTTTTTATTCTTCTAAAGATTGAAAAACCTTGTCTTCAAAATCTATACTATCACCAATCTATACTAGTTAATGCTTTTGTATCATGCAGTTTATAGATTCCAAAATTAAGCCTTCCTCAATCGTTGATAAATGATAATCCAGGTCATAATACAACAGCAAATATAGGCATCAATCATGTTGTATGTGGGTTCCTCTTCTTCACAAAACCACTAGTAGATAATAATATGCAAATTGTTAATATGTCCTAATCCTGTCACCTGTGTTTCTTGCTCCGAGCTTTGAGCCACTGACAATTTCACCTGTGCCTGTCACCTGTAACTAGAGCAATTCCCTGGAGCTATAGATATTGCATTGCTCTACAAAAATGATTTTATTTTTAATTTGTGTGTTTTGTTTTTTTTAAGTAAAATGCAGGTCAAATCACACCTGGCAAGTTCATGGAAACATCTCACTGTGATTTTGTCCCACTGTGTACAGTGATTTGGTGTAACAGATTTTATATGTAAAAGAACAAAACACATTTGTGAAGCAAAGGTAATTAGCATGCAATACATTAAAGTGAGATGTGTCCCCAAGCTTGCAAGGCTTGGTTTTATCTTAATACAACTTTCTGGTAGGTATAAAAAAAATTTACTGGAGATAGAATCATACTTGTTATAAATTATACTGACATAATTACTGGTGAAATTGGCACAGGCTTTTTTCTCACATAAATGAGCACAGGTGCCACTATTTGCATGTTATCGTCTACTAGTGGATTCATGAAGAAGAGGAACCTAAATACAACAGAAATGATGCTTGTATATGCTGTCGTATTATCGCCTGGATGCTCATTTATGAAAGGCACTATGCATGGCTCACCCAAAAGAATGCGCGCAATTGAATTGATCATATTCTCACACAGACGAGTATCACTTTTGACTGCTGATCTTATGTGCATTTTCTTTATAAATCAGTTACTTAGTATGTTGAATAAATCCTAATGTATTGCGTTTATATGCTACTGTTAGGGGGCCATTATTATAACTGAAAACGTCCAACTCCCATGTGTACTATATGGTGACATGTTTAATGTACTATGCTAACCATCTAAAAAATATTTTGGGTCTACTTATTGTCTATGTTTTTAATCATCTATAATAAAATTATTTGGTTTTATATATGTCTGTTTTAATATCTATTAGGTTGGCCATGTAAACTCCATCTTAACTATGCACTTGTATAATTTCTGACCAATTTATTTCCTGCACAGAAAACCTGACAATAGTCTTACACCTGAACCTGATCAAAGGATGATGTTTCGGCAATTAAAGGAAATCCCAAGTATCTGTTTTTGAATACTCAGAGATTTAAGGTGCAGTGGAGTTGCAAAGTGTTTTTGTTTGGAACTGACTCACAAATAGCTAGACTCTGGTTTAAAACAGTAAAGTGTAGGGTGATTCAAGCTGCATTGTTGCTCTTGTAACAATACAGATTGTTACATTGAGGTTTCTTTTGCACAACAGGACTTTAAGGCACATATTTATGCATTTCACTGCATTGGTAATTGGTTACCCCTTATGCTCAGAATCAGAAGACAACTATGTATGTAAGTAGTCTAGAGGGGTAAGTGCAGGTCCTTCAGTAATGGATAAATTATCTTTACAGTTAGGGAATATTATTATTGATATAGTGCTCACTCATTCGTTATGTGTGTTTCTAGATACTCCTATTAGCAGCAGTTTAGCTTTGCTTTTTTAGTAATTACATGTTTTAAATGATCATTTGTAGCTCATAAAACTGCACAATGTATGGGCTCTACATGTGTTTTAATCCATATCTGATCCTAATGTATGCATGGCTATAAATATCTCCTACACTGGAAGATTTTGAGTTAGAATTCATGCCTCACAAAAAATCCTTGCTGCAGCTGGCTGTCTGTAATGTTATTATTACACAGTATTTATATAGCGGCATCATATTGCCCAGCGCTGTACAAAGTCCATGGTCATGTCACAAGCTATGCCTCAAAGGGGCTCACAATCTAATGTCCCTAAAGCAGTCAAATGACAGTAATACAGTCTAAGGTCTATTTTGGGGTGTAGCCAATTACCCTAACTGCATATTTTTGGGATGTGGGGGAAAACCAGAGTACTCAGAGGAAACTCACGCAAACATGGGGAGAACCTGCAAAGTCCATGCAGATATTGTCCTGATTGAGATTCAAACCTGGGACCTAGCGCTGCACAGGCCAGAGCATTAAACCTCTCAGCCACTGTGCTGTCTTCACACACATTTATATGTGTGCACAATTGTATTTTCAAATATATACTACAAAAACATTTGTTTTTGCCCGTTAAAGAGTTTAAAAAGGCTTTTTTGTACTGACTAGCAAAATAGAATATGGTAAGCAAGAATCAGCAGTCATTATCTGCAAAACACGTGAACTGTGGATGTGGATGTTTGTAGGTCTGATTCTCTTCATTAAAGCTCAGATGATGAGGGTATGCCATTGGAAATGTGTTAAGGTGATATATACTTGGAAGTGACAGCTTCTTAGATCAACCTTTAATTGGAGCAGCTCCTGCTGCCATTTTGGTTATACTCTAGTCCAGTGTTTCTTGAACTTTTGAACATGGGGGAACCCTCAAAAGTATTTCCAGGTCTTCTATACCTACTAAATCCACAGTTCACAGTACATTGTTTCAGTGTGAAAAATGCCTCCTACATTGTTGGCCACCAAGAAGAAGGTCACCCCTACAGATAGCCAAAAAGATCATCGGTGTCACCTAAACTGATCTGAGAAGCATAAACTGCTTATTGCTCGAGGATCCCCTAGCAACCTCTGGAGAAACCCTGATTGAAAAACCCCAATCTAGTCCACCCACATGGGATCAGTATTGTATTTTACAGTGCTTGTGAAAACCTTTTGTTTTTACTTGAATATGGACTTACAATTTTACTATAATATGCCAAGGCCCTTTGTTTACTTTTAACTAGCAACATCTTGTTTTAGGCTATAGTGGAACAGAATTTGATGCTCAGAATGCTAACATGTATACGCTAATATATTTTCCATTAGCACCCCAGTCTTTTTTCCATCCTACACAGTTTTATTGCATATGCTAAAAATAAGAATAGTGTTTTACCTTGATTTCTTTCTATTGTAAGGATGTGAAATATCTGAGAAGTCTTTCAAAACAGTAGACATTTTTTACCTTGAAGGAATGTCTCCACAATTTGCTTCAGTATCACTAGTATATAATTAGGAGCAAAAGCCACATTCTTGTATCTGTACAGCCACTTTTAATGTTAGCTTTTAAAGCTTGATAGAATAATGCCTTTCACTTTGATTAGCTCGAGTACTTGCGTTTTGTATTTTGTCTTTGATAGATTTCTCATTGCCAACATCATCCATTTTTAGTTGAAAAGGAAGAGTGCAATTACCACACTGAAGTGTAGCAAACAGAAATAAATTCACTGACATTTTTGAGTACACCGCACCACTTTTAATGGACAATACATAGGAGGTTGAATTGTATGGACACACAGGTCAAATCAAAACTTTCTGTGTATCAAAAAACAAAACAAAAAACAAATTCTAATATTCCAGAAATATCACCATTATTATCATTTCATAACAAAGTACTTTTCCTACTCGTTAAAGATTAATAAATTGTAGGAATGTACAAATTAAATAAATAAATTAAGAAATAGCAGCGTGACAATTTTTAATTATAAATTATACCCATCCATACTGTTTTCTGGACTATTAAAACGCAGTACACAAAAATTCTAAAACATCTATTCTAACAAAAGATATGCAAAAAGTAGGCAATTACCTAAATATAAACCATTAACATTGTGAGCAAAGGTAAAAGATCACAGTGCACTGATCAAAGTTTACATCTACTCCCCTGAAAGATGTTCTATCCTGAAAAACCTCAAATGATGGCATGACCTCCCTCTAAAATGAGCATTCCCTTCTGCTTCAAGACAGAACATTGGCATAAATGAGTTGATGACCATTTTGGTCCTTAATAATATTGTATTTAACCTACCCAAGCCCTGCTGTGTTCCCCCCAAAAATGTTCTCTTCTTTCTCTGACTGTAATTTTCAACTATGTTTCCATCTAGAGAGGATAGCATGGTTAGATTCCACTCACGCTATTTAAATGATCTAAACAGGCTTAGCCTCTCCTTAAAAAATATTGTAGTAACTAAGAAAGGGAGAAAAAGAAAGTGTATTTCAACACAAATAATACATCAAGGTATCCATAACACAATTACAAAATTCCAATAACTAAAGGTATGTATTCCAACTTCCATTAAATGGCATGGACTTGGAATGATTAGACTAGACAGTGAGTAGCTATAGAGGTTTTGGCTATGGAAAGTCTTGTAGCCTGACGTGTTTCACCTATTGGCTTCCTAGACGTGGATAAATTCCTAATGTAGAATAAAAGAAATACCAATAGTTCATAACTGTACAGATCAAGATATGTATGTAGAGAAATACAGTACAATAGCTGGTTCATTTTGATGTGGGTAGGCAGATCCAGAGTAGTCAGGAAATACCCCCAGCCAGAGTACGTCACGCAAACCCAGCCCCCGTCCTACGTCCCGACGATGTCCCTTCTTCGAACCCCAGTACGCAGGCACAGCCAATTGACTTGAGCATGTGCACTTCCATTCCAAGGAAGCTCATTATTCTCGCCTAGGCGGGACATAAATAGCCTCAGACTGTCAACATCCTGCTCCCGCATACAGCATGTCCAGTCTCTGTATGTGACAGTTAAAAAGTTTACCTGTTCACAGCTTATTCATCCCATTTCTCTAGGCACAAGTAAGTTTAAAATTATTTTTACCCTAGATTTAAACTCACTTTTTTCCTGTTTCATCCCATATTTTTATTTTCAGCTCATAACTATAATAATTACCAATTATTACACCACCCAGTTTATTTTACTTTAAGGGCCTCACCTACCAGTTCCTAACTTGTTACTTACAAGGAACAACTTTCTTCAACATCCATATTTTTTGCTACAATCTTTTTTTGTAAGTAATCTTCGTTTTTTTTCACATACAATCAATATTATCTATTTACATGAAGCTAAACTATTTTATTATTGTTCCATATATCTTATCATAACCTTCTCTCAAAAGACAAAAGCCCTACCTACTTTACACTTTATACTCTTCTATGTCTACCAGGCAATAAGTAAATGTCATACCTTATATATACTTCAGCCAAGAAGAATGCTTACACCTTTAACCAATGTTTGTTTATCAAACTTGGTGTGTCTCCTGATCGGTATATATTAAGCTTTATTGTGTGAACACCATAATGCCCCTAATCATAAGTGTATCTTGTTATTTATATTTACTTATTATTACATCGATCCTTGTATGTATAATATTGTACTGGCTTAGTCTACATACATATCTTGAACTGTACAATTATGAACTATTGGTATTTCTTTTATCCACATCTATATACCCTTGAGAAAACCCGTAGGCGAAACACATTAGTCTACAAGACGTTCCACAACCAACCTTAACTAGCGCTGTATAATTTACATCCTCTATAGTTACTAACTAACTAGTCTAGTCATTGCACCCCATGCCACTTAATGGGAGTCGGTATACATAATTTAATGGAATTTTTTAATTGTGTTGATACATTGTTTTATTTGCATTGAACAACACCAGTTTATGTATCCATACATCCCCTCTCTCTTTCTTGCGTTCTTACTTTCTACCTAATGTTTCAATCTTACCTTTTTGTACTGAATACACCAAGCCTGACTGGACCTTTGGATCATCTTCAATTAGCCTGATGGGTATTACTCTTCCTCCATTTGTCTACTTGTTGACCCCAGTCAGGCTATCCCAGGGTCTTTATATATACAGTTTTGTGGTAAAAAAAAAAAAAAAAAACGAGTACTTTTAGAGTCTACTGTATGGTAATTTTTATACCTTTGTGCAGGTATTGGTTTTCATTATTTTTTTATATTTGCTTCTATGCTCAGCTCCAGCTGAGAATCCCTTATTGATGGTCAGCATTTTATTATGATAAATCTGGAGAAAAATACATTATTTTATTTTGTTCACTGAAGCATGGAATTTTTGGACATCAAGACTATTGTTAAAAATAATACAAATACTTTATTCACATACATAGACTAAAATCAGCATAAAACATCTTTGTATCCATATATCATGCAATTTAACCACATATAAATGGCAAAAATGGTAAGTAATCAATAGACCAATGCATTTTCCATGGTTCCCATTTAAATAATCAAGTTGCAGAAGAGAAAACAATTTTGACAAGGGAGTTTTCAATGGAGCCAAAATTTAGGTTCTAAACAGGTTTCACGGCATTAAAAACTGTTTTGTCAAGAAATTAGGGAATGTAGAGATAAATTAAAAGAAAAAAGGCATAAGTAAAATAAAGTTGCTGTTATATTGTTGTTTGCTAAATTGGTGCTGACATACAGACATGACCCATCAATCATTATTAAATGGCAAAATCATCAATGATTTTTTGTAGAAAAGAAGAAAGGAGAAAAAAGGGGCAGGGGAGAAATTAATAATCAATTTATCTGTCTATGCCAAGCCTAAATAATTGTTTGAATATTCAGAGAGTGAGAAGAAAGAAAAGAGGCATTTTTATGGCATTATAGTTTACTTGCAGTTTACTTAACACTTATTGTTATTGGATTACAGATTCTTAAAGAGGTTGTACAATATTTCAATTAAATGACATGTCTCGTTCCAGATGCATTTCGCCTTCCCCAGGGGAGGGCAGAGACTTGGGTAGTGAAACTAGGTTATCAAAGAAGAAAAGAAAATTTATAGTTAATATCAATTAATTATATATCCATTGTTGGACAAACAATAGTTAAAAAAAAACAATGAAAATGAATACGTATGAAATATGAAAATAATAAATATTATGATATTATGGACTCATAAATGCAGTATAATTATTTTCAAATGTAGTTACAAGAAACATAACAGATATGTATATGTGTGTAATGTGCATATACAGTACAAAAAAATACAGTGCAAATAAAAGGGGGGTATTGGAAAATGGTTTTCTTGGCTAGGTTTAAATAGAAACCGGGGTTACTTACAGTTTGATTCTCTGTAGTCCCGGAAATTGTACGGATGCCATAGGATTTTTGGTGTTAAATAAACTCAGTGCTTATAATGGTGAAAAAATTCAGGTAATAAAAATACTGTGGTTCAGAATTAATTGTTTGTTGTATAGATTATATGGTGGCGGGAAGAAAGAGGATATTATGATAATAAAACTTACATTCACCTAGAAGGAGAGGAAGGGGAGAAGGGGGAATATCTGTCAAAGAGAACAGTGAAGAGGGGAAAGAAAAACAACAGTAACTCCTCCAAAGGGTGAGAATGTCATCAAGTGCTCGGATGTTATGCATTGATGTGACTTTGTAATCCTCATTATTGTTAGTTTCATCTGTTGCTGCAATGTTTTTGTGCCTGGTCTGTAATG
>NC_092858.1:57187964-57197564 GCF_032062135.1 Pyxicephalus adspersus
AAGCAAACAAAAGAACGTGTGTGTGCTTGTGACTTTTGTGGGAAAATCTGGTCCGATGGCTTCGCGCGCGGTCAGTCGCAAGATAGTCGCGGGATTCGGCTTCTCCGATCAGGCATCGGAAGCTTTTATATAGGCGCCTATGTAGAGGAGTTGAACTCGGTTAACTCTTGCCTAACAGAAAAGAAATGAGTGATTTTAAAATATGCTTTTTTTTAGCGCACATACATGTTTTAAACATTTGAACAGCACAAACATTTTTTTTTAGTGCTCAGGGTATTACGTGTGCCATTAGAAAGAATGACTTTTAATGCAAGCTCGCCAGTGTAAAGCTGTCGGAGATGAACGGCTCAGGCCGCGAGCTCATTCAGTTGCTGAATTGCGCGTCCGCTTATGATTTCAGGTCGCGAATACGAATGCGCGAGCGAGCTTCCGATTTTGCTTGATGAATCAGGGCCACAGTCTCTGCCATTAAAACAGCAGGAAAACGCATTGCTATTTATTGTATTGACCCCTATGGAATCTACATAGCTGCATAATTTATTTACGCTATATACATCCTATTTATTGATAATAATAATTGCTAGCTGGCATCATGACCTGGATGATTCATAAAGTTGTGGACAAGTAGTGCTGTGACATTAGGCAAAAGGATGGAGGACCAGAGATGAAGTGTGGGTCAGCGAGAGCAGTAGCAATGTGTGGCCTCTGGTTATCTATGGCCAGGGAGACCGGATTGGTAAGAGTCAAAGAGCTGGGTGTAGTGCATTGTGAATGCCACTCCGAAGTGTGTAATGCAAATTTATGAAATTTGTGATTAAACGTAGAAGGGCCAGACCAAGATGTTTTGTGCGCCAACACTGTTGCTGTGGTCTGTGGTACCGGAAGCGTACCTGACAGGCGGCAGCAGCAACAGCAGGAGAAGGAGGCGGTGGGCCCTGAGATGGAGTGGGGACCACATTGGTAACTGGCATCTCAAGCTGGGTGTAGTGCATTGTCAATGCCACCTAGAAGTCTGTAATACAATTTTTGTGAATGGAGCACTGACAGGCGACATCAGGATAGCAGGAGGCGGTGGGCCCTGAGATGGAGCATAGACCGCATTGGTAACTGGCATCTAGAGCTGGGTGTAGTGCATCGTCAATGACACCCAGAAGTGTGTAATACAATTTTTGTGAATTGAGTACTGGACAGGCGGCAACAGCAACAGCAGGAGGAGGCGGTGAGCCCTGAGATGGAGCGTGGATGGCATTGGTAACTGGCATCTAGAGCTGGGTGTAGTGCATCGCCAATGCCACCCCGAAGTGTGTAATGCAAATTTATGAAATTTGTGATTAAACATAGAAGGGCCAGACCAAGATGTTTTGTGCGCCAACACTGTTGCTGTGGTCTGTGGTACCGGAAGCGTTAGGAAGGTAGACGATTGGAAGCAGCAAAAATGTAAAGTATTTTGCTAGCTGGCACAATGGCAGGCATGACACTGGCGATGAATGCCACCCCGGGACGTTGCGATAACTAGTGGAAAAATTCAACCGAGGCAGGCTCAGCTGACGGTGTTTTGGTGAAAGGCAGCCAGTCTCAACACAGGAGCGGTGTGGGTTCACAGAGGCATCTTGGTTGGCCAGTGAGTCCTTGTGTCAGTCAATCAGTGACATCTGCAGTGGGGATATGATAGTTGTTATTGTTCATTTTCAAAAAGGTGAGGCAATTGACATTTTCTGGCAACAGTCATGATCGGTTGTCCGTTACCACTCCACCAGTGACATTGAAGGTTCATTTGGACAGAACACTGGATGCCTTTAGCCTGTTGACCCTAAAATTAATGGCGTCACTACTGTCATAACAGGCATCCTGCTCATAACTGCTGTCGTCAACACCACCACCAGCCAGAAAAGAGCCAACATAATCGTGCACCATGCACTTCATCCGTTCTCAATGGTTATGCTCCTTCACGTCACTTGTTTGAGGTGGCTGCATCAGGTTTTTTCAGGCATCCAGAAAATCCCCCCTACCTTGGCCTACACTTTTGGATGTGTGCGGCCTGCTGCCACTACTGCTGATGCTGCCGCTGCTACAGGAGTGTACGGTGGAGGCGGTGTCCGCCTAAGCTCTCTCAGTGGAATGTGGTGCGCATAACTCCTCACACAGCCCACTGCATAGTATTCTGCTCAGGGGGGTCACCTTTTCTCTTGCGTCGGGTTGAGTAGAAACTGACACTTCCTCACAGCTGGATGTCTGGCTGGCACCAACCTCTTAAGAAGTAGTAGCAATGACAGTTGGAGGTGGCGAAGCAGTCAATGGAGGTTGAAGAGACGATGACGTGGTTGAACCTCCTTCAAGAGAACGCAAGTACAGCTCCCACTTTGGTTTGTGGTTCTTGCGCATGTAGGAAAGCAGAGATGTTGTACCGAAATGTGATCCTGCTTGTGGCACAGGATGCAAATAGCTACTCACCCGTCATTGTCTTTCAGCATGAAAAAGGACCACACTGGAGAGGTGTGCGTGGAACCACTCTGCTGCTCTTTTTCTTCCCCTGCCTCTGCATCTGCTGGGTGCCACGAGTCTGCTCCAGCTCCATCTCCCCCACGGTCACATCTTCTCTGGCTGTTTCCCTGCTTGTGCCCACTCATCTGTGTGTTCTTTGGGACTCACAAGAGGCAGATTTGCGGCTCCTTCCATTTCCAGTCCGTTGCTGCCGTTGCTGCTGTCTTTCCTCTATGTCTGTTTCGGAACTTCTGCTAGCCCTACACGCACCGGTGGTTCCCAGGTGACATCATGGTCATCATCATCCTCATTTTCATCTAAGCCAACCTCTGCAAATGTAGCCACTGATGCAGAACCCTCGCCCAGCAAGTGCTAACCACACTCTCCAAAGGGTCTCAAAGTCTGCCTTCTGCTCTGAAATTGGCTAGACAGGTGCTCAGGTTGTTCGTCAAACAACAAGGGAGAGTCTTCGGGAGGTACAGGCACATTAGCCTGTACTCCTGTCTTTGCTTCTGTCAGGGCTGTGCTGATTGCTGGTGCAGAAGAAATGCCTGGTGTACTTGAGGCCCCTGAGACGCAGTCCACAATACTCTTCACATGATGTGGCTGTATGACTGTAGTACGCCCTGTCAATAAATCTACCAGCGTGTGTGCTCCACACACATCTCAGACCTGTTTGACAACTTGTGCTGCTGCCTCCAACAGTTTTCTGCAGTCCTACAGTGGCGGACTCCCTGGGAGTATGCCCCCTGCCAGATGCGGCAGGTCGCTCAGCGCTACGCCTTCCCCTGCATCTACCGTTCATCTTTTACTTATTCGGGCAAAAATATACATGTACCAAATGGTCATCTCTGGTAAATAGATAGATAAATAAGAGGTATTAAACAATTAAATATCTGTATTTGAGAGAAATAGAGTTTTTTCTGTTTTTTTTGATAGCTAGCAAGTGGTTATTTTTTAGAGAAATACCGAAATTTGTCTGGCTTTTTTGATGGAAAGCAAGTGGTATCAGAATTAAATATCTGTATTTTTTTGAGAAAAATACAGAAACTTTTCTGGCTTTTTAAAAAAATAGTGGTATCAAAATGAAATATCTGTATTTTTTGGGAGAAGTACACACATTTTTCTGGCTTTTTTGAAAGATAGCAAGTGGTATCAGAATGAAATATCTGTATTTTTTGGAGAGAAATACAGAATTCTTTCTGGCTTTTTTGATAGATAGCAAGTGGTATCAGAATGAAATATCTGTATTTTTGGATCGCTAATACGAATGCACGAGCGATAATCCGATTTTGCTTGATGAATCAGGGGGATTTTGTTTATAAGCGGTGGGCCACCAGTGCTACACCAGGATTAACATAAAAATAACACATACCTATATAAGAATACAATTGGTACCCAATTAAAAGTACATTAACACACAACAAACAAGCCCAGAGAATAAAAAAAATGATAAAGGTAAGGGGAAAGGGAAAAAGAGGGGGAAAGAAGAAGAAAAAGAGAAAAAAAGTAATTTTAAAACAAATTATTATCTTAAGGTACAAACTCACATAGCCCATATGTTTTCTGGCTTTTTTGATAGTTAGCAAGTGGTATCAGAATGAAATATCTGTATTTTTTTGAGAGAAATACAGACATTTTTCTGGCTTTTGTGATAGATTGCAAGAGGTATCAGAAATAAATATCTGTATTTTTTGAAGAGTAAAACAGAAATGTTTCTGCGTTTTTTGATAGATAACAAGGGGTAGCATCAAAAATTGCACAATCTGTATATTTTAAGATATACAGAAGGCTCATTACCTGTCCCTGTCACAATGCACTTCTCTCCCTGCTTCTTTCCTTGACACAGAAAACAAGATGGAGTGACTAATCCCTCCCTTCTTCCCTGTATGTATGCCTGTGCTTAGATCTCTCTTGATTGGGCTGTTTAGCTGTGCTGTGCATCCTGGGAGCAAATAGGAAATAGTCGCTGTCCCCCCCCCCGCGCGTTTTCCCTCATTTGTTCGGCAAGAACACATCATGGCGAATCACAAGGCCGCTCATGCTTAAATGTTCGGTAAGCGACAAAAAGGCCTGATTCGCTGCAAGATCGAACCTACAAATCTCACTCATCTCTAATAAATAGTTGTATAAAGGTCATTAGTTACTTGTAGTGTGTTTTGAAAGGCGAGATAAAGTGCATTAACATAATGGTAACTTAATGGTAACTCCGCTTGCACTGATTGCCTGCGCATGCGCAGATGTGGATGTAGGTCTGGAATAAAGTTGTTTCTTCCGCCCTGACTGGGATGTGTTGTTGCAGCTAAGCAGCAGAATGTTATAGGAGGTTGTGAGGGATGGATAAGTGGTGCTGATCCTCCCCTAGGCTTGATTAAAGAATGCTTTTGGAATTTGCGTCTGCGTCCTCACCTGCCAAATAACAGAGAGGAAAAATCTCTCTTGGCAGTTTTGCAGCAGGTCCTGGGCATCGAAAGATTTAGATGTCCAAATGAGGGGTGGGCATTAGCAGGCATTTTATTGTTGTGCACCATCAATGCTAGAGGTTTACCTCCTATAATAGGAGGGTCGCCTCCCATCCCTCGTAGGGCGCAGATCAGTTACTTAGTGGGCTGTAAAGAGAAATAAAGATTACATCAAGATGATAATAAAAGGGTTATGGATTATTATTAGGGATTATTACTTAAGCATTGTTAATAGTTTGTAAGGTTAGTTAAAAAATTGAACACTATGTTCTAATTACATACATGGGGATAAATGTAAATAGAAAATGTAAATGATATATCATTTGTGATAATACATAATAGATGATACATGATGGTTGATACAATGAATTGTAGGTTGTACAAATCTTGCCGAAAGTACATGTATATATATCAGTCATGAAAATCCTACTGTTTATAAATTATGTGATATTACAAGATATTACAACAACATCGTTCAGACCCGGAGGAGCAGTTGAGGTAAAAAATCCATCTAGTTTCATGTTGGAGAAGGGTTTTATCAAACTCTCATCCTCTGGAATTGAAAGGGACTTTTTTCAATACTGAGAATGAGATGAAGCTACTATCAAAATTATGTTTCATTCAGACGTGATGACTGATTGGTGTTATGATGCTGCCTGATTCTATGGAGTAGATGTGCTCATATATACATTTCCGGAGTCCTCTTGGTTTTGCCTACATAGAAGCTTCCGCATTTGCACGTTATCATGTAAATAACGCCTGTGGTTGAACAGTTGATATGTTGCTATAATTTATTGATTTGTTTATTCGGAAGTTGGATAATCTGTTGTTCTTTGATCCATTTGCATTGAGTACATCTTCCACATTTGAATATTCCTTTGGGATTTTCGGGTTTAGTAATTGCTTTGTGAGTTTGGTGATCTACATAGTGGCTAGAGACTAATGTGTCTTTTAAGGATGGAGATTTTCTATAGGTCAATTTAGTGTGTTGGGGAGAAATTGGGAGATTTTCGGGGTCTCCTGTATAGATTTGCCAATGTTTTTTGATAATTTCATTGATTCTTTGGTGTTGCCTGTTATATGTAGTAATAATACGTGTTTGTTCTTCTGTTTTTGGAAATTTCTTTTGTTATAAAAGATTTTGGAGATCTAGGTTCTTGTTTTTTTGCCTTTATTTTCAGGAGGTTGTTACTATATCCTCTGAGTAACAGTCTCTCTTTTAATGCTTTTGCTTCTGTTTCGGAGTCTTCTTGGTTTGGGCAGTTTCTCCGTAGCCTAAGATATGCCCAAAGGAGATGCTTTTGACTAAGGAATATGGATGTGCCCTTCTTTCGTGTAATATGGTATTACCAGCCGCTTCTTTGCGATATAAGATAGTATTGACTGTGGTGATGTAGTTGTTGTTGAGGTTGTTGTTTGGTGTAGATGTAAGTGTCCAGAAAGGGTATTTTTTGGTAGTTGTAGTTCAATGTGAACTTCAGGTTATATAGAATATTTTGCAGTTCTCCAAAGAATTCCTGTAGTGTAAATTCCGGACCAGTCCACAGAATAAGGACATCCTCAATATCTTTTCCAATTAAAATGTGCTTCCTATATTTTTTAGATTCTGGTTTGGAAAAGAGTTAGTTCTCCCAGTTGCCTAGATAGATATTTGCAAATGATGGGGCACATCTAATTCCCATCACGACACCTTGGATTTGAAAATAGTATTGTTCCTTAAAGGTGAAGGTGTTCTTAGTGAGGATATATCGTAATAGAGTTACGATGAAGGTGTTGAAAGTTGAATTCCGAGGATAGAATATGTTCAGTTGTTGGTGGGTGACTACTCCCTTAAGGTGTGGTATGGTGCAATAAAAAGCTTCTACAATGATTGTGACTGTAAAGGTGTTGGAAGGAATGACTAAGATGGATGTAAATTTCAGCAGCTCAATAGTGTCCTTAAGATAGTATGGTATGGTTTCCACTATTGATCTTAGGTACATATCTACAAGTTCGCTTGCATTTGATGAGATACTTCGGATCCCTGATATTATTGGTCGTCTGGATGGGTTTTTGATGTTTTTGTGTACTTTGGGGAGGAAATAAAAGGTGGGAGTTACAGGGTGTTGAATGTATCGGTATTTTTTCATAGATTGGTTATTAACACCATTGGCATAGGCAGATTCTTTTATGGAACACTATTCATGATAGAAAGATTGCACGTTGCGTCCTGATATTGTGGTGTATCATTCTTGGTTTTGAAGAATGTTATAGTAGATTTGTTCATAATGTGGTTTGTCCATAATGACTATATTCCCTCCTTTATCTCATGGTTTTTTAATTATATTTTTGTTTTTCTTTACATTTTTCAATTCTATTTGTAGATTTGAATCAGGGTTTTCTTGAAAATCATAGTTTTTGGTTTCCAAATTCCAGGTTTGTAAAGGTTTGTATGTGGGAGTATTGAGAAATTGGAGGGTAGTAGCTGGATTTCTGTCGTCTAATCGAGACAAACTTAGTTGTTTTTGCTGGTTTTCGCATTCTTCCTTATTCATTCATAGAAGTTGTTGCAAAATTTTCATAGCTCTAAAATCGTGGGTGTTGAATTCCTTAAATTACAAAGGGAGTTGTAGTTGGCAAATAAGTTTATATCTTTGATCATTTCAAATTTGTCATGTTCTGAGAGTGGGCAGAAGGAAAGGCCAAACTTTGGTACTCCAGATTCTTCTTCAAGAGTTTATGGGATGATAGGCTCACAATTTCAAGGTATGGTCTTCCTTTGGCACTCTCAAAGATATGTGTCCAGAGTGCCCCTTTGCTGTATAGGTGGTGAGAGTGATGGGGGTTGTAGGTCTAAAAAAGACTGCTTTGTTTTAGGTATTGCTCCTAGTTGTGGTATGATTGGAGTAGTATAGGGATGTGAGCTTGGGTGGACTCAGTGTTTGGTATGGGGTCTGGTTGTTGTGTGTGTGAGGGTGGCTTGGCTGAACATGTGTGTGAGTTGTTTTTGGTCCAACAATGGCTATATATATATATATATATATATATATATATATATATACTTGATGTTTATTATATATTATTGTTTTCTTCTTTGATAACCTAGTTTCAATACACAAGTCTCTGCCCCCCCCCCCCCCCCCCCCCCCCCCAAGGAAGCCAATAGGGCGAAACGCATCAGGAACAAGACATGTCATTAATTCAAAATATTGTACAATCTCTTTGGGAATCTGCAATCCAATAACAATAAGTGTTAAGTAAACTGCACTTTTTTGTGTCATAAAAAGCCTCTTTTCTTTCTTCTGATGAGCTAATTTCTTTGTAACAATTTCTCTTCCTTTTAGCTGGCTTTTTGTCAATATGAACTGTCTAATTGCTTGTGGTGTTTCTTTCTGTTACACTCCTTTACTGCTGCTCATGGATTGCAAACAGAGCTGATACCAGTTAAAATGCAGGCATTAAAAAAAAAGATTTAATGGATTTAATAATGATTACAGATTGCAAATTTGTTACCCCAACCATTTAAAAAAATCTTTTTTTAAAAGTATGTTTTAAAATCTTCTTAAAATGATGTTTTTGTGTATAAAAAAAAACATTTTGATGCCTCGTGATGTCATTATTATGATTATACCTAGCCAATTAGAGAAAGGATGATTGAGGTAGGCAACATTCCCCACTAAAGGC
Organism: Pyxicephalus adspersus; assembly: GCF_032062135.1. Taxonomy (NCBI): domain Eukaryota; kingdom Metazoa; phylum Chordata; class Amphibia; order Anura; family Pyxicephalidae; genus Pyxicephalus; species Pyxicephalus adspersus. The sequence continues at coordinate 57,196,571 of NC_092858.1, forward strand.
TACCTGCAGAAATTTACAAGAAACATAGACCACACAAAGTGCATATTATAATTATTTTGTAATATAGCCTCACTTTTTATACATTATATATTTTCTGTTCCTTGAATTTGGGTATGATTTGAGGAGCTTAAATATCATGAAAGAAAAGTAAATAAAGTTTCACATACATTTTTTATAAATAAAAAGATCATAGCACATTTTAAATATTTTCATCAAGACACATTTCTATATGTGGATTCAGCAGAAAGGGGACTATGTACAGTATGATGGACGCATTCAAAGAATTTCCCTTTTTCTAAGATAAAAAAAAATACTATTTAAAATATATAAAAGCATTTACTGGAAAAATTGCTTAGATATATCTATCAAAACAAATTATTATGTTATCAAATGAATTATCATTGAGGGTAAATTTAAAAGTTCTCTCAATTTTAAAGTATACCATGAAAAAATGGCATTTTAAAAAATAGTTTATATTACATTTCTAAAAATAAAGCTTGTGTCAGAAATTAATCTTCTAGATTAAATATCACTGTCATATCACTAGATTAAAAAATACAAAAAACAACGAAAAACTTCCTAAGTACATGATGAGCTAAAAGTTGAGCAGAGTAGTAGGTGCTTCTAATAATTTTGTAAAATTAAAAAATTGTTTATGTTTCAGTTTATAATTTTAAATACAGTCAGTATGTTAATGTGATATTACCAACGATCTATGCCACTTTTCCCTAATGCTTCTGTTTGCGTCTGGTCCTATAATCTCATTAAATAATCTTATTTTCTTATACGTTAAAGAGGACCCATCATCACATTTTTAAAATTATAAAAAAGGGCATGCTCGCTCATCCCTAGTGACAAGGTAACAACAGACTAGCACATGAGAGAAAGCTGTGAACACCCTAATAGGGGTCCTATTTTACTGCCAATAAATTTGAAATAGCATAACATGACTGAACAGAGGCTTGTGGGTGGGGGGGGGGGGGGGGGGGGGGGG
>NC_092858.1:57197690-57209580 GCF_032062135.1 Pyxicephalus adspersus
AATTTTTTTTGCTTTGTTTGTGATTAACGCACAGTGAGGATTTTATACAGTAACCTATTATTATGTTGAGACAAACATCTGTCTTAATTGCATTCATTAAAAAAATGTACATGTTCCGACTTACATACAAATTCAACTTAAGAACAAATCTACAGTCCCTATCTCGTATGTAACCCAGGGACTACCTGTACAGATATTACTCTTACTGGTCATGATGATGGATACATGGCTAAGCCATTCTTGTTTTATTGAAGTTATTGGAAACATAGGAACAGGAAATTGAGTTGTAACCATGAAGTTCCATTAAGACATTACACAAGAAGTAAACAAATCATTTCTAAGTATATATTAGTTTTGTACAGAACTAATATTTACAGTATAATAAAAATAGTACAGTATATGAAAATAGTTGTTACATACTGGTAGGTATTGAATACTCAGTGCAGTATTTATATCTAACCTGTTATTTATACCTGTTATAACGTGTGTTGGTAATGGTAATCATAAATTAATCTATTAAAAATATGAAATTAAATATATAAGACAGGCCCATAGCATATTTTCAGGGCATAGGCATGATCAAAAGTATGAAATGTAAGGCCTTGAATGAAATGCCAATGCTTAACCAAAAGCAATTTCCCAATTTCTATAGAAAAACATGCTCTCAGCCTTGGAAGGCTAGTTGCACCATTCCAGCACTCAGGATGCCCCTAGAACATGGGGGCACAAGGAATCATCTCTGGGAGTACAAGAATTGGCTAATACCAAGTAGGCCTACTAGGCAGGCAGGTGGTACTACAGTGGTGGCAAAGGCTATCATAAGTCCAAATCATTAAGTGGGAACAGGTCAGAAAACAGAGCCAAGGTCTTACATGAAAAAGTCTCAATGTCAGAATACAGGAAAAGGTTGGTCCAGGCAGCAAACAGGTGGAGGATAACAGAAAACAAAGGTCAGTGACAAGTATCTGTCAATACCGTACCCATAGCAGGACAGGAACTGTCATAGGCAATGAGCATCTGGTCTTAGCAGGTAACAGCAAGGCTGCAGTGCACAGACCCCCTTCACCGGTGTGCTCCATTTTGTGCCCTAGGTTTAACTTAGAATCAAAGTAGTTTTTTTTTTCTTTTTGAATTCTCAGATAAAAATAAGTTCCCAAGAAGGTTTATATTCGGTATGCTAACTTCTAGACAAGCATTTCCTGAAACACAAACTTTGTATATAATTACAAGTGATTACAGGTCACTGACAAAAGTTGTGCACAACACTCACATATAATAAAGGCACATGCTGTAAGGTCTTTATATCAGAAAAGTTTACTTGTATTGAAGGTAAACATGTTACATTTGCAAAAGGGTGCCACTACTGTTTTACCACTACTTAGAACCATAACCACCCCCTTTTTATTATTAGTTATGTAAAATAAAATGAAAATTAAAAACATTTATGTAAAATAAAAAAGCAACATCAATGTAAATATTTTTAAATCTGTCTTAAATATATATATATAGATGTGCACTTTTCCTACTGTTGTAATTTCTTTATGAATGCATTCACATATTGTTTTGCACAAAATGACATTCATCTGCTGTGAACAATGCTGTTAAGGATAATTATCTTTAGTCTTTATATTTCCCATACTCTTTGAAGTTGAAAAGAAATAATGAGTTCAGCTGTTGTGTTTTCCTGGGGCAATTAAGAAACAACAATAACTCAGTATTCAGTTATTCAAGACAGTTCCCTTAGCTTTTGTTTGTTCCACTGGTTGTTGACTGTTTGTTAATTCATACAAGGTAAAGGGCAAAGCTAGTATACATTAAAAATGTACAGTAAATTTAAAGGGAATTCATCAATGTTTAGTCAGACACTTTAATTGCACAGTCTGGAATAGGGATGAGGGAGCGAAATTTTAAAATTCGATCTTGCGGCAAATTGGGCCATTCTTGCTTACCGAACATGTAGGCGAGAAAGGCCTGTGTAAATTCGGCCATTGAAATCAAATTTTTTGGGACCTGCAAGAGCAATCAGGGAAGCCCAGCTGACAGCTCCTTTGGGCAAGCCTTCATTTCACCTCTAGTGCCTGGGGGTTGTGCACAGGAAGATTCCCACGGCTCCATTCATAAATCTTCTTCCCATTGTTCCGTGAAATCGGTTCACCGAAATTTTGTGGACCCATCGGAAGTTCGAAGAAATTTTTAGGAGAATGTCAGAGGCATTCTCGCTCAACCCTAGTCTGGAATGTTCAATCTTAAAGATTTAATTTGATTATCTTGCAACTAACTTTTTTTAAACAAATACTCATTGATTCTTGTGCATTCCTATTCTCAAGTATAAGTCTCAAGTTAAATCTTAAGCATTTAAATAAATAGGAAAAGAACACAGCAAGCCGAGAGAGACGATCACTTGACCTGTCAAAGTCATGCCACCTAGTAAACCCCCCATCACAATGTATTCCCTGCAGTATAAGGATATCACATACTCCACACCATAAGCTGATTCCTATGAATAAAACATTATATGCAGGTGCAGTGTGGCCTATTTACTGCAGTGTTATGCGAAAATAAATAGCAATATATGTTTTTTGTTATATATCTATTATATATATAAATGTATATTGTATATATATATTTTTTATATATTTAAGCGTATTTTACAATAATACCATAAGTAAATGTTCTGTCAGCATTGCTAAAATAAATCATATTTCAAGCAAAAAGTATATTTTTTGCCAGAGATAAACATATGCTTCTTGTTAGTTTCTTCATATGGCTACAAACCTTGGCACCCTTGATCACAAGGTCTCTGACAACCAGAAGCATTGTGTGAGTCTATTGTTTTCAGTAGGACACCATGCCTAGGAGACCTGCATTTTTCACAACCAGAACAAAAATCATGCATATGTAATGAGCAAAGATACCTGCTACATGTACTTATATAATTACAACTCTTTACAGAAATACACATTTTGCAAAGTTAGCACTGAATAAAATTTGCATTAGCAGAAGCTATAGTGGACCATGTATATATTCACACACAACCATATGTGATATAATGTATAATAATGAGTCCCTTGTCAACAAGCTAAGTACCTTTAATTATATCATTACAGTCTAATATTTTACAAGTTTTCAGTATAATAACAGATGCTGAAGAATTGGTCATAAGTAGTGTATTATGCATACATTAATGTAAAAGTGTTTCTAATATTCCTTAAATGATGCCCAGAGCAGAATAAACTCTGCATTACATGGTTCCTATACTTTCCTTCTGATAGTATTTAAAGTAGATCTAGTGGAAATAAAATACACCACTGAAAATAAAAAATCTGTATTATTCATTTCTAACCCAAAGCTCCCTGTAGTATTGTCTTTCCGCCATTAGATTGCACCAGTTTTGAGGGTTAGATGATGGCCAGCATAATTTGTTTTCAAATATTTTTACTTATAATTTTTAGAAGAAAGAAAAGATAAATGTATACATTTTTGTTATTGAAAATTGTATTGGGATGAATAGACAAAACATTAATTAAAGGAGGGGTAGCTTGTAACATAAGTGCTATGTCATGGGTTAACAAAAAATCACCCTTTAGAGATTTGAATGGAGAATTCCAAATATTCCTGATACACTAGAAAAGAAGGAGATAGCCTGAAAAAGGGGCCCGCAACAAAAGGATGAGGAAACAGGTAGACATAAGGAGTAAGATAAGAATAACTTACACAAGGATGGGGTGGGAATGGGGAATATTGGGGACAGGGGGAACTTGAAAGAGCCGAGGATTATATGGACAAAAGTCTATGGTTGAAAGAGGGTGGAAGGAAATTGTAGATCCACAGGCACAATACAGAGGCATATTTGGGCATGGTGTTGGAGGATTGGGTTGTCCATTTCTCCATAGCTACGGTAGCATTCGGTAGACAAGTCTCTTTCTTTACAGTTTTCTATTATGGGTTATCGCCAGGCTTTGGCTAATGTTTTTTTTTGCAGCTGTCAAAAGAGAGGGAAGCAGATCTGTGTTTGAGTAGAGCAAGAATGCGAAATCTGTTTAGGAGGGCATGGTATTTTTGTGGTGAGGAGCCTAAAGACCTTAGCCCAAAATGGCCAGCATAATTTACGGATTCTTGCCCATCAGCCTGCTCAGAATACAATGGCACTAAACAGTGACCATGGGAGGTGTGATTTTAAGCAAAAGTTTAGATCTAGAGTTCTATTTAATTACATATATCAACATGCTTACTACCCTTTGTTTGTAGGTCGATGAGGAAAATATAAATATGTATATTTTTTTTGTATTGTGAATTGATTACGAAGTGCACTATACACTAATACCACTGGAATATTATTTACAAAATCATTGTGAAGTTAATTATTTTTAGTGACCAAGTTCAAGATTATCTTCATTATACATTTTGTACAAATATCAGAGTAATATATTCTGTATTTTATCTTTGTGTTTATTTTTTGAAAACATGGCATACATTTGCTAGAAAATGCACACGCATTTATATGATTGTGTTTATTATTGAATCTACAAAATTGCTTCTTATGCTGGGATAAAATTAAACATCATCCATACTCTCCAATTAAAGAGTGCCCCAATAGCCAAATTATCCTGATAAATGGTGGAATGCTTGTTTAGCATTACCAGGCAATAAGCCTAAAGCAAAGCATCTGCTATACATTTTTCTCATCTAGAGTAGATTCACAGAATTATGTCATTTTACAGTAATGGAAAGAACTAATATGTGTAGGTGGAAGTATGCAGCTTTCACCAATATTATCAGCTACACAGATAAGAACATTTATGTAGTTTTTCTGTAAATCAAAGTTTAAGTTTAGTTGAGTAAAAATTATTGTAAAGCTGCCACTAACTTTTGAACTATTTGTAAAGGCCTAGAACATGGTATTTTCAGCAAAATTACCGTGAGGGTCAGAGAAATCTAAAAAAAGTGTCCTAAGTTAATATATACAACTGACAACTACAGTGATTTTGAATACTATATTCAGGGCTTTGGAGTCAACTGAAAAGCTTTAAAGCTGTGTTTCACTAACTAAACTTATTAAGCTTATTAAAAAAGAAAAAAAACAAAAAAAAACTAGAACATGTTTCCGTAGGTCTTCTTGATCCTTAGCTGGAAAATTTGCTGCATTTTAGTAATATTTTCACAAAATGCATGTTTTGCACAAAATTTAGCAAAATAAATGTCCCTGTTTACGTTTGAAAATCGTGTCTTTTTCTTTTTTTTTCAAATATTTTTGTATATGAACTTTATTGGGAAGGTTCAAGGACATTAAAAATTACAAACAGTGCAGAAGTCATGGACAAAACAGTTGTACAACAATACAGTGAACAAGTGTCATATAACATCAGTATTTATGTACACACGGAAAATTTCCAGCCCTGGGGAACACAACTCGTATTTTAATAATAATGGAGAAAAAAAAAGGGGGGAAAAATCTATTGCAGAGGTGAGAAGGGGGCTATTGAGGTTAAAGTAGAATAGGGGGAGGGGGTGTAGGGGGTGGGGAGCTCAGTGCTGGGACTGGAACATCAGAACAGTAAATGAGTACTATCTGCTTCCTATATTTGAAACAAAAGTGTGCTATGTTGAGAAAGCAGATAAAGGTGCACTGTACAGATATTAGCAAATCTTACATGATAGCTTGGGGGGTTGTCAGGTAATCGGGTGATTCTCGGAACAGAACCCAGTAGAACCATCGCTAGTTATGTTTGTCTTCTGTGCCTTTTATAGATGCGGTCAGGTCCTCCGTTATGTACATATCATTAATCCTTTGGATCCATTGTGAAATGGTGGGGGTAACTTTTTGATGCCACAATGCAGGTATACAGGTTCGTGCCTGAATGGACGATCCTCAGGCATTTCCAAAAGACATGCAGAAAGGTACCCCGTTCCTCACTGCATCTCCAACCTATATCTGAGGCCTCCAGGAACATGAAATGTATTCGAGAGGACATTCTATACCACCTAGTTAGAATTTTATAGCTGGTTTCTTGATACGCAGAACTAACCAAGGAAGATTGGGCTATGGACAAGACATGGTCTTTTTTGGATTTCGAAAAAGTTATATTTAAATCCTGAGCCCATTTTACTCACTATGGTAGGATGTAGTCAGTTTCAGGTGCAATTAGGATAGAGTATAAGTAGGAAGTTCCGTGAGTGATCTACGATATTCAGTCAGGGGAGGTAATGAGTGGACAAAATGATGTAGTTATCTTATTCTCCAGAAACCCAGTGGCGAATAGAGAAGGTCCAAATTCATCTCCACCAGGGATGGCCATGACGTCCTTTGTAGAAAAAAGCTGACATCTCATGGACCCTGGTCAGCTACTCTGCGAAATGTAGAGTCTTTCACTCTAGGTTGGAAGTGGGCGCTTCCCATAACCAGCATAAGTGGAGACAAGGGAGGGGAGATGTTGCAAGAGGTAGGTTGACCACTGACTGAGGAGTGGACAGAGACAGCACTCTATGGTAGAGCATTCAGCGGAATTTGCGCCGCTACATGCTCAAACTTATTCCACTGTTTCAGCTCAGCATGTCTGCTCCACTCCACCATTCTAGCTAAATGTGTTGCAGTGTAGTATAAAGAAGGGTCTGGGACTCCTACTCCCCCCTGACTTTTTGTTAGTCTAAAAAGCTGAAAACTCAGTCTGGGTTTCTTGTGTGCTCATATGAATTACGTGAATATCTCCTTCAAATTTTCAAAAACAATGTTGGGATTTTGTTCAGCAATGCTTGAATCACATATTGCAATTTGGGTCGGAGTGTCATCCGGGTAGTAGTGTCAATGGCATTGCATCTGCCAAACTACTAAAACAATTTTAAATGCCACTGCGAGAGTTCATTTTTAAAGTTGTTCAGTACGGGGATGAAGTTCAGTGCATATAGTCTACTCAGATCTTTACAAATCCATACACCCAGATAGTGGATTGAGTCAGAAGACAACCAAAACAGGAAGGACTCCCTGAGGGTTTGATACATAGCTTGCGGAATAGAGATATTGAGGGATTCTGATTTCTGATAGTTGATTTTAAAATGAGAGAGAGTACCATAATGTCTGAATTCTTCTATAAGACTAGGCAGAGATGTTACCGGTAGAACAAAAAATCATCAGGCGGCTGTTTTACAAGAAGAGCCACCAATCAGAATGCCTTATATGTTAGGGTTCTGCCTAATCCTACAAAAGAGAGGCTCTAACGTAAGTACAAATATCAAAGGTGAGAGGGGGCAGCCCTGTCTAGTGCCGTTAGAGATCAGACAAAACTCTATTACCTTCACTCTAACCGATGGGAGGGAGTACAAAGCTAGTATGCGTGAGACCATTTCATCCCCCAGGCCAATATGTCTCAGGGTTTGCTCTATAAAACACCAATTCACCCTATCGAAGGCCTTCTCTGCATCAGTTGAGAGGAGCATAGGTTGGTGCCTTTTAGTTGCGCCCAGTGAATCAGATCTAGTGTTTTAGTTGTGTTGTCCCTTCTCTCCCGGTTGGGCACAAAACCCACCTGGTCCGGGTGTACTAGATTAGGTAGGAATGGGGTGGGACGCTCAGCTAAAATTTTTGCATATAGTTTCACGTCTAGTTTCATTTAGTAGAGAGGGAGTATAACTAGCGCATGTAGTGGGGTCCTTTCCTTCTTTTGAGATCACGGGTATATGGGCTTCTATTATATCTTTGAGTACCGGGCTTTGTGGGGATAAACTGTTAAAGGCCTCCACAAAATGTGTAAAATTTTGTAGAATTTATAATATTTTAATGTCAGGCCATCGGGACCAGGTGCTTTTCCAGTTGCAGATGTTTGAATCATCCAGGAAAGTTCCTCTGAAGAGATAGGCCTCTACAGTGACTGTCATTGCTGGTCAGGAATAAATGGCATTCCAGCAGTAATCAAATAGTCCTGTATCCAGTCAGCCTGAGTCTCATTTAGGGGGGACCTGCGGGGAGATTGTAGGTTATATAGACATTCATAGAATCTTCTAGAATGTATTAAAGATGTCTCTCTTTGCTCTTTGCTTGCACAAGGTGTTTGCCAGACTCCTGCTGCATTTATTGTCGAATTCAAAAAACGATCCCCGGCATTTGGTCAAGGTGGCTTTGGCCTTAGTATGGAAGAGATTTCAAAGCTGTTTTCTAGCCCTTTGCAATTTCGGTAGGGTATCCCCAGATACATTCCCTTATGAGTCGACTCAAAATCATGAATTTTCTGAATTACCTTCACCGTTTGGGTCTCCCTTTCTTTTTTCATATGTGTGCCATGTTTAATTAGGATGCCCCTGACAAATGGTTTGTGTGCCCAAACTGTGACCGGGTGAGAGTCCGGGGTAGTATTCTCTTTAAAATAAAGTGACAGTTGCGTGGTTATGTCATTATTCACCAGAGGGTCCACAAGTAGACTCCTGTTTAAACGCCAGAATCTTTTCCCTCCCACTGAGTCAGAAATATGTAGGTCCAGTTTGATAGGGGTGCGGTCTGATAGGGTGATGTTGTTTTTTCGTGAGCTCCCACATTTAGATAGCTCAGTATGGTGGACTAGTAAAATGTCAATGCGTGAGTAAACCTGGTATACTGTGGAGTAGTAAGTGAAATCACAAGTCAATGGATTGTGAATTTGCCATATATCGCATAGTTGATGCTTGTTAAATATCTTACGGAGTTTCTTTTTTACGGGGAAGCTGCCTCTACTGCTGGAACTGCCCGAGGATCCCAAGATCAGAGTTTGTAAAGCGCCATTTGAATAAAGGTTATTTGATTAAAGATGAATAAAGATTATATGAGACTCTGAGGAGGTGAAAGACCCATTGGTAGTTGTGGTCCATTAGTCTTGGAATTTTATCTGAGCGGGTGAGTCTCCTGTAAGAACGCCACTTGCGCCTTCAACCTGTGGGGATTGTGCAAAATAGCTGACCTCTTTTCAGGGATGTTAGGCCCTTTAGTGTTAAGTGACACCACTTATAGAGCCAGCATTCTTCAAGCAAAATGGGAATACAATGAAGCAGCACTGAGGGGAATATGATAGTAGGCTTGATCAGGAGGAGAGAAGTGCAAAAAAGTTATTAAACCTAGAACTAAGGGAGTCGATCTACCACCTGTCCCTAACAACAGTGTAAGGACTTCCCACTTGGGGGATATGAAATGTATTACTGTCTGGGTGGGGCTAAATCCCAGCCCCGCTCTATTAATATATGAGAAATAACATGTCAAGTGGCACCAGAACAAAGTACAACAAATAGCGTAAATACTATAACATTGGTAGCATGTAAATTGCCAAATTCTAGCCGCGTGCATCAAAAAACAATTCTCGGTCTCTCAAGCTTGAGGTCTTTGGCATATTCTCAATATGGTGGCTTCCTTGGCTGTTACAGACTTTTGGGGGTCTCCCACAACAAGTTGGGATTACCCAACTTAAACAGACTTCCCACAGCAAGGAAATACCATCACATGGGTACACACATAATACATAATGTCATCTTTGGCAATCAGTAGCATGGAGGATTTTAAGTTAAACATAGACAAATATAAATAAACTAAGAAGTAAATCATTATACTCATCCAACCCACTCTTGTGTGCAGTAGAAGAAAAAAGGTCCCTGAGACGAAAGTATGAACTCCAAAGGGAAAGAAAAAAAAAACAAATATTAAGGAAGTGTCACTGGATCAAAGAAAAACAGCAAAAAAAATCCTCAATTCCAAGATTGGCTGACCGGGGTTTGTAGAGGAGGCCGGTTAGTCCTCGCCATCTCTCACTGGATGGGGTGAACAATGGCAACTGCGAGAAACAGAATGCATTTGGTGTCTTCTACATTTACAGAGCAGCTCAGTTGTCATATCATACCACTCGAGAGTGCCAACCAATCAGAAACCTTGATCATCTCCGTATTCAGAAATTGAAAAAGTTACAGTAGTTGGTCATGAGAGCGCAGAGAAAACGTGGAACCGATGTGTATCAGCAGGTGAAATGTGTGACCTTATTTGTAAGTCACATAAAATTCTTTAATGCATTCCAAAAGCGGGCGGAGAAGTCTCCTTTTCTTTAGTGGAATGGAGTGGAATTGGCCAGGTCGGGAAGCACAGTAATCTGAGCACCATCAAAGGCCCTTGGAACCAAGCTTTTCTGAGGATTTTTTCTTTTATTGTATAGAAATGGACTCTGCAAACTACATCGTGGGCTGATTCAGAGTCTGGTCATCTTGGGCCCTGGGTCCTGTGTACCTGGTCAATTACAATCAGTGATGTAGGTGGCTTTTCAAGGAGAGGATTTAATATGGCTGCCACTGTGGCCTTAAGATCTGGGCCCATGATAGCTTCCTTAAGGCCTTTAATTTGCAGGTAATTGCGCCTTTGTTGTTTTTCCTGCACCTCCACCTGAAGCATAAGTGAGGACACCAAGCTTTGTAGCTTTCTATGGGAGTTCTCCATAACTTGTTAGCAGGTTGCCAATGTATTAGAATCAGATTCTAGGAACATCACCCTAGTATCTAGGGCAGAGGTATGCAGGCGGATTTCCTCCAGTTCTCTCCGTAGGGCTTCCTCCAACCTGGTTGCCAAGCTTTTAATATCTGCTTTAGTGGACAGGGTGTGTAAGATCGTATAATTATCCACATGGACGACTTGAGTTATGGCAGAAGCAGCGGGGGATGTGCCCACAATGGAGTGGGGTGATCTGGTAGTGTAGGTATCTGCAGTGGGTACAGCAGAAGTAAATGGAGTCCTCTCTTGAGAGGGAAAAGGAGGCTGTACTACCATGCCTCTTGGTGTACTGTCAGGGCTGCTAGGCTGTGGCTGAGAGGATTGAATAGGAGGCCAGTGGGAAGCAGGAGGATCTGCTTCAGGAACAGGTGTTGCAGAATCACTTTCAGAGACCTGGGGGTATGTGAGAGTGAAGGAATTGCTGGAATGCCCCAAAGAAAGTCTCTCTGTGTGCTGTTACCCTCCATCCGCTGTTCCCTGTGGCTTGGGGAGTCATGTACTGGCATCATCTTTGATTGTTCAGCTCCAGAAGAATGGAGTTCAGACTTGTTGAAATAGGAATGGAGCCCAGCTTTCTCCTTGCCTGGGCCTGGGCTGGGATTTTCTCCTTTCTAGGCATATACCAGGTGTGGTCTTTGGTGCCTGTATACAGGCCAAGGCTGAGAAAAGAGCAAGACTGAGAAGGAAGCTCCTAGATAGCACGTCCTCACGCCGCCATCACGAAGCAACAACCCCTTTTTTCTGTTCTTTAAGGTTTTAACTTTGAGAAAAATACAGCATTCATACAGTTGTTGCCTACACTCCTTTCTGTCATTTTTTCACAGCATCTCAACATTTTGCAAAAGTACAAAAAAAATGCCTTCTCATCCCTAATAAAGAATAAGTTTTCTTCCTATTACTAATGTGGCAACTTCTGATGGGCACTTTTGCTCTTACTAGTTTCCTTATACTTACCATACTATTAAAAATACAGGGACAGGTTTCATGGTAAATTTCAATTATTATTTTGTGATTTTAGATCTGCAATATACTGTCAGCTCTCATGCAAAGTAACACAAAAGCTGAGGATAACCCTTTTCTTTTCTGACAGTATGGGTTTGATTTAAAAATTTTGCAGTTTGCAACTTCCAATACATTTAGGCAGAAGAGCTCCAAAGTGGCTGGCAACTGGCCAGTTTTTGCGTTATATCACTGTATGGTTTACAATATAAACATTGTGAGCCACTGGTACATGAAAAGGTACATAAAAGACAGCATTACCAGTTCTCCCCCTAATAAACCAACAGTATTTACACAACATATAATGTTTACATTTACCAGTGTTTGAAGTTAGCAAGGTGGACATTGGTTTTGACTTCAATTAGGAATGGCATACTACAAACACTTGGTGAACATGCAACTACCGTA
>NC_092858.1:57210686-57217934 GCF_032062135.1 Pyxicephalus adspersus
AGTGATTTTTTAGTATTTTGTTCAGAATCTTTTTTTTCTAGGTTTTTCTCCTTTAAAATTGGGTGCGTCTTATAGGCCTGAGCGTCTTATAGTCCGAAAAATACGGTAATTAATTCTGGTCATAATCATTTATCACTGGAGCCAGGCAGAAAAGGAAATGGGGAAATCTCCCAGACAAGAATGAATGATACAGACAACTATAAAAACACATAAAAATATTCAACTCTTTCCCACACTATCTTAAAAAATGTTTTGGCTGTAGTTCTGTTTCACCAGGTAGTGAAGTCTCCACCTTTTAAAAGAAGTCATTCAAGACAGATCTCAAAGTTCTATTCTCACTGATTCCCTTTAACATACAGCAAACCTTTAGGTCACATTCGCTATGAAGTTCTATTAGCCTTTTGTTAAGAGCAGAGTAAGTGGCACATTGAAATGGATTAAGATTATCATAAAATTATAATATGGTAAACTAGCAAATGTAGTATAAAAATTCCTGCTGGTTAATGGATTGACTTCAAGGTCATCATACAAACCACATGAGGAGCAAAGAACGGTTACGGAAATGGAAGGGTAGAATCACAGAGGTGAAAATGCTTAGAACATTTTCTGCCAGTGATTGAAAAAAAAAAAGCCATTTTCTTTTTTGTCAGGTAGAATTATGTGTATTAGGTATAAGTTTTTCTTTAATGGTTTTAAAATCTCTCTTCAGAACATGCAGGTCCTCCATTGAGTGGTATTGTTCAGAAAAATGATGCCCCTCTGGTTACTATGTATGCCACTCAGTGTTCTGCTACAAACTGTTTTTTTACATTTCTGTCTCATTTCTTTTTCAAAGGTTTTATTATAAAGATGCAATGAACAGATACAGTGACATGCTCTGTTATAATACATCTAATACGGCAACAAAAATCCTGTGAGCCAACAAGAGGGAAAAATAAACTACCTGCTGTACTTCATCTAAAAACGTATAAGGAAGGAGAGAGGAACTTGAGAGGTGGAGAGCTGCGGGAAAGGAAACTTCCTCTCATTTTTCTACCACCTACCTGTGAAATTCCAAATAATTCACCAATCTCTTCCAAGAATTTCAATTAAACTTTTAAAAGATAAGTGAGAAGAGAGGAAGGAAAAGGTAAAATAAAAATACTGACACTAGAAAAACGCTTACCTGAATGACATACCGGATGCAGCAGTCTCACTACACCATCAGGATATTTGTCTCCCCAGCTGTAGGGTAACCTCTGTACCTTTCACTACTACCTCTGATCTTGCTTTCAGATACACAGATTCACTGATGGCAATCACTGTCACATACATACATACATGCAAATCTGTCAACAGTTAATAAGTGCTGAATAAGTGATTGTGCTGATTGCAGTACACCTAATTTCAGTTGTAATATAGCGATGCTGGCCTTAAAGTTTCATTTTTTCCATTACTAATAAAATCAACACTAGTTAAATGTTTGTCAAAAGCAAAGCTATGCATCGCAATGGGTTTATTTATAAATGTATTCACACAAGATTCCCCCATATTTTACCCACATTTTTTTATTGGACTTATTAAAAGATGTATAAATATTGGGTAAAACTTACATGCAACATGCATGAACATACCTAAATATGTTTGACGTGTTTACAAGTAAATTAGTATAAGGTTAAATGTATAGGCTGCCATTTCTGACATCTCCTTTCAAATAAAAAGCGCTAGCTATCTGATTTTTATACTGACCTAATGCAGGGGTCCTCAATGTTTTAAAAGAAAGAACTGGTTTACTGGTCCTGAGACTGTTGAGAAGCGCACTATATAACATTATAACATGTATAACATTTAAAAAAATCCAATCATTGTTGGAGGTGCTTACAGCAAAGATAGGCCTATGGGATTCATCCTGACTGTGAAAACACCAACATTACCTTAGAAGTGACACCAGGGCAAATCCAGCCATCTTTTTCCACATGGCTGCTTGTAGAATATACTTGTTAACATTTTAGATTATTCCGTTTGTTTTGTGAAATACAGGTAGTCCCCATGTTAGGGACATCCGACATACAGACAACTCCTGGACTATATACTCCAGGACTTGTATCTAGGACTCCTAGATACAAACCAGGCTTCCCTACTAACTTGTGTGCAGGACAGAGGTTTGATAGAGGGGAGGGGGCGGTTTGCATGATTCTGCAATGTCTTGTAACTTGCATATCAAAGCACAGCTTGCTCCAGAAGATAATAAATGACTAGGCTCCATAAAGTTTTTTGTTTTTTTTTTTGCTTTACTGACACCATGGT
Organism: Pyxicephalus adspersus; assembly: GCF_032062135.1. NCBI lineage: Eukaryota > Metazoa > Chordata > Amphibia > Anura > Pyxicephalidae > Pyxicephalus > Pyxicephalus adspersus. The sequence goes on from NC_092858.1 coordinate 57,212,973, forward strand.
ACCTAATAATATGTTGAGGCAAACATTAGTCCTAATTGCATTCATTAAAATAATGTACCTGTTCCGACTTTCATACAAATTCAACTTAAGAACAAACCTACAGTCCCTATCTCGTATGTAACCCAGGGAATACCTGTAGTCCAAACTTCATGCTCAGAAAAACAAAATGGATTAGACTTTTTTTTGCTACTTTGAAATTCTTTTTTTAAAGTTTATACCTTGCAGTTTCAATTTGATTTAGTAGTAATGCAGTTATACCACTAGCCAATTTCAAAAGCAGTTTGAAAATCAAACTCATTTTAGACTGATTGCCTGTAAGAAGTATAAAAGCACAAGGCTCATACAGCTGTGACTTGTCCTGCTGACTGGAGAAAATGTATATTAATTTCTAATATTAGATGTGTTAATCAAGTGAAAAGACAATTAAGTAATTGTCATGAGATAACGTAGGTGAAAATAGATATATAAGTGGGTTGAAAATTGTATCAAGCTGTCAAAATAATGAGTTTAATTTGTTACCCATATGCGTACAGCTAATGACAATATATCTAATGGCAGGCATAGGGGTTGACTGTGACTTTACTGAACTTCTAGAAGTTTTCCCATGTTGGTTTTATAGCTAAATATTGTTTGTAGCACTGCTGTTTTGTGCTTATTTTATTGTGGTTTCCGAGTTTGTAAATGTATTTATTTTTGCAAGCATTGTACGTATGTAAGTTAGCCTGGGTTTCAACTTTTTATATTCCTTGTACAACAGAGACTAGAGAAGGGGGTGGAGGAGAAGCAGTGCAAAAAGCTAGTCAGATGGGCTGTAGTGCATGCATTACTATGAGGAATGCTGTTAGGCAGAGAGAGCAGAGTGATAGAAATATGAGCTTATCATTATACAGCCTTTCCTTTAACTTTACAGTCAAAGGATAGCAGTGGGACAGAGACATGCAGGTAAAAGAAATGCTAAAACAAATAAAGATAATTTCCACTCACCTGCCAAGCAGAACTGTGCTAACAAACACAAATCCATTGGCAGGAAAAAAGCCTTTGTATATATACACTCCCCCCCACTACTTTATTATGTATATCTGTTGAACTGCTTGTTAACACAAATATCTAGTCAACCAATCACATGGCAACAACTCAATGTATTAGGAGATGTAGAGATTGTCAAAATTACCTGCTAAAGTTTAAATTAGGCATCAGAATGGGAGAGAAAGGTGATTTAGGTGATTTTGGAGAATAATCAGACTGGTTCAAGCTGATAGAAAGGAATCATAACCTCAAAGGTATGAGGTATACAAAAGAGCTTCTCTGAATTCACACAATGCCGGACTATGGACTACAGCAGCAAGCCATCATACCAGGTGCCACTTCTATCAGCTAAGAACAGTAACCTGATGCAACAATTCTCATGGGCTCCCTATAAGAATATTGGAAATATGTTGCCTAGTCTGAAAGGGCAATTGGATGGTAGGTTCAGAATTTAGTTTCAATACCTATTGGTAGTGAAATGGTGTACAGGATATTTTTATTCTGAGGAAACTTTGGGGTCTTAGAACCAATTCAGAATGGTTTACACGCATTTCAGTATTGTCCATTAATTTATCACCACAATATACCCATTTTCTGATGGCCACTTCCAAAAGGATAACGCACCACATTACAAAGTTCTGATGAATGATTTCGATGGTGTGTTCAAATGGCCTCCACAGTCACCACATCTCAATCCAGTAGATCTTTGGGATGTGGTGAAATAGGAGATTAATATTATAGATGTGCAGGGTGACAAATCCACAGCAGCTATGTGATATAAACATGGAACAAAACCCCTTAATAATGTTTCAAGAAGCTTGGTGAATCTATGCCAAGATGAATCACAGCAGTTCTGAAGGCAAATACTCAATACTAGTATACCTCAATATCTAATATACCTTGCGGCCAGTGGCCAGTGAGTTTTGATTTTATATGTGTATTAACCAGTTCTGCCTCGAGTATAGATTTAAAATACTCAATGGATTATTCTGTAGTGAAAGTACTTTATGTAAGCATTATATAAGAAAAATAAAAAAGAAATCTGCTGTTGTCAAGTATTTAACCTTTGCTTTGGGCAAACTCACATTTGATGTGCCACATTTTCCTTTCAATTAGTCTTCAATGCTGAATGATTAAAAAACTGTTTCATTTTTTTTCCTTAAACCCCGTAATTAAGGGATTAGTATTAAGGTTATGACTGTGAAGGACAGCTGTGAAAATAAACACTAAGGAGCTTTTAAAACAAGTTAGAGTTGCCCAAAATTCATACAATAGAGATGTTACAAAATGATATACAAGTGTTTACTGATTGAATAAGTTCTGCAGGTTCGGTTATTGGGGGTCACAATTGAACAAATTCACCCAAATTTTAAACCCACTTTTTGAATAACGTTTAAGGAATCTGCTACAAAGATGATCCAGAACCTCTTCCAAAGGTCATACACGAAGTAAAGTGTTACTATAGTCAAAATTAAAACAATACAATAGATGTGATTTGGTGAATGTACAGGTATCTCTCATATTTAAAGAGATGGTGGAAGTTCGTACTCCCCTGTCCCAACTACCTGCATTGTTCCCAAGTTCATTTGTGGTGCCTTGGAGCCCAGGGGTCAGTCATATTCATCCTGTATACCCAGTTGTGTACAGTCAATTATAACATCATCCGGATAAGAAAGGGATTGTTCACTGTAAGGTCTGTGAAAATGTGGAATTGGCTCCCTCAGGAAGTAGTTTCAGCAACTACTATAGATTGCTTTAAGAAAAAGCTGGATGCTTTTCTAGAAGCACAGAATATAACTGGGTATTAAGGCTTTAAAGTAAAATTAACAGTGACTGTTGATCCAGGGAACATCTGATTGCCTCATAGAATCAGAAAGGAATTTTTTCCCCTGTTGAAGCAAATTGTACCAGGTTTTTTTTGCATTCCTCTGGACCAACTATGTCTTTTAGGGTTTTATATCTGGGATATGTTTATTTCCCTAGTGGTTGAACTTGATGGACCTATGTCTTTTTTCAACCTAACCTACTATGCAACTACTATACTATGTATAGCCAAACATTCCCAGTTTAACAGCATGAAAGCCTCACTGCTTTTCAGGTCTAAAATGTAGGCTTAAACATTTGATTGAAACAAGTCAGCTCTAACAATAATAAATAATAATAATAACCTTATCATCCTCCTTAATATTTCCTTCTTATTGAGAGTTGTAGTTTGACAACAGTCAATTAGTAGTCGATAAGTAGGTGGCAACACAGCACCAACTAAATGAATATAGAAATAAGTCATGGGAGAAAATGATTTACAGTTACAACAAACATTATTTTTTACATTTATTTTAATTATTTCCTTTTTAAAATTTTAGGATGTACTTAATTAAGAACTTAATGTTATAAGCAGTCATTGTTATATTGGCATCAATACGGCCTGGACTACAGTTTTCCATATATATTGAAACTGTCATGTCTATATACAATGCTGACTGCAGGGAGAGTCCAGTGGTAATTGCTTAGACCACAATCCTCTAGGCTGTTGTTGTATGATATAATCTGTCTGGTTGAAAAATTGCCATGTGCATTTGAAACTGATTTTAAGGTTTAAAATATTTGCACATGAATGTTAGCAAGTATCATATTATTTTTTCCTCATGACCAAGTATTTAAAATAAGCAATTTATATTTCATGTGGTAGAAAATAGTAGAAGCTAATTTAACAATAATTTTTAAATTAATCAATTGAAAAGAAGTCATGTCAGGCATCTTCATTATTGTCAGGTTTATAATGGATGGTGTACTTTTTACAAACTAAGCAGCCTAATCCATCAGTGACAGTGTAATGTTATTTAAGCTTTGGAAATCTGTTGACTTGGTGTTTTTTTCACTAACACTATAAATTCTTCAGTTTATTGCAGAGATAAACATAGTAACTAACTCCTTAAATTTTCCTTATATTTTACTGGAGAATAATAAACCACAAATCATATATTAGTCCTTAACACATATATCTGTAAATAAAATTATTTTGCAGCTACAGTAATCATTTAATAGAATATATATTGGTATTAGGACTGTCATAACAAGGAGAATTGAACATTTGTGAATATTAAAGAAAATGTTTCAATATATGTTGGTATATACAGCTGGTACATACTGTGCAGGAATCTAATGATAGAAGAAAAAGCAGGGTTTATTTGTACCTTTTCTGCTTATCTATATCCTTATGTATTCATTATTTCAGTTACTAAATCTTGCGTTATGCCATGTCAGGACAAATAACAATCAAGACCACAGCAAAGTTTGACAAAATGTTCTTGCCAGAGAGTACACAAAAAAAAAATCAATTTCATATTTTTTTCATAGATCCTGTCTAATCTTCAGATTAGCAGTCAAAAGATTTTTAAGCACACACAACTTTCCTGTGAACTGTTAAAAATAGTATTTTTACTACTAAAGTGTCTGCTGGCTATTGTAACCACACGTGAGCAGTGGCTAAGCTCCTGGAAAGGTAAAAAGATTGCCATTGAATGACTTTACAGAGCAGCGGATGTTATAACGTTTCTGTTGCAAGAACACACATCATATGAGCTATATTTAACACAGGCATAGAAAAAAAAAATCATAAAATATGATTTCTTAGATTGGTATGTTTCTATGCTTGGCTTTCAGAGAATACACACACACACGCACACATATATATATATATATATTTATTTATTTTATTTTTTTTACACAAGGTAAAGGCATTATGGGGTAGAAGAAATGTAACCCACCAGTGCATTTAGATTGTAGGAGATGGCTATAGAACACATAATATTCTTCACTTTTGTTATCTAACTTGGCTTCACTTTAGCAACCCTCATTTATTTTGTTTTATTTTTTTTTATTTTATTATTATTTTTTTTTATTGATGTTATAACAATTCTGTTGCAAGAACACACA
>NC_092858.1:57218093-57275921 GCF_032062135.1 Pyxicephalus adspersus
TTTTTTTTTTTACACAAGCTTAAGGCATTATGGGGTAGAAGTAATGTAACAGTGCATTTAGATTGTAGGAGATGGCTATAGAACACATATTATACTTCACTTTTGTTATCTAACTTGGCTTCACTTTAGCAACCCTCATTTATTTTTTTTATTTTGGTTCCCCAAGTACTATCTGCAATATATGACTAATATAAAATTACTCAATCTGTGGAGTTTTTGACATTACAGAATTCCCTATTGTTCTGTTTGAGCCACCATATCTAGAATAATTTACATTATTGCTTGTTATTATCAGTTTAGTGGAATAGGTGAACATAAATTTGCAGTGAAAAGGTATGCTTGTGAAAAAAGTCAGGATGTTAAAAAATTATTCAGGAATAAAGTCAAGTATTTTTGAGGTTCATGAGAGTATGAATGCCCAAAGGTCCACATTATCTGTAAGTGATTTTTATACCAGAATAGTTGTATGAGTTGGAAGTCCTACCAAATGTGAAGAATTGAATCTGTTTCAGTGCAGCAATGCTATACTATATATCTGAAACTGCAGGGAACATAAATCTAATTTGCTTACCATCCTGTGTAAGGATGATGAAAATTGTGAACTGCTGGTATTTCTGTTGATATACAAACTTTTCCATGGAATTTCTGCAACTGCATGATACACTGTAATTAAAAAAAGAAGAAGACTAATAGGCAAACTACTATAAGAATAAAAAAGGAAAGAAGAGTCAGTCACTGTCATGGAGAAAACAAACAAAACAGTCTTTTCATGTAGTTTCAAAGGTAACATATCAAATACACAAATAACAAGTAAAATGATTGTGGGATGCCTTACAGATGTATGTGGTGTTAATTCTCATTTTTTCATTTTCATTTAGTTATGAATATGGAGGAGAGGTGGGGGCAAAAGAAGAAAGTCCTTGGACATATTTATCTTGAAACCTTCTGACTTGCAGAGGCCTTTCTGGGCTCCAGATGTGAAGGAAAGAAGGGTAGTTATCTAAGAAAAGCCAGACTTGTCTTGAATCAGTCAGTGGTATAAGAATCAATGTCAATCCTTTACTGATGGCTTGTATGTGAAACATATGCATTGTGTGATGTAAGTGACGTGGATAGAGGTATGAGTTTATTTGATAGGAATGAGTTTTTAGTTTGTCAGAACAGTAGGTGTTCACAATTCACCCTAAATGTAAACCTATGTGTAAATTCACCCAGACAAATTTAAAAAACCCAGGATTAAGGCTTTGTCAGCTAAAATTCTTCTGGCATACTAGCAGTCCCTAGCAGCTATTTTGTCAGCAGTTTAAGGAGAGCCGACAGATTGTTTAGGGACAGTAAGAAACTATACTGTGCTACAGTGGGTTATACTGTGTTGTACAGTGTTTTTTATGTGGAGTTCAGTGTGTAAGGCTACACTATCTTGTGTAAACACCCATCCACCATATTCATAGGTTTAGTGATTTTTTTTTAGGTTGCCTATAGTTGTTGTTAAAAGAACATTGTGTTGCTGCAGGTTTTACTACTCTTTTTTCTGCATGTCACTGACCACCATATTGTTAAGGTGTACCCAAACACCACATTGTTAGCCTCCTATAGTGTCTAAGTTGACAATAAACTGTTGAGAATCACATACACTACCTAAAAAAAATTTCAGGCAGGTCTAGAGGGTGAGACAGAGGTTTTTCATGCAAAGGTAGTATGGGATAAGAAGCTTTGCATTCTAAAGCATTGGTAATATACGCAGCAGCTGATCAGATCCACAGATTACATCCAAAGGCAGATCACTGGCTACATTGTATCTGGACTGTCATGGCTGCTGCTTTCACCAATCAAATAAGACCTAGTATAACTAGGTTTAAAAAATCTAATGTCACAGTCCAATTTTAAATGAATCAGAATGAAGTATTGCAGTTGTATGTATGTATGTATGTATGCCAAACTATTTTTAAAACAAAAAAATGAATTTTACAGGCTAATGTGCTTTGTAAGCTGTTGTTGAAAATGTCATTGAAAACTGTATTGTTTCATAACACCACATGCAGCCTTGAATTATCCTCCAAGCATATATTTTGTGTATTTTCAATGTTGTCCTCGAAGCACTTAAAAGCCCTTCTCTGCATCAAACAGTATTTTTGTAAATTCTTTTTTTGCATTGGTGCACATTACTGGATGCAATGAATAGCTCCTCCACATGTTTTTTTAACAATAGTTTTCTTATTAGCCCTAAAATTGGATAGGAACCCATTAACAAAGTTTGCCTTCCATATCACTCTTAAGAGGTTCATTGGTGAACATTAAGTTTGAGAACCTCAAACTAAGTTTGTCAGACTACTGGCAACAAAGCATGTTCAGTTTATTCACTTGATTTGAATGACAACAGAAAAGGTACAATGGAGATAAGAAAAAATATTGGAGAAAATGGTATCCCTGTCTAATCCTATTAGTTATTGTAAGAGGAATACATAGAATGCTTATTGTACCCACAAAGTTGAAGTGGAATAAAATGTGACAATTTAGGACATCATGTTTGGGGAAAGGTCAATTATGAGCTAGACTTGTTTTATATCATGTTAAACTACTGGATAGGGAACCCTTTAGGAAGCAGGCCTTTAAAATCTGTAAAACGTGTTGGAAAACTCTGAAGATATATCAGCAAAAGAAAGTGGAAAAACATATTTGCTGATGTTCCCCATCACATAAACAAGATAGATAAAAGCAAAAACACTACATCTTGTGAGTAATGTAAATGCTGAATTAAAGTTCTTACTAACTTGTTATAAGCCTTGTTGAATTTTTAATAAAGTGTTCATGAACTGTTAAAGTTCTATTTTATTCAATGACTTACATAGCTATACACAATAGCTATTACAATAAGTAATTTGATGATATATATATATATATATATATATATATATATATATATATATTAAATATATTAAACAATTACTGTACAAATATGGGTCTTTTAATTGGGGTGCTGGTATTTACATCAAACCATTACTGAAATTTATGTAAAATGTCTGCAAAATACTTTGAAGTTAATTACATTTAAACTGATCTTGGTGATTAAGGGTGCAATAGGCTTTGGTTATGGAGTCATTTTCCACAGTCTGTGATTATGCCAATAAAGTTGGAAACATGATTTAGATATTGTGGAATATAAAATCCTAATCCTAACAATGATACTATACTTAACCTAAAACTAAATATTTAAATACATATTTTTCCTTATCAGCCCACATAGTCCTCTGTGATAAAAAAATAAACTCTACTCCAATATTATCCCATTGTTACCTTTTACTTATATACATATATTCTATATACATATAGTATACATATATTCTAGGATAAAATTCAATTTTTATACAGTGCTGCTTTTTCTGTAAGTGGAGTGACATGCTTATGTACCATGAAACATGCATGCTGAAACAAAAACTGCTAAGACAGCCAATGTCAAAACTTCCTAAGGCATACTGATCCATACCTTGTGAAAAAAAAAATATTTTAAATATAATAAATATTATTTGGTCAATTGTGTTGTGATACAAGCGTATGAGTAGTAACAATATGCAAGGCTTCCTTGCTTAATTTTGCTTCACTGCTTCAATTCACTTCATTTTTAATCTGCAGGCATATTTTTATTGAAGAATGATTGTTTGGGGATTGCATAATCGTATTGCAATAGGGATGTCTTCCCTTATCATATTTTTTCGTGATTGACAACAACCGGCTATATCCATCAGGCTTTGTGATTTTATTGGCAGGAAAAAAAGGTTTGGAAATGTTTAATGACTGTATTATAAGTGTTGTAGATCTAACTATAGTTCAGGACTATGTTAGGTCAGACAATTGATAAACTAAGCTTTCTAGTGGTGCTATATTAACCATTTATGTCTGATTTTTGGTTTAACGTGTTATTGGCATTTATTGATTTTATTGTTATGAGGTTATGAGGACGCGTGGCACTGTGCTGTTTGTATTGCCCAGGTGGAGTTTAGAGATGAGCTTTGGGTTCAAGTCATATCGATGGTGTTTGGCTTTCTTTGCATGTGGTAAACATTTTTAGATTTGACTAGGATAAATTTTTAAAGCATTTCAATGACCAATAATAGCAAAGGAAATCCAGGGTCACATTAACAGACCATACTGTATACTGATTCCCATACACTATTACTGCAGTGGAGAGAATCTGTCAATAAAGCCAATATTGTGACAGGTTAAAAGAGCTGAAGGGTTCAGTAAAAGATTTTTGATGTAGAATCTGTCATTGACAGATGAAGTTGGCTCCTGAAATGTATGCGCTATTCATCAGCAGTAATTTAATGGATAAACATTACTTGGTCATTGGAAATGATGTTCTGGAAAAAGAATTACTTCTGCAGACATACATAAATTAGATTCAATATGTCTTCTTTTTTTTTAATTCATCAAAAGATTTCTTTACAGTGTAGGCATCCTTATGTGTTTTAACTATTTTTTATACTAGTCCCATGAATACTAGTGTGGACATTTAGGTGCCCCTTTATTAAATGGAGCTTCCAGATGCTAACAGATCACAGTCTGGTTTCAGAAAGCGACCAATGGCTTTTGGTGATCTGGTTGTTTTTGGACGAACCACACAAGCCATGTTATACATGTGATTTGCCATTTCACATAGAAGCAGTTTTCACCACAGGTATGTAATAGCCTAATTAACCCTAATATGCCAGACATTTCCAGAGTTCCCCAATTTTGGCAAGAACCTATATTTTTACGGATCCAGGTTTTGTGACCACAATATTTTGTACTTCTAATTCTAGACAGGCATATAAATTAAAACACAGTCCACCACCACACACCATGGATTACATGCATACCAAGGTTGTTTCAGTAGGTGATTGTCTAAAATAAAAGTAAAGCACATAAATATTGGATCCAAAAATGCCCACATTTTTGTCTAACTTTTTTGGGGCCATCTTATACCAGAGGCTGACTTTATTTCAAGTATATACAGTATTTTTAAAATGAAAATAAATATAATTTTGGTTTGCTTTAGAATAAAGTAGTTCATATACCTAGGTGTAATACCGGTTATTCCCTTTGATGACAGTTATAGATTTTACAGTAATGCTCAATTAAATGTTTAATGCATGCTGAAGAATTTTTCAATGAAGGTCATATGCTGTTTTTCTCTCTTGCATCCTCTTCAAGGGTGAACAATGTTCTGAACATAACAAAGTCTCTGTATTGTTAATAATTAATAAAATATCCCTGATGTAAAAGCAGGCCATCCATTAATACTTATCAAATGTAATAATATATCAAAACTTCCAGTAATTTTAAAATAAAAGACTATAAAAAGACTATAAAAACATACAATAGAGAGTGAGAAAATAATCTCCATGCTTGGCCAGGATTTAACCTGTTTTACATATCTGGATGGAATGTAATTTCCAGCTGGGTGATATACAAGTAACTGGAACCTGATAAACAAATGAATGTATTAACAATATTAGATGACAAGGGATGAATCATTGCAGTAACATAGGACATATGCATGAAAACAGCACTATAAAGACATAATAAAAATACAAAAGTGCTGCACTGATCTTCATACCACACCCCATATGTCATTCTCACACATCATTGTTCAGCATCATGATTGGAGAAAAAAAATTCTGAATGGTTGTAATGACAGCAATTTTTGTAGTGCAAGAAAAATATTAGGAACATAGTCATAAACACATCAGTCAGTCAAATGGTCAAAACATTTTCAATTACAAAATTCAGCTGCATGATGTTGAAAATCACACTGTGCTAAATGTGCCAGCTTAATAGGTAGAAGTGAGAATACAGAATAGTACATATAGAAAAAGAAAAAGAAAGAAAAATAGTTGACAAATAAGTGCTAATGTACAAAGAGCAATGCCATATAAAATACTTTTAGTATCTTTCAATTTACTCTAGTCAGGTTAATTAAGCAAGGCTTCTGATTTGCTGCCATAAATATCTTCTCCTTGCATTGCATTTTCACCATCCCATGCAGGAAACCTGTAAAAATACAAGTATATATTTTGAAGCTCTGCTAGCTACTACTTTTTTATGTCCATTTAAAAGTAAAAAAAAAACGTTGCCACCCCCCCACCTCTACATTTCTCTTCTTAAATAACAAATTTATAATTTTCCTATTAATGTAAGTCCCTTAATACTTTACCTGCGTTTCGAATATGGTATTTGGTGGTATTTTTAAACATATCAACATAGAATTTATCATAATATTTTTTTTTTCAGTGAAGCTCCAATATACCCTTATAGAGACATAAATAAAAATAAAAATGTTTGTTTTTTTCTGTAGAATACAATTCTCTGTTGCCATTGGTAAGCATGGTAAACACTACTTATGAATATTGTGGTTACAAAAACAGCCTTAGGATACCTGATCACAGATCTTCTTAAGACCATTGGAAAACAGGAGCAATAAATTAAAACAGTTTATTGGTCTTATAAACAGTTCCTAGTTGAGAACTGAGAATGCACCCACATTTTTTCCCACTTCTATTTATATTATAACAATGGTCTCAGGAAGGTCCTAGTAATATCAAACACCTTGCACTTCTTAAATATAGGCTTTACTGTGTGTTTCTGTGCCCCTGGGGATCTCCTGACTTCTAACTGTACTTTATCCCTGAGATCTTTTACGGTGCCTCAACTCATAAAGGAATCTTTGCTTTCCGTTCCACTACTAAATACTAGAATGTTCCAGTATAGCTGTTTTTATGCTGAACTAATCAAAATGATTAAAATTGATCACAGGTGGAAGTCAATTATGTATGTTGGTATTCAATAGAGAAGTTACATCTGATTGAGTTTCCAAGTATTTTTTTTCGGGAAGGGAGAGTAATCTCCTATTTATCTCAATCACTGTTTTTTTTTTTTTCCGAAATGTTGCTTGCTTTTATATTCTTCACTTCAATAATATAAGTTGCATTAAGTAAATACAGCTGGAATAGTTTCATTTGATTCATTTAAAGGGGGATATTCTTTTCTTTACCCGCTATTCATTGTGTATATATAATGATTTGTATATAAAACCAAGCCTACACTTGCTTTAGGATCTGTCTGCTTGAAACTTCGAACTAAACCCAAGACATGAGTTACTGAAGCCCAGTATCCTAACCTGAGAAAGCATAATGCAGCCAGAATCCAGGGAGTAGGGTGAGAAGTATTTCCTTCTCATGATATGAAATATATGTTTTTTAATATAATTTTATTATGTATGACCATCCAAAATGAAGAAATCTATTGTACTATCACTTCTGTCTGATCAGACATGTCATAGCTATGTAGGATGTCTGCTTTGTTGAAGTTTTATTGAACTTAATGGGGAAAGTTTCTCGAATGGTTCCTAAAACTATTGTGAAGCACAGCGTTTTGTAGAGTGTGCCTAGTGATGAATATACATCTCCAGTCTGCAGCTTTCCTGTTACAGATACTTCAACTTCAGAAAGACTGCTTAGTGCCAAGTTTGGCTATAGCATATAAAATTGAAGACTCATGCAAATCATGCTCATCATATACAATTATGTCCCAATAACTATCAAGCAATTTTAAAAATTCCGACTCATGTTCAACTTTTCATTTAGAAAAGATGTCAACAATGTTTTGGTTGTGTGGTTAAGCTGCACCATTAAATCTCTTCTGTACATAAACACAAAAGAACACGATTTTCATGCATTAGGCATGTATGTGCTAAATTTATACAGTGATATTATTCCCCCAGAAATTACTTTGTTTGTGTGCTGGTGTCCATAAGTAAGATTCATGATCTGTCTATGGTGAAGTGAAAATTACTTTGGATGCATACAATTTTAATTAATACAATAGTTTTTTTAATAGCTTTAGAAATTGAAGATTCCATGCTGTTAAGTTTATGATCTACCAAGACACCCAGATCATTCACCATCATTCATTAGTGAGCCATCCCAAATAAAATTGTATGTGGCATGCATGTGTTTAACTGCCAGATGCATAGTTTTACATATATCTACATTCAGCATCATTTAATTTATGGCTGCTCAATCAACCAATGTGTCTAGGTCAGCTTGTAAACTGACAACATTTAGTCAGGGCTTGTGTGGCTTCTGCAAACAGAAGCAGAATTTTAAATCAGAAATTCTATTTAATTTATAACACGATGAAATATACAGGCCATCAAATGGAATACTGCAGTGGTACTCCACCTATGACCTTGGACCAGTGTTTTTGAAAGTATGGATTGTAACAAAGATTGGGTTAGGCCCCTATTTTGTGCGGGTCACACTGTCAGACTATGGCTAAAAGCAGGGCAAGGATCCAATACAAGAGCTCTGTCTTTATCCTGCATTAGCAGCTGTCAGAGGACATGCTAGCAGCTATTTCTGCTCTAGTGGCTCTAGAAGGGGGAAGTGTATCATGACAGTGTGCAAAAGACATGACAAATTGGTAGATGGGAGCTGCAAAGGAAATTTTGATGTTCGCATTTTAAAAAACAGGTACTGGGGAGTGGGAGATTGATAGCTTGATGGATAGCTTGATGCCTAAATATATATAACCACTGGGTATCTAATAAAGATATTTTATTTTGAAAACAATGGTACAGATAGCTCTTCCCTTGTGGCTATTTCTGACTGAGTAGCTGATACATTTCTCACATTCCTGTATGCCTGTAAGATTTCCTTTTTCAGTTTAGCCTAAATATTTATTTATTTGTTTTTTATTTTTTCCAGTCTATATTTATTTTGGTGTCACTCTATATTTATCCAGCTATAAGCATTTATCTGCCTGCTAATATTTATTAAAAACTCATTTGACTCCCTTGTATCCGCACTGCAAAATGACTAACCTTGGTTCAGTAAGATATGAAATGTCACCTATACTCTTGAATCTGACATTTAAAGTGTTCCATAGCATTTTTGAAGGGGCATTTTTTTGTTAATGGGTGATTGAGGAAATGTATTGGTCTTTGTCATTGGTTGGATTTACCCAGTTAGAAAGAGCACCAGCATTCGTAGTGCATAATGTGATGGTAAGATGATAAAGTGCTGTAGTAGTAGTAGTAGTAAGGACTGAGAGTCTCTTTGAACTTTTAGATGAGAGTAGATACAAAATTAGGAGAGGAATAAGAAGTATGTCATTGGTGGCCATACTCCCCCAGAGATATTCAGGTTTTTTGTCAGTGGAGTCAAGACAAGCAAGTAAAGTTTTCTGAGAATAGAGGATGTTACCAGGTGGAAAAGGGGCTCGGCATGTGTTTCAGGAGAAATCATGTTGTCTCCCAACCAAACTTTTCTTCTGTGCATTTTTACACCAATATTTCACCTAAGGTTTAAGTGACTGTATATTGCTGCACATGTACACTTTTTATGGCAACCCTTTAGCTGTTCCTGCAAAATGCAGGCTGCAACAACATGGTTAAAAGCAAGAAACCTACTGTGACTTGGAGAGTATATGATTCTTGTCAGTTCAGAACTATTACACTTTGTAACACCTGCCTATTCAGTGAGGTATAGCCCTAAACCCATCATGCCATCCTTGTGGGCCGAATGGCGCCATATGGCTTCCAGCCCCACCTCACAGAGACCCTGTATATTAGGTTCTGATATGATAGTCACTATTCAGAAGTCTTTCTCTATCAATGTCTCCACAAAGCTAGTTCAAGGAATACACCCTGAAGACTTGAAGTGACTAGAAGTCTTGTGCCTTGTGGCCCCTTTTATGGCCCTAAGTCTTAGGTTGTGGACATTGCATCATCCTGACTGTTGACATTTGTGCTGTTTAAGACCCTCATAATCAGTGAAAGTTCCCTTGGGTTAACATGACAACGGTAGAGTGGAAGAAACCCAGCTTACCTCTGCCTCCAGTTTACCCCCACTCGGAGACCTGCTCTTGGGTAAAACTGGCCAAAGCAGCCATTTTATTAACAAAACTTTATTCAAGCAATAATGCACAACCTTGTAAATTCAACCTTATATAAATTTTCATTGTTATAATTCAAAGGTCCATGAGAGTACTACTATATTACCAACATTTATGGATACCCCTGTTCCCTATAAAGGCCACCAGCTGCTACGAACTCCGCCTCGGGGAAAATTGACAGGTTTTCCATAGCTCCCTCCGGGTCTCCGGCCAACCCGGTGTCACATGGGGCCCCCACTTCCAGAACACCATACCTTGTTGGGTTCCCCATCCCAACTACCTTGTATGCATCCAACCCCACTCTTATGGACCCTCAAAAACCCGCTCAGCTGCCATGGCAAATAGTACACACAGCCTCGATCCCATATCTACATACCTAGGGAGGGCGTGTGGGAAAACTTTCTCCTAACTGACCTCTCCCCTTTGGGCTTACTTTTAAATAACTTTACCTTTAACCGCGCCCAACCTTGAACTCTTCCCAATCACCCCACCTCATGCTTATAGCAATGCCCCATTTGACCTTTCTAACCACTCACATTCCTAGCTTCTCCCCTCACTCTGTCATGTGGCCCGGTCTTTACTCCAGGCCTACTTTTGTTTGAATATTAGCCTCAGTTTACCGGATGCATGGTGGTGTCTGCTCTGGAACCACAATCTGGTTTCCTAATATTGCTGTGGATATATCATTGTACCCTTACATGTTGTCTGTGATGCTTTGGATTAAAGGGTATTATAGTAGCCATGGCTTACTTACACTTGAGTCTAATATAAAAACGGAGGTAACTCTGGATAGACTTCTTGAGGGGGACCCATCTGACATTTTGGCAAAGTGCCTTGTTCCTTGGCCTCTTGTTCCAGGGAGACCCCTCCTTTTTTGTTTGGCAATCATGGACCACTGTCATTCTAGATTGTTATCTACAAAGACTTAGGGACTATGGGGCTTTGAGCTTATTATAATGTAGGGTTACTACATGTCTAATCTTGTAATCATCGTTCACTCACTACTGTTCCTTATGTCTTCCTTTGTTAAGTCCTCCTTAATTGCATCCACTAGCGTTTGCCTGAAATGATTAGTTAGGTTTAACTAGTAGTATTAGTTACACTACATGGTTACAGAACTCTATCTTGTCTCCATAAACCCCTTGTGACATTTTTTGCTAAAATTTATGGATTCATGTTTTTCAAGAACAGACAGCACAAGTGGCTTAGAGAGAGCTGCATGAGGTGCACATATTATAGTTAATTTAAGTACTTTGGTTACTGGTTGTCAAGGAGTTCACAACAGTACAAACATTTAAAAAACAGCAGATGCCCTGGGAAATTCCAGAGTTACCATTTTACATGACTGGGTAAGTAAAAGAACAGCCTCTTTCCCAGGTAATTGGAAAGTAGGAGATTGATAACTTGATGGATAGCTTGATGCTTAGATATAAATAACCACTGGGTATCTAATACAGATATACTATTTTTTACTTTTCCTGTGTCTATCTATGACTAAGTTGCTGATCCATTGCTCACATCCCTGTATACCTGTAAGATATTCACTTTGCAAGCTTAAATAATTATTTGTTTGGTATTTTTTAAAACCATATTTATTTTGGTGTCACTCTTTATTTCTCCAACTATAAACATTTATCTGCCTTTATTTTCTATATTAAATTTATTAAAATATTATTAGTAAATTATTAAATAAATGTGAACATCAAAATTCCCTTGCAGGTCCCATCTACCTCCTTTCCACTTGGCAACACCCTCTTTTTAAACTATTCTCAGGAAAAAGTACCTTCTTGTCCTGACTTCATTGACAAGAAAAACCTAAATACCCCTGGGGGAGTATGGCCAACAACTTCAGTTATTCCTCTAGGAGGTAAATATACAGTGTGCAAAGTGAGTAACTTTATCAAAGTCCAAGCAAAACTATTCCTTCCTTCTCTTAGTGGGTTGTGCAGTCATATTATATACATATTGTTCTCCATTAGACTGTGTTTCTTGTAGTAGTTTGGCCTTTTACTAGGCATAATATTGTTTATACAATTTTTTTGACGCTAGAAACCCAGCAGTTGGATAGTGCTCCTAGATTAAGCGTCAGACCCCTGAGATTCTTTGCAGACACATACCAATTACATCTCCGGTAAAATCTTTAAAGGACTGGTTATTAGGCTACGTGTTATATTTGTGCTGTCACTTTCAGTCACATACATATATTTCTTTCAATATCATAACACATTAAAAGTATTAGTCAGCATGACATCTCTTTGTGTCTTATTTATCCTCGAATGTCCTTTTTTTTGTGATTCCAAAAAAAAAAAAATAGCTGACAAAAAATAATTTAGTGCTTGACAGAGTTCATGCTAGTGATATCTAAAAGTAGACCTTTACATTAACCGAGTCCCTGTGTTATATGTTACTGTTTACACCTTCTATTTTAAGCTCCTGTGCTTATTTTTCTCTGACCTCTTGGCTCAGAGCATGTTGTTGCATCGTTACCCATTGTATTGTAAAACCGTTTTTTAACACTACAGAATTTTGGTGTATGAATATTACATTTATAAAATTTATCATCATTATCATCAGAAAAAGAGAAGTCATTGAAGGGTTTATTTAAATATTTACGGATGCACGTTTTTGAGAAAGCTAAAATTCTCTCTTCAGGCAAAGATGAAAATGGTATTGTCATATATAAGGTAAGATTTTTTTTTTTGTACCCTTCATCTGATATTTCTATTTACTTACACCTCCCCTTCAAAAATAATGTGCTTGTGTGTGTTTATATAAGTTTACAAATTTACATTTCATGTGTGTGACATGTTTGTCTAAAAACAGAACATGGGATGCCTGGGTGTTTTTCTGCTATACATTTTGAGGATGAATTGCTCCACAGTGTCTGCAGTCTTCAGAATAGGCTTGTTTTAAAGCTAATTTTCTGCTGAAGAATATGTAAATAAATGAAAAAGCTCTTAATGAGCATAACTTTGAAAAAGGTTAATTTTAAATAGGCAGACAGATTTTTATGGAGGTTTTTACCAATACAACATAGGACAGTAGACCAGTCATAGATTTTCAAAAAAATGCTTAATAACTCATGATCTGGTGTTCTTAAGTATGGGGACACAAAAAAGGCTAGCATGACAACTGATATAAGTAGCTTGCTTTTGGTCTTTTAGGCTCTAGCATTCTGGATCAAAGCATTTAAAGTAATTTTTAAAGGATTGCATGGCCCAAAAGCCCCTAACCTCATCCAAATCACAGTGCTGCTCAGCAGAGTTCCACCTTTAAGTTCTCTAAACTCCTCTAAGGTGCCCAGGAAATTGGCCCCAGAATAATACTGGAGCCCACTGCTCACTGAGCTTCCATACAGATACAGATGTATCTGTACATGTTTTCTACAGTGAGTCTCTGAGGCTTTCTTATCCGACACCAGACTGGTATCTTGGTCCTCTTCTTGAGCTGAACAGCTGTGCTTTTTTTGGACAGAACATGCTTCAATGTCACCAGCACAGTGCATTCAAACAATGAGTTTTTAAAGATTGTCAGATCTCTTCCTCATCCCCACGCTTCAAGTGGTAAACAGTCAAAACCATATTGTAAACCTGCACAGCATTTGTATCAATGGCATTAGTTAAGGGATGTCTGTTATGTGTTAAAAACTATGGAAAAGACTAAAAAAATGTGTTCAGGGAAAGCAAAGATGTAGGATTTCATCACACTAATTTTCATATTGGAAGGCATACTAGATTTGATGCAACAGGAGGAGGAGGAGGAAGATTCCCTTCTTTTGTTCCACAGCTGTGGAGGTGTTAGAGGGGAGTGGTACTCTTGGAAATGAGGTAGGAGAGAGGTGGTCTACATGTAAAGGACAAAGAATAAAGGACAAAGAATAAAGGACAAAGTGGACAAAGAGGAGGACAAAAAAAAAAAAAGGTGAACAATAAGCAGTTGGTTCTGGAGGAAGATTTGTCAGGTATATTGTTAGGAAGTGACACTGGTCATCACCAGTCCAGCAGACACATGTATAGGGACACGCTGAGGATGAGAAGATAAAAAGGTCCACATTGGGTGGCAGATTCTCAGTTCACCTTGACAAACATGGCAAGTGTGTTCCTAATACCAAACAGAGATGACTACTGAAAAAGCCACACTCTTAGACCCTCATTATCACTGCAATTTGATTTTTCAAGCTTTATGAAAGGAAGGCAAATATGTACATTATGAGCAAATATTGTGGAGCTACCTCAGGACAGCCTTTAATCGGGGGCATAGCAGTGCCTTATCTTGTCAGCAGTTATCTCTCTGTTCCCCACTGCATTGATCCACAGTGCCCTTTATCTCAGCTAGCCAACCAAATTTCAGCAGCAGTACCACTAGTATCAGTAACAGGCCAAGGAGGAGCAACCACAGCCTCTTGGACATGATGGACAACTTTTTCCAGTAATGCTAGAAGCATAGGAGTGAAGGTTCAGAATATTTGATAGGTCTGACGGTATCATCATATAGGAAACTGGACGTCTGGCCAGAACAATCAGAGTTTGCTATCCAGGTGTTGTCCACCCAAAATCATACAGGAGACAGTTTTCAGTGCAGTAGGTGCAGATATCACTCCAAAACTGACTGCAATGTCAGGCACCAGTAAGGAGCAATTGACCTTCATTGTAATTAATCCTGGTTTGGTGACCTATTTAAATCACCCGCTCCTAATTCCAAGAAGTATTTGTTCCCCCACTTCGCCAACCACCCAAGCTCCACTGCCACAACCACCAAGTAGAGGTAAACGTTTAATAAAAATGGAAACAGACTGTCCCAGATTCCTAGAACTGGCTATTTAGTGTCAATTATATACTGGCAATATTTTTCTGCACCTTTTTTACACAGACTTACAATTAAACAGATTATAAAATTGATGCAGACTGACCATATACTGTCCTAAATTCCAAAAATAACTATATAAAGAATTCCTAGTGATTTACCATCCAAAATAAGCAATTTAACTCTTAAATAATCCAACCTTAAAGGAACTCACACTCTGGCCCTGATTTATTAAAGCTCTCCAAGGCTGGAGGGAAAACAGTTTCATCAGTGAAGCTGGGTGATCCAGCAAACCTGGAATGGATCTGGTCCAGGATTCAAAACTTTTGATGGCTAATAGCAAATGATTTTTAAAAATCCTTTCCATGTTTTCTGGATCACCCAGCTTCACTTCTGAAAGTGTATTCTCTCAAGCCTTGGAGAGCTTTAGTAAAACAGGGCCTCTTACTCAGAATCAGATTTTTGAACCATTTCAATCAAATTTACCTGCATTCAAAATGTTATAGCTCTGAGCACCTCTAACTATACCCACTTTGAGGTCTATCAGATTTTACAGCCCTTTCTTTAAAGCTATGCAACATGTTTACGCCAATACATGAACCATATGCCACCTCACATCAATTTGCAATATCTAACAGATTAAATGCTAAGAAATTGGTCTAAAGTAACAATCAAAATTTCTTATTATTTGCTCAAAATACCACTTCAACAAATGTGCAACATACTACAGCTTTACTAACCAACAGTAATAACCTAAAAGCTGACACAGTAATAATATATTTCAAATAGGATATATACACTCAAATACTATTGTTTTCACAGTTCACCCTATCCATAAAAAAGTCAAACATAACAAATATATATTAAATTATTTAACAACCACAATAATACCACAAACTTCAGTCCATCATATCATAAACACAGAGAAAGAAAACGAGTCCTCCAACTACATCAGTCGTGATGTGAATTATTGATTCACTTCTTGTGCTCAAGAAACCATGCACCTGCTGAGACAAATTATCACCTTCAGTACTACTTCTTTATCACAGAAAGGCAATACAAGCTGGAATGCAATCAATTCCCTTGGGAAAATTCTACTGCTTAATATTATTACATAGTTTGATGCCTCACTCCCTAATACCACTGGATGTGTGAGGGCCTTGTTGGTCAGGAGGGTACACTGTCAACAGTCCTTTGTGTTTTAGTGATTAGAGATTTTAGTAATTTTTCTGGACACGGTGTATTAGTCAATGGCTATTGTGTTGGGAGGCATGGGAAATGGCCTACTCTTTACAGTGCCTAATGCTAATTAGAAATCTGGAAATATTATTCTAACCTAATATTTTTTCCACTGGAAATATATGCTGGGAAATAAATTTATATTGACAACATGTTTATGTACCAAAAATGGCTGTATTTGCCTTAACCTAAGGACTCTTCCTTTCAAATTAAAAAATCTTGAACCTTCTTGACCAATGCAATAGTATATATATATAAATATATATACATATAGGGGGTATACAGTATTGAACACCTCAACATTTTTCTCAGTATATATATTTCTAATGGGGCTATTGACTTGCAAATTACACCAGATATCAGTAACAATGAAAGTAATCCACACATACAAAGAAATCAAAACAAATAACTTCTTTAAATGAAATTATGCATATTAAGGTGAAATGGCACAGGAAAAAGTATTGAACACGCGTACTGAAAATTATTTATTATTTCTTAGAAAAGCCTTTGTTGGTAATGACAGCTTCAAAATACCACCTGTATAAAGAAACTTGTTGCATGCATTGCACAGGTGTAATTTTGAGCCATTCTTCCACACAAACTTCTTCAAATCCTAAAGGTTCCAGGGGGCCTCTTCTGTGAACTCTGATCTTTATTTCCTTTCCAAAGATTTCAATTGGAATCAACATGGGTGATTACCTGGGCCTTTCTAGCAGCTTTGTTTTCTTCCTCTGAAACCAATTGAAAGTTTCCTTTGCTGTTTGGGATCACTGTCTTGCTGAAATGTCCACCCTTGTTTTTAACTTCTGCAATCTGATAGCTATCTGATAGATATTTGACAGCAGATTCTTATCAAGAATGTCTTGGTACATTTCTCAATTCATCCTTCCCTAAATTATCTTAAGTATGCCAGTACCATATACAGGCTTACACCATGATATTCCCACCTCCAAACTTAAATGTTGGTATCGTGTTTTCTGGGTGATGTGCAGTGCCATTTCTCCTCCAAACATGGTGTGTGCAACAAAGAGTTTAAGTTTGGTCTCCCCTGACCTGGCTTTATTCTCCCTGTATTTCACTGGCTTGTCCAAATATTGTGCAGCAAACTTTAAACAAGCTTCAAAATGCTTTTTCTTCAACAGTGGAGTCTTGCGTGGTGAGCGTGAATAGGAACCTAGTTAGTTGAGTGCATTACTTATTGTTTTCTTTGAAACAACTCCACCTGCTTATTCCAGGTTTTCAGAAGCTCCCCATAAGTGATCCTTGGCTCCTGGAAAACTCAGAAGTCTTGAGAGAAGCACCTAGTTGTTGCCAGTTTAGAGCAAATTTATTTTTTTTCTACTTTCAGTTTATGGCCTCAGTGGTACTCACTGGAACCTTCAGAAGCTTAGAAATATGTCTGTAACCAATGCCATCAGCTTGTTTTGTGGATTTCTTGGGTTGTACCCACATCTGATATAAATTTCATATCAATAGCCCCATTTCAAGTATATTTACTGAGAAAAATGTGTACAATACTTATTTCCTTCCCTGTATATATATATATATATATAAATATATTGTGAGATGGCCCGTAGCAACAGGGGGTGTTTCAAACTGGAGACTGGGCCAACAGGTTAAAAGTGCATCAAGGGTTTTATTCCCTAGACTATTTTCACACAAAATTAGGCAAAATAAAACAAACGGCAAAATAAAGCCTGACCACTTGGCCACTAACTAACTGTTAGCTCCCTTTACTAACAATCCAGCCCAACCTAGTGTTGTGCAGGACTCTAAGGCCCTAACCATACAGCTTTTTAAACACCGCCTGTATCTTTACTCACAGTTCACCTTGGACTTTCTCCCAGCTCACCAGCCAAGACAGAGACACAGGAAAGAGCAGGCTAGGAGTTTATATCCCCAGCCTAATTTCCAGGTTAATTTCCAGCCTAATTTTCAAGTGTGACACATACACTTGAATATCCCCAGGCCTCTTTAGCTCCCCTATCTGGCCAAAAAGCTCATTGTCATTCAGCCTGGTACTTCAGCACCCCCTTCAGGTCAAAAGGAAAACTGTCCGATTACTCTGCATATAACCTGCATCTGGGGCTCCTGTTCTTGGCCTGTGAGCTGGGAGGAGTGCAAAGAAAAAAAACTGTGGGTAAAAACATAACCTTTTTGGTAAAGGCCGTACTGCTAGGGAATTAGGGTCCTGCGCAGCAGTAGTTTGCCCAGGACTGTTAGTGAGGAAACTAACAGTCAGTTAGGGAACTAACAGTCAGTTAGAGGCTGAGTGGCCAGGTTTTATTTTATTGTTCTGTTTATTTGGCGTGTTTTTCTGTGTGAATAGGCTTAGTAAATAAACCCTAACCGAACTGCTCATTTGCTGTGCCTAGTTCCTGTCTGCTATACCTATCCAGTGAAGTCACACAGGCCCCACTACCTTGCTAGTCCCATACAATATATCTATATATATCTATATATATATATATATATATATATATATATATATATATGGGAGGAAATATATATGTGTGTGTGTGTACATATATATACACTTTGTATATTGATGCATCCATTAAAAGCTGTCATTAATAACATTTTGGGTAATATTGGTATGTACTTCTTTTATTTATAAATGAATTAGGATGTTTTTGTAAATGAATACTTATTTAAAATTTAAATGACATTTGTGAAAGAGAGTTATGATTGAAACTAGAGCATATAAAAATGCACCTGTGCACTCAGCTCAAATTTCATTTAAGCCATTTTAATATGCAAAATTCATTATGCTAATTTAACAGCATTTGCATTCAGATTTTTTTTTCCCAATGTTATAATTTGCTGTATGTTAAAAGTAATCCATTAACTGCATTGCTCTAGAATTAATAACTATTATTTAAATAAGATCTACCCTTACTGATTATGTCAATATGAAAATGTGGATTACAAAATCATAAATGTATCATAATGGAACACAGTGTTTAATGGCCATGCTGCATAATTTATAACCTAACTGACTTTCCAATGGTTTACCAATGATGTTTAGTCATTTTATTTTAACTTTTAACAGCATTACTGCATTTCTAATTTAGGGGTTTTCAGAAAACTCAAAATCAGTTCATACATAAAAACACCCAGGTATTGAATTATTGACTGTATTTTTTTTTAAAGTGGGGGGAGTTGTCTAGCTCATAAAACCACAAATCTAACTGCTAAAATAGCACCTACCTGCCTTGCATTTCAAATCAAGGGAAAAGATAGAGTCAGAGCCACCCAATGGCTCTGCCTCTATCTTTTCACACACAGTCAGTGGGGCATTGGCTCCATTACTGGGAACAGGAGAACCAGTCTGGAGTTCTAGGGAGTGGGGGTGATCCAGGCCAATAACTGTGGATTTCCATAATTTAGGGAAAATCTGGGGACAGGTAGACAGCAGGTCAAGTTCATCACAACTTAGCGTGTAATTCACAAGACACTGGATCTGAGAATATTGATTATGGTTTAAATTTTATAAATTTGTAATGCGAGGAAGCCCTAAACCAGGGCTCGGCAAACTCTGGACTTTAGGCCAGATTTGGCATAGCCAGTAGTTCATTCCAGCCCAATGCCCCCCTGGCCAATCCAGCCTAATTCCGGCCGGCAATCTGCGGCTCTGGAGTCACGGGTTGCCAGCCGGATCTGCCAGGGGCCGTTGGGAACTACCAGAGCCACCGGAGCTCCGGTGCAGCATCCTTGCTGTGGCTCCCCTATTTACCGCGGCGGGCCTGATTCTTCTGTAAAAAAGGAAACGCTGCCTGAAGGTAAAACTCAGTCTGGCCTAGTGTGCTCCTGCCCCCCCCTGAAATGGCCTAGTGGCCATAAAAGTTTTCTGACCCCTGCCCTAAACAAACCTTAATAAATAACACTGGGCAATGCATTTTTGTCTTACGCTTGATTTTTACTAATTTTTGGGTGGTGAATCCAGTTTTTTGTTGTCTTATCCAGTTTTTACGATACAGGGTACCCTTCATTTTAGTCAAAAAACTAATTTCACATACAATGAAAAAAAAAATGAAAAAATGACTTGAAAGTACTGTTTATTTAAATTTCTTTTGTTCATACAAAGGATTTATTGTTACTCTGACATTTTTTATGTTTACAGTAAACAATTTAATTAAGGTAAAAATTTACACTACATAGCTTTTCCTGGAGTGTTCAGTGTAAGGGCAATCCCGCCGGATACTCCAACAATGGTCAGCCATCAAATGTACATCCCATCTACCCTGATCCTTCCATGACCTTCAAATCTTGGTAGAATCGTTTACCTTGCTCATCACTGACAGCACCAAGGTTTTCCAGTAAGTTGGAAAGATGGCTATGCAGAAAATGCACCTTGATGCTCATATTTCAACCAAGCATTTTGTAGTTCTTAGGGATTTTCTGGACCAAATCTGTGTAATTATTTGCTTGTGTGTTTCCAAGAAAATTTTTGACAATGGCATTAAATGATAACCAATAGGGATGAGCAAGGGAGTTTTTAAAACCTGATCTCGTGGCGAATTTGACCATTCTCGTTTACCAAAATTGTAAGCGAATGCAGCCCTGGGAATCCTCTGCGATCCCGGGGCACTAGGGGTTAATTAATCTCTAGTGCCCGGGGATCATAGTGGAACTGCAGATGGAGTTTCTCCATTGAGAATTCATCTGCAGTTCAGTTCCCACTGTCATCGGGCTGTACATATCAGCCCGGTCACCATGGGAACTGAACTGAATTCTGACATTGTCCTGATGAAATGTTTATGTTTGATGAGCTGCCAAATCTGTGGCTTTAACAAACTGCTTCATCAGATCCAGTTTCATGTGCAGAGCCAGGAATATAATATTATTTCTATCAACAAGTGGCTCATGTAGAATGTTTGAATCATCTGGTTTTAGGGCAGATCTTGGAGGCAAATTCCTTTCCACAGAATGCCTTTAACAAGCTCAGCTGTCCCACATGCACAGATAACAGGGATACTTGGTGTATCAGCAATGCTGACCAAGAACGAAGCATGCCATTTTAAGGTCAACATTGATGACCCAATTGTGGTGGTGATAGTGCAACAACTCAATGACTCTTTATGTTTGCATGTTCTTCACTAGGGATGAGCGACTCGTGGCAAATTCGGCCGTTCTCACTTACCGAAATTGTAAGCAAGAACAGCCAGAGGCATTCTCACTTAACCTTATTCGTCACAAAGAGAAACTTAATGGCCAATTGGGGCTGACACAAATATATTGCCATTCTGAAGGAGGACACACTTTAAGCTCCGCTTTGAGCTAACGATGAATAGTCACCATTCAGTTCAGTTATAGATTGGAATTCCAAATTCCTCCATTAATCTAGGTATGTTATGGCAATACACAAAGACACTGTCAGTTCTAAAATGCAATTTCTCTGGTTCGAAAGTACGATACCTTTGTACCTTTTTCAAGTAAGTTTTTCTCACGCAGTATTGATGCAAGGAGTTCTAAAGCTTTCTTTGATAGTCCCAAATCACGTGCCAAATCACTCAACCAATGCTGATCAAATCCCTTACGAAAAAAGTTCCCTTCAGTTTCAAACTCTTCATCATTGTTGTCACCTAGTTCACCACCAAAATCATGTTCTTGGTAGTGTAGTGTAACGAAAACCGGCACTGGGATATCATCTGAATGAGCCACTGGGCATATAGCTGATGGTAGACTAGGATATTCTATGTTACATTTATTTTTCTTGTCTTATATCCTGAGGTTTTCACTATACAAAAGTAACAGTCACTGAAATGATCTCCTGGCTCTCGCCTAACCATAGGTACACCAAATGACATCTTATCACGTGTTCCTTTTGCCCACAGCCAGAAACCCTCAACACACTGTTTGCACACCTTACAAGGGGCCCAAGACTTATCTTGCTCACCAAATTTAACTTTGAAATATGCCAAATAGGCTTGCTCTACAAATGTGCTGATGTTCGCCCTTCTGAAGCACAATGCAGGTAAAACAATTTTTAACCTCATCCCCCGTTCTGCTGCCCTTTCTTGATCACTGATCAATGTGAAAGATATTTGATATATTAAAGAACATTTTTAAATCTTATTTTGCACAAAAGAAATAAACACTTTCACTAAATAAATCTGTATGAAAACTGTTTATAAATAGACCCCTAAGAGAAAAAGGGTAATAACATCAATACCCCTATTTAATGTACAGCGCTGCGTTGGCGCTATATAAATCCTGTTTAATAATAATAATAATAATAATAATAATATCGAAACCAACCATTTCTATATTCATTAAAATACCACTCATGCAATATTCCAAGATTTACGTTTTGTAATTACACACTGTAAAATGCAATTTTAGCATAGTTAAAAAGTGCATAATGTGACTTGATAGCCTTGACCTTTTATTCTTTATACTCATATTTCCTGCACTTTGTGTTGCTATTTATAAACTATGCTTGTCAACATATCCTGATTAATGGCTTTTTCACCTGATATCTATAAAAAGGTAGTAGGAAGATTATTTTTAGTGTGAGTATTGCAGGGAAAATTCAACTCATGAGTTTGTATTATTTTATTTTTTGAACATTTAGGTAATGAAAGAACTACTACTCATTTAACTTTCCAGTGAAAACACAAATATTAAGAAAGGATTTATTCACATATGACCTCTGCACCTCCACATAAGTAATGAATCAATAACTAAATATATAAAAATCAGGGGAGGTAAAAGCAGGACATCAAAGGGAGCTTCATACTTTTTGGCTGATTTACTAACAGAGATGCAAATCATCACACATTAAATTGTATAAAAATCTTTTTATTCAGTCCTGTGCAGAAGGAATAATTAAACAGGAATTTGCTTTTTACATTACTAAATAACTGAAATAAATATTCATACAGGTTATACAGGTGAAGATTTGCAGCTGTAAAAATAAATCAACCCCAAAATGTGTTAACTAAGGATGAAGTTCTTTGCTACCACATATTTTAAAATTTGGGATCCAGAAGAGTTTATTTGCAGATTATTATTTAATTTTAGCCAGCAGGTTTATAAAGGCCAGTAGGACATAATAAATGCCTAAGATTGGAATACATTGGTATTAAAAAGGGGAGAAGGCACAGGACACTAATAATAATAATGTCAGTGTATTTAATGTTGCATTAGGAAGGATAGGGAATGCCGGCAAACTGCATTCAGAGAGGTGTCAGTTGGAAAACATATATATATATATATATATTGGCCAGTCAAGGGTTATTAAAATGCACCTTGCTCTGCACTAAAATACTCAAAAATGTTAGAATGTAAAGAATATAATGACAGCATTATTTACATGTTTTGCTTGACATTATGATTAAGTTTTGCTGATGGAAAGATTTTGTCACAGACATAGGCATAAATAAAAGCATTTTACTACCTTGCAAAGTTGACTGTTTTAATATAAGTGCACTGCAAGTCATTTTCTACAAGAAAAAAATATAACAACTTAATATCTATACCCTTGATTGGATAATGTGTTACTGTATTCACTGACTTTTGGATTCCAAAATGACAGAATGTATTAAGCATTTTCTATTAAGCTTTTAAGTCTTTTGTTTCTTTTTTTGAGTTGTATTGCTGATTTTGCTTCATTCCCTTGTATGTATTGACGTATGCTGATTGCAATGTCGCCAATCTATTGTCTAATTGAGCCTTTATTTTTTTCTTTCAACAAAAGGAGCCAAACAATGTAGTATTTCTTCTTGTGCTCTATATAATGTTCTAGTAGCTTTTGTGCATTGGCTGCACACTCATGAATCATCAAGGTCTTTTCTGAGCACAGATTATTGTATTTATTTTCTTATTACAACAATTGAAACTTTGTGAATCTGGTTATAAACAAAATTCTGATCCAAGTCAGACAGTTACTGCTCCAAGCACAACTACCCCTGAATACTCTATTATGCCTAAAAGCAAAACTGAATTTCTAATGAGGTTTTGTTTGAATATTTTGATTTTTGTGTAACATTAAGGAGAGCTTTTCACTTCTTCTTATAAATACTAAATCATCTGTGCAACATATAACTAGGCCTAATAAATATCCTTTTTCCTTGGTTAATTGTTTTGGATGACATTGAGTAGGGCAAAATGAAATTACACTTTAGAAAGTATTCTTTGCATAAATGTTATTTTCAAATACAAACACTTCCCTTTTCAATCTCTATTTTTACTTTAGCTTTTATGCTGCCCAAGGTCTTTTCAATAAGGTTTAATTTTGTTGTGGTATTTTAAATCTTTCAACTGCATGACCTCTTTTTGTGCATTTTATATTTATGCTAAAGAATGACTCATTTAAACATAACCTTTACTTCATCAGCTAACACATATAATGCATTAAAATCTCTTTAACTTTTATTGGACTGATTCATGATCAGATAGATAATCAGATAGATCACACCAAATTGTCTCTCCAATTGTAATCTAGATTTGCCTCTTGGTGGGAAAATTGTTCCAACATTTTCTCATGCAGGCTTTTTGAAGTTGATAAGTAGATAAATATAGTTTCAGTATAAGGTTATACCTGGCAGCAGGGGGATAACCACATTACTGCCAGTTGTAACTTGCCCTGAGTATGCAGGTACAGCTCAGAGCAGGGAAAGACTGGACTGCCTTTCTGCATTTTTTGGATCATAATGACCCCACTTAAACCTCCTGTCCTTCTTTTTACTTTTCAGTGTATATATCTTCATTATCCTAAACAATGCAATTTGTTATCGCGCATCCACTAATGCATTCATTAGCTGAGTCCATCTTCGTTAGCCAAGACTTTAATCATGGGAGATTTCAACTACCTGACATTGACTGGTGTAATGGCACTATAGAAACAGCAAAAGGGAGGAAATTTGTGAATTTAATACAAGGTAATTTTATGGCACATTTTATAGAAGCCCCAACTAGAAATGATACTCTGCTGGACCAAGTTCTTTCTAACAATGCGAAGCTTATAACAAATGTGCCAATAAAAGAGAATCTGGGTAGCAGTGACCATAATATGATTTCATTTAATGTTAGCTGTAAACAGGAAGCAAAAACAGCTAAGATAAAACGATTTAGTTTTAAGATAGCAAATTTTACATTATTAAGGGCGGCTCTCTGTGACTTGGACTGGGAGACAGGATTGTCCTCAAAGAACACACAACAGAAATGGGAATTTTTCAAGTCTGTTCTACAAAAGCAAACTGAAAAATATATTTCAATGGGTAATAAGTTTAAGAGGCTAAAATTAAAACCTATATGGCTTACAGCTGATGTTAAAAAAGCCATAAGGAACATGAAAAGGGCATTTCAAAAATATAAAAATGAAGGATCCAAGCTGCAATATCTAAAGCTAGCAAAGTACTTTCTTGTATTAAAAGAGGAATAGACTGCAGAGATGGAGACAATATCCTGCCCCTGTACAAAGCATTGATCAGACCACATCTGGAATATGCAGTCTAGTTTTGGTCACCAGTTCACAAAAAGGACATTGTGGGATTGGAGAGAGTGCAGAGAAGGGCAACTAAATTGAGGTTCCATTAGAACCTCAAGATTCCTCATAGATGAGGAATGGAAGAGCTCATCTATGAGGAGAGATTAGCTGAACTGAATTGATTCTCCTTTGGGAAAAGATGTTTAAGGGGGGATATGATCACTCTGTATAAATATATAAACCGTACATATAGAGAACTCTCTTCTACCATTTTTCACTTTGAGATCATTACAAAGAACAAGAGGGCACTCTTTGCGTCTGGTGAAAAAGAAGTTTAAGCTGCGGATAAGGAAGGGATTCTTCACTGTAAGGTCTGTGAAAATGTGGAATCGGCTCTCTCAGGAAGTAGTTTCAGCAACTACTATACATTGCTTTAAGAAAAAGCTAGATGTTTTTCTAGAAGCACAGAATATAACTGGGTATTAAGGATTAAAGTAAAAATAACAGTGACTGTTGATCCAGGGAACATCTGATTGCCTCATGGAATCAGGAAAGAAATGTTTTTCCCCTGTTGAAGCAAGTTGTACCAGGGTTTTTTTTTTTCGCCTTCCTCTGGACCAACTATGTCTTAGATGGTTTTATATCTGGGATGTTTATTTCCCTAGTGGTTGAACTTGTTGGACTTACATCTTTTTTCAACCTAACCTACTATGTAACTATGTGCTCATGAAATTACACTGATTTTGTGAGATATCTGGCATGCTTAAAACTTTCCTTTTATTTCAGTGTGCTAAGATAAAACAAAAAAATAGTAGCATGTAATTGTGTGTGCCTTTTTAAAACATGATGTCAACAGAAATCAATCAAAATGGTCCTGATAAAACATGCACATGCTCTGAATGTTGGGGTTGATAATATACATACAAGTTGACACACACACACACACACACACACATTCAGGGAAATTATTGGAGAGTGTTCAGACTTGTAGGTTGTAAACTGAATATAGAGTTACAAAACAACCTGCCAGAAAAGGTAGTTGAACTGTACAAATATAAAACATATTATTTTCCAAAACTAGATTGTCAATAGTGTTTAACTCTAATAAATAAGTTAACTGCCTGGAAAATTTTTTTAACCAACAGCATGTACCCTTCTTAGACACTTATGTCAAGGCATCGAACGAAAGGGGAAATTACCATATTTTATTTAGAAAAGATACAGCCGGTAATACAATTCTGCACACAAGTAGTGCACACCCCTTTCCTTTAAAAAGTAGCATACCATTCAGCCAATACTTGAGGCTAAGACGAAATTGCACCCGGTTAGAAGACTTAAAATCAGAATCCTAAGCCCTACAGGAAAGATTGCTTGCCATATACTAAAAGCCTTTTAAAACAAGCGTACAAAAAAGCCTTAACATTTGATAAAATAACCCTAATCAACAAATCCAAAACTACAAACAAGAATGAACCTTTAAGGATTATAACCACATTTACCAAACAACACAGGAAAATATCGGAGATCCTATCCAAACATTGGAAAATCATAACGACTGATCCCAAACTTACCAAATTTCTACCACCTCAACCGATACTTACTTATAGGAAGTCATCATCACTCAAAGACAACCTGGTATCGAGCCATTATTCGGGTGACTTCGCTAATCCAAGCAAGTCTGCACCTGCCACCTTTGCATGTGGCAAATGCATGCAATGCCATTTCATTAACCAAACCATCACACTACCCAACAAGATGACACATAGGATTAAACACCATGTTAATTGCCCTACTAGTGAAATTTTCTAATCTAATCTAATCTAATCTCCTGCAAATGTGGTTGCTTTTATATGGGGACGACAAAGAGAGCTTTCCGAAAACGGATCTATGAGCATTTCTATAACATTAATGCGGGCAAAATGATAATGCCATTCAGTTACCACATGGGGTCAAGACATAACTTTGACTCTTCCTTCATTAGGTTCTCAGCCTTGGAAAGAGTTCCCCCCAAACCCAGAGGGGGCGATATGGATCAGTATCTTTTACAACTTGAATCAAAATGAAAATTTATTTTAAATGCCACCCAGTATCCAGGTCTTAATAACGTCTTTTCATTCAAACCCTTTCTGTAGAACATAAAACCTGGGTATCCATTTCCTTTCACTTGGGGAACCCAGGAACCCCACACCACACTAGAACACTAGATGACTAGAATCCCTAACTTTTCTGGGAACCACCCGGGCCTCTAGGGATGAAGCCTGATCTGGTGGGACTTGTTTGGGGAAAAAAAAATAAAAATAACACTCCTATAAGTTCAATAGTCCTTTCCCTGCTTATCTTTATTTACCTTCTTCTTTTTGGAGCAAGGAGCGTTAACTTGCGCAATTGGATCTCTTTTCCAAACCCAAATGTATGATATTCCATGCTATCAGTATACGTTTTCCTATGCGCACACACATAGGCCTAGAACTAATTAATCCCTTTCAGTAATACTCTATACCTTCTGCACAAGCGCAATTTCTTGCACAGACTCAACTTGGTAATTCATTGATACCATCTTAACAATGGGAAATGATTGGGGCGGAAGTAGTCCTTACACCTGGATCATGTGAACACAACTTTCCACTTTAAGAGGGCGGAAACAGTCTCCCCTTGGATTTCATCCCATGCTATTCTGCATGGGCGCTAGCTCATGCATCTGCAGAACAACATGGGACCTCAATTTAGCTATTTGTATTGTTTATTCCCACCACGCATGTGCGCAAGCTAGTGCATGCGACGCTTACATATGTGATCAGAATCTCATTTTTTGCGTATAAATACACTGAGAAAAGCAAAACTAGCTCCCTCTCTGGCAGCCACTCGTTATGAACCCTGGCATTCAAGCTTTTTCTATTCAAAGGTAAGACACGCTTCCTCTAGCACTTTCATTAAGCCTTAGAAAGCAACAAGATACTGACTTGTTACTCCCTGTCTTTTTTCAAACAGCCATTTATTTGGATCCAGATTAAACTTCATAAACTGGACCCTTTAAACCATCCTCCAATAAAATAAGTCTTTTTAACACAGCAAATCTTAGCCCCCCTCCTATTGTACACGTACTTACTTTTAAAATGTTTTCGTGCATATTCACTAACCTTCATATAGTTCTAAATATGGAGGCTCATCCCCCATTTTGTTTTTTCAAACAGCTAAAATCTCTTTGGATGAAAATTAGCTTTTTTTTGGACTGCTTACTCCTACACCACCCAGAAAGTAAGCTTTATATAAATCCAAACCCGATTATTATTCTTTGAATTTTATAAGATTTATGATTGTTCCCTTTCAACTCTTACAATTAATCCATGCCTTAACCCCCCTAGCGGTAATTCCAAGTGTGACTCGGAGTGAATTTTACTTGCAAAAAGCAGTAATCCTAAGGCACACTCGGGGTCGCTTTAAACTAAAAAGAAAGCCCACTTACCTTGTTCTGTCGCTGTCTCCCAGCGTCCTGCTGTTCCCTGCAGGTCCTGGGGACATGTCCTGCTCCTCCAAACTCCAACTACGAAGTGTCAATTCGATCTACGGGGTTTCCCGTTGACGTCGGTGCGTCCAAGACTTAGAGGCGGGAAATTCAAATAATGTTGTATTGGATTCAATACAAAATGGCTGTATTGGGTCCAATACAATGAAATATTCATAATATATATATATATATATATATATATATATATATATATTTAAAGTTTATTATTTTTACTTTTATTTAAAGTTTATTATTGAATGTATTAAATTTATTAAATATTGGTGAGTTATGCCTAAGAAATATATATATATATATATATATATATATATATATATATATTTATTTAAAGTTTATTATTTTTACTTTTATTTAAAGTTTATTATTGAATGTATTAAATTTATTAAATATTGGTGAGTTATGCCTAAGAATTACAGCCTACAATGTAAAATTTCAATGCAAAAAAAGGAACACTTTTTGCATAAAAATTTGCTCCGAATTAGAACACTAGGGGGGTTTAAAACCCATACTTCCTGGGAATATTACCGTATCTGTTCATAAATACCAATACTTGAGTACTATAACATCTTTATATGCCCCTTTTCTATCTCATTGTAAGATGAATTTGTTCAGTAACTCATTATCATATAACTTGACTGTCTCCACTAGGTGACTTTTCGAACATCACAGAAAAGCCAAAGTAAAATAACCCTCACCTTTTTAATTTGTTCTGCACCCCATCTACCTTCTGAGCACAAGTAAGTGACGTAAACCCCCTTATACGATTGTCTTCATTATAAGTGTTGGAATATGTTTTGAATAAATGGCTAATCACAAGATACACCCTTTGCTGACATTATGGAATTTTTCTAAAAATCTAACCATTCTCTGAGTATATAGTGATATACTTTTATGACACCAATTTATTCGGTTATAGGAATGTATCGTTATTCTGACATAGGAATGTATCAATATACAATAATATATAATTGAGTATTTGAGCTATAGGGATTAGGAGTATTGAGTTATAGGAATGTATTGTTATTCGGATTTAGATATTAAAAGTATAGTAAGGTATATGGGTTATAGGAATGTATTTTTCTTTGGACATAGAAATGCATTATTGTACAATAATAGGAATGTATTTCATCCTAATATAAAAACAAGGTATTGACATATAAACTTCTAACCACCAATACCACCAACATGTTTGACGTATATTGGATATATCATTATGTATGCATTGTGTTTATTCTTCTTTGG
Source organism: Pyxicephalus adspersus (assembly GCF_032062135.1). Classification (NCBI taxonomy): domain Eukaryota; kingdom Metazoa; phylum Chordata; class Amphibia; order Anura; family Pyxicephalidae; genus Pyxicephalus; species Pyxicephalus adspersus. The sequence continues at coordinate 57,248,267 of NC_092858.1, forward strand.
TTGATTTTTTTCCCTTCTGTTTTAGGATACTGTTTTTGTTTAGTATTAGTCTCCAAATACCATCCCCTGAGGAAGCCATTAGGTTAAACGCTTTGGGAATAAAGAAGAAAAATCACAAAAAGACTCAATACAACATGGTGTCTTTCTATTTGCTTTATTTAATTACACTGTACCACTCTGTTCAAGTAATATTTGTATAGCACAAGTTGACTTTGTCTAATTAGGAATCCATTTCTTCACCAAAAAAAAAAACACCTTGCCTTGAATGTTGCCTTCAAAAAGCCACTCTCTGTTTCTTTCTTCTACACATTTATTGCCTGGAAAACTTGTCAAGATGCATAGAAAAACCCACAAGCTGATTTTGCTAAAAAACAGGCTTCTCTGCAAAAAAAAGGTGGCGTTGTTTCAAGATACATATTAAGGAGATACTTGAAAAATGGGCTGCACAGTCAAAATACGAGTCTTTACTAAGCTAATGTCACAAAACAGCCCACCTAAAATATGTCAAACAGTGTCTAGGCAAGCCTCAAAACCTCTGTAACAAAGTCTTTTTAGAGAATTCAAATTAAGTTTAACCATAAATGCTTTGTTTTGGAGAGGACACAACAAGGCCTCAAAAAGTACACTCAATCTATTGTTTTGATCTATTTTTTAAAATCAGTCAGTCATTTTTTTCCACACACTGTTCACACTGTAAAACAGGTTTAAGTGAAGTAGTCATCCTAATAAAGGTAAAATCTGTCCAGCCTGTAAAATAATAAAAATAATACATACATAATAAATAATGTTTTTCCTGAGATAGCAGCAGTGCTACTGATACCAAACACTTCTCACTGCATTGGTTTGTCACCAAGGAGTGATGCATAGGAATGATGTATTGGCACCAAAATCTTTAAATGAAATGGAGATTTTACTAGTCAACCATCAGATAGGTAAATACTACGCCTATTATTTCACAGGCAGAGCAGTGTTTATTTTTTCAAGATGAAGAGGTTGCTTTAACCACCCTGGTGGTTAGCCCGACCTTGGTTTGGGGTAGGTAATCTTGCTACTATCGTTTACCCCGAACCAAGGTTGAGGTAGCTAAAAGTGTAAACATGCGTTACAGTGCAATCCGATTGTCATACAGCATTGTATGACAATCAGATTACAACTGAAAAAAAATACTTACCTTGTGCCCGCAGCTCCTCTGGACACGTCTGTCCTCTTCTGTCTTCTCCCGGCATTTGCAGTGATGATCTCCGGGGTTTCCCGGTGACGTCGGTGCGGGTGGGAGGCGGGGCGGGAAATTTAAATCACTTTGCATTGAACTCAATACAAAAAAGCTGTATTGAGTCCAATACAAAGAAATCTTTATCTAATATATATATAATTGTATTATATATATATATTATATAAGCTACTATACAGTTAAAAAAACACAAGCATCAGGTATATTAATGTATAATATATTTAGTTTAATGTATTTTCTTCTGTTAATGTAGTAATAATTTAATTGATGGTAACAATGTAATCTTTTTGATGATTGTAGATTCTCTCTCCTCTCTCCTGAGGATATTTCCGCGAAACGCGTAGAGAATTAACCCAGAATGTATCCCTCACAGGAACACTCTGAAATGAGAGATTATTGTGTGTAATAATAATGGTTTTATGTGGTTAATAGGCTCATTTCCAATACATAAAATGTAAATATTAATAAAATTTTGTTATCTTCATAATATATGTTGTTGATATTGGCCCTAAAAAATCCTGCTACAAAAATTGGTGTTCTTCACCGTATGTTCTTTTTTTCTTGGTTTTGGTATGGCCTATTCATGGGAGGGATTTAAAAAAAATTTGGGGGGGGCATTTCGGTTCCTGTGATGTAAAGCTGGGCTTTACTGTATTTTAAAAGAGCTGCTTTTCTCTAAAGTCAAACATTTACTTTTCAGAATTTATTTATTTTCCACTTACCAGCTTCTTTAAATGCCATCATTCTAGGTCACAAAAAACTACCAAAATAATTACAGCAATCTCATTTAATAGATATAATTGCCTATAATAAGTTTACTATTATAATACCTATGTCACCTAAAACCGATAGTATGCGTCAACATTTTATTGTTATTCCAGCTTAGACAAAGAACATACTACAAAGGACTTGTGTGAAAAGTCACAAGAAAATATCATGTCAGTGATACAAAACAGTTAAATCTGAACATTCTGTTTTACAAACCGCATGAATCATACTTTATTAGCTCCCACAGAAGCATAAAGCAATTAATAAAAGCTAGTACAAGGTTGTAGAATTGCATTATACTTTGTATATATTTTTGTATATTTCCCCAATACAACCTCCTTTATTATTATTTTTTACATTTTATCTTGGCTATAAAAAGCTATAGCCCTGTTTTAGGAAAAAAGTGTCAATTGAAACAAATGACAAGATAAATAATAGGGATAAGGTTCAGGTTCATGGCTGCCAAGGGTTTCAGGCAAAACCTTGTTTGCATTTTGGTGGACACTGAATTTATGTAAATTTCATGGGAACTAACTCCTATTAAATTTGAACTAAACACTGAAAACAGTAAGCAACAGACAGGGTTTTTTTTAAAAGACGAGACATGCAAAGGCTGCACACATGATGGAGTTACATCATCAATGCCATCCAATGGCTGCAGAGAATTCTGGTGGACCTGGAAAACTCACTGGTGTAATGGTGGCTTCAGGGCAGGTGGTCTTAACATTTAGGTCAGGTGTATTAAAAAGGGACAATAATGGGTTTTGTTATGAGCCAGCCACTGTATAAAATGCTGTGTTTTCCCAGTAGCCATTTTAAATGTGTTTGTAGTTTAGGGGGAGCCGGTGATGTGCGTAAGAAGAGTTATAATATGCTGAGCTACTGTGGATTGCAGTGTGCTAAACTACAACTTCTTGTAAACTCCCAAGTGTTTACAATATGAGGACTCAACAGTCCTTCTTTAGGGCCACCTTTTTGTGTGTGTCCCCAACTGTAGTTGCTATTTAGCCTGATTAGTCTGATATATGACATATAGTGGATTTTGTAAATGTATGTACCTACTCTGTTTGAAATTTAAAAAATTACATTTAGTGATAAAATAATGAATACAGAGTTTTATTATTTTGTATCTTTATCTGTCTGGAGTTATTTATTCAGAATATAACACCTTGCCTCTGTAGCTGGTGCTAATCAGCAGTATCCAAAATGGATCTTGGACTTGGCAGATCTGTTTGCTCATCTTCACTGACCACATGAAAATGAAGTAGAAGTTAATGTTTTCTTTTTACCTAATGAAGTAAAAATTGAAAAACAACAACAGCTTTATTTTGATAAGCCTAGATTAAAATCATTTACTTGAGGAGTATGAAATCTCCACCACTTAGTTGTTTCAATTCAGTAAAAGTTGAACCTAAATTAATTTATTATATTTTCTAAATACTACTTGGTATATATTTATCAGTTACAAAATCCCCATGATCTAATTATGTTAGATAAAAATAGACAGCGAAGAGTATTCGAAAAAGCAAAAAAAAAAAAATACTGTACATATTTTTATTGAATGCTTACATACTCCTCGTTGCAATGACCTCTGTTATTTGTAAAGGACATTTAGCCAAGTAACATTTTTAACATAAAATTAAATTGTACACTTAACACATGGGATGAAAGGGACTTCAGATAGAAAAGTTTTGTAACTAACAATTACTGCTGTAAAAGCAGGTCCAAGGAACAGAAGATAGTAATTATATGCCTGACTCAGCAAAAGTTTTCCAGCCTGCAATTTTACTCTGTTGAAGGTATGTGGGAGAAAACAGCAGGCAATTTAACATAAAAATAAAACAGTTCGGTTTTAAAAAATGTATCTATTTTCCTGCAAAACAATGAAAAATACATTAAAGTACCTGTAATGAATGCTTTTGCCATGAAATATTAGTGAAGAAGGCCTATATTGACATATTTATGATAACCATCCAACATTTTACATGGTAGTAGGGGGTAGTAGCCTTTTCCTCCCATTTCCAAAAATAGAACTATGTTAACCAACAATCTTTTATGCTGCTTTTTCATAGTATGCGTTCCATACTCCAACTCAAATTTGCATAATTTATTCATTTCTTTATAACATTCTGTTTGTATGCTTACTTGTATGTTCAGAACCAGTTATCTGCAACATACGCAGCCCAGTTCTTGCTAACTCCTACACTAAATTTTGTTATCAAAGATGGCAATGATCAGGAGTTAGCAAACTGATTTTTAAAGGGTACATAGCTACTTCTTTTGAGACACACTTTCAAAAAAACCCTGCATCTACATGATTTGTACCACCTTTCTGGCATGTGTACATTATACAATGGTTAACCAGTGGTGGACATGGCTATGCAAAACTGGCTTGGAGCCCCTGCTGGCTGAAGAAGGTCCATGGCCCTTATGCAGTGATACACCTTGCACTTCCCTATTTCTAACCCATTGGTTAACCTGTTTCTTTTTTTTTACATACCCTCTGATGCAACAATCAGACTTTCTGCTGTCTGCAACCTCCAAGAACATATAATCAAGAAGACTGCATTTTGTGACAATTTGATTTGATGTTTTTTTAGTCTCTGTCTTGTTAAAATTTTTTGCCACATTGAAAAAAATTGGGGTTGGTTTACTAAAGGAATATAGGTTTTTATGCTTTCCAATGTGATTTAACATCTTGTAGAAGAATTTCCATTTAAATGTGAATTAGTTGAGGCTGATTTTATCATTGTGTCAATCCACAATAAAGTGCAAGTAAAAACATTTGTTTTTTGCTTTTTTTGTGTGTTGTTACATTTACTAAAGCTGTGTACACACTTCCAATAATTATAGTGGGAAACGAATGACTGTTGTTGTTGGAAATGAACAACCCTCACAGCGGATCTGATTGGCCAATGAATGTTCGCTATCTATCATGTGTACAGTTGTTCAGTGATTGTGCATGTTTCTGCAATGTTACTCCTTTACATGTCACTCCCTGCATTGTTCAAACAATTGTATCTAGCGTGTGTGCATTTCTAACCCTAATTATTAGAAGGGTGTACCTAGCTTTAGCCTAATGAAAGTTTTTTTGCCTAAACTACTTAGTAAACCAATTTTGATTGTGTGTCAAGTAATATATTCTATCCATCTCACTTGCATGTTCCAAATTGACAGCTCTGTTGGAAAAGAATTGTTCCTTGAATGCATTTGATAGGCCAAATGCACTCTGATCAGATTTAAACTGTGAATTTTCTGGTATGTATTAAAGAGAAGTCAATAATCCTCCACATAAATACAGGGAGTAGGAGCACACATGCATATGCACAAATAATTACATCAAGATCAAGATCCATCTTTTTTTTATTATATATATATATATATATATATATATATATATATTTAATCATGTAATCATGTTTGTATCTTTTCTTTTAACCTTTGTGCCAGAACTTGTATGGGTCAAAATGAGTCACAACACGCTACCCTTATTTACCTCTCTAGAGACAAAGCCACGACTGCCCATGAGCGTCAGTACGTCAGTTGCCACCATTCAGTGAACAACACGCGCTATAACTCTCTGCGAATTACATACCATCTCCTCCTCCCTTCCCAGCACCATCCTAGTAGGCACTCGACTCCTCTCAGCAAGGTAAAGTGAGGTTAAATTTTCATTTATTTCATCTAATTGCTTATGTATTTATGTATTTTAGTATTAAGCAGTGTTTAAATTATTCTATACAATCCCATCAATGTATAATATGTCAATAACAATGGGATTTCAGTCCAAGGATCTGGAACGGATTAGGACTTATACCAAGGTACCACTGTATATATTTATATCTCACAGTTGTAGTAATAAAGTAGTAATTATAAATATTTATAATGAGAGAGAGAGAATGAATGAGCGTTAAAGCAATTTTAATGATTAATCTGAAGCTTTGCGGTAAACCTTGTTTTTGCAGTTATATTAAAATAGTAGTAAAAAGTAGTTTAAATATAATAAGGTAGTTTCCTACAGGAAAAAATAGGAAGATTTAATTTGTGTCTATGTGAACAATAGCATTGCACCGAATACTAAAATTTAACTTTTATTTTAGAGGAATAAATCTTCTCTTCATTCTTGCATGAAAGGTACACAGGTCAATACAGTTTCATTCCATAACTGTGTCACTGTTCCATTGCATTGCCTGAAATCTCACGTACCCACACACTATGCCTATTGTAGAAAAGCATCTCACATTGCAGTCTTATATTTAATGAGTTTAAAATGTATGTACTAAGGAAAAATACTATTTTAAATTTTTGAGTTTCCCTTTTCAGTTTTTAAAGTACAAATAAAATGTAAATGTCTATATAAATCTATTCTTTAGATTAAACTATCCCAAACTTAAGATACAAAAAGCATCATTAACAAATCACTATCACAGGGTGAAGTATCTTTACTTTAAACAAATGACCATACATTTCAAAATCATTGGACTCAACTGAAAATATTTTTTAATGAGTATCCTTACCCTGGTGCGTTCAACTCATTTATGTTGTTTTTATAAATGAGCCTCATTTATCTTTATGTTGTACAATGTACAATTATCTTTTTACATAGTCAGTTAGGTTGAAAAAAAGACAGTGACAAAGTTCAACCACTAAAGAAATAAACATGTTATATATATTTATTCACATATAATATTTCCCATGCTATTAGATTTTATAGAACCTGATGTATTAAGTAGAGAAAGACAAAGAGTTCTAGAAAAACAGCATTTCATTGAAATACTAAATTCATCATGGATACATTCTTTTATATTTCAATGCATATGTTAACAATATCACATGCATATTTCACCTTTTTAAGAAAGTGACTGTATCATTGTATTTTCTCTGCTGTCTATAATGCCTTGCAAGGCACAAATGACATCTAAATATTGTATGGGTTTATCTCAGGCAAGACAATAATCAGTAAAGTTTACAGAGGGGGTTTAAAAACAAATGAATACACAGTTTTCATACACAGAGATCTTACCATGATTTTTTAAGTTTAATATGATACACTAAAATTGTCCTTTTAAATCTCCCAATTAATGATTGTACCCCACCAACCTCAGCTCAGTGCCATCTGCCTTAGCCAATAACCAATTAAGCAATTTGCACATTCACACACTATTTTTTACTTTAAATAACTTTTCGGTGCCACAGGAAAACACAAAACAGGTCCAGGTACAATGACCAGACCATCAGACTTTTCCTCTCATCTTTGTAGTAGGGTTTATTCATCTGATTAATATGCCTGGACTTGTATTACCTATTCTTGTAGCCTATTAAAATCATTTGAAAGAAAAAAGTATTGTGTGGAAGGGCAACTAACTTTTTTGTTATTGAATGTAACAAATGACTGGACAAATATCACAGTGTAAATCAGCACCTGACATTGCACAAAGGTAAGTTAGCGAGTCTTCCTGGAGCGATTCAGATACTCCTTATTTAACGCCCAGGTATGATCAGGTTCATTAAGCGAATTGGTTGTTAAGGGAGGAGTATAGAACACTGCTAATCTGCAGAGCTGCAAGCCAGCAACGTGTGCCAGTTAGTGGTTCACTAAAAGCCTGCAGACCCAGATTGAGAAAGAGCACTACACAGGAATGAAGATGAAGTCCAGAAGAATGACGAGGAGATGCTGCATGGCTGTACACTGTACAGTTCTTGTACTGGTCAGAGAGCCAGCCGTAAGTATGAGCGGTCCTTAACAGGTAAGTCGTAAATAAAGAGTACCTGTATCTCATTTCTGACTGAACCTACCATGGTCACTGGATGTTCCATAGATGTGGTTTGTAATATTGCTAATATGCAGTCCTGAAATGTAATCATTCTTTAAATAAATGTGTCCAATTTGCTTTGTTTGCATCTGAAAATATAACAATGAAACCGGGAAATCCTGTTTTACCTGTATATTTTCCTTTATTGTCTGCAGAGATTCATAAGTTGAAGTCACAACTTGGAACAGGGCTGCTTAAAATCTTAAAATGTGTGTTACACAGTGAACAGTACAGGTAGTCCCTAGGTTACATATGAGATAGTAGTGGACTGTAGGTTTGTTCCTAAATTAAATTTGTATGTAAGTCAGAACAGGTACATTATTTTAATAAATGCAGTTAGGACAGATGTTTGTCCAAAGTTATTATTAGGCAGTGTGGTGTCAGTTGCTGTATAAAGTCCTCTCTGTGAACTAATCACAAACAAAACAAAATAAAAAATTATGGAGTTTAGACATTAATTAACTTCTGAAGCAAGCTGTGCTTTGATATGAAAAAAGAAACAACTCAAGAGTTTGTCTTCATCATTAAAGAGCTACAATACCTTGCAAAAGAGCTCAGTCTCAGCTCACAGGATCGAGCAGGGAAGCCCAATTCATAAATAGGAGTCGTCCGTATGATGTCCTTAACCCAGGGACTACCTGTATTTGTGTCAGTCAACTACAGATAATTTGCCATATGTAACACTAGACATTTTGCATGTATTAATCCCCTTCAACATACTGAACATATGCTACTATTGAGATGTATGTGTTGTCATTTGCTGTCTCTTTCAAAATCTCATACTATAAAAAAATCAAAAGCTTAACATTTTTTTGGGGGATATTTCTGTTGTGTGTCATCTATATACACACTTTCTGGTTCTTTTAGGGGGTCTTCAAATGGATCATTAGATATAAGACAGTAGATCCAGATTAAGAAGATTTATTGTTGTAACAGAGAAAATCTAATGTTTAGCAGTTGACGCACAGAAATTCCAACTAAAACAAGGCAATACATCAATCTTTAAAGATATACAGAATCACTCCTGTATATGAGGGCCTAGGATGTTATCTAGTCGTCATTAGGCAAATTGTCCAATACCATGTACTTGGAAGTCCATATAGGCATATTAGTTCATAAAGAGTTAATGAGATGAATAAACCACGTGTCTAACCTTTTTGGCACAAAAATTGACTGTCCGGCATTTTGGCATCTCATTCAAGTTAGTTCTAACTGCAAGGGTCTGTTATCAGCCTTTAAGGCCATCCTGTGTTCAGCTTTCAGGGTAATCCCGTTGACAGTTTATTATATCTTTAAGCTTATAGCATTATTTTTTAACTTATATACAGACCTCCTAAATTTTGATCTTAATATTTAACACTCAACATTTATTCACTCATACCCCACTGTTAAATAAGCCTATCTTACCTATAACCCTCTTTATTAAATTGTTTAGGGACAAGTGCACACAAGACATCAGGGGTCCATAAAGAAGCCATACCCATAAAGAATCATAAATAAAGCATGTTACTGCACAGTACTATTATATAAAAGTAATAAAGTTAGGTAAAAAATACACGTGAAAGGTAAAAAATGATAAAACTGATTGGAAATTTGAATATTGAAAATGATTTAAAAAAGAACAAAAAAAAAAAAAGAAATACCCTTTCATTCAACTTATCTTATCCTCTGTATTAAGAAGGAAGAGGTCCAGTATGATCCCCAGCTAAGTCTGACCCATAGCCCTGCAATCAGCCAAGTTCACATTCCATGAAATATTTCAAAGCTCAACATCTGACTTAGCAGGGAACATTATACCACTGCTTCCATACAAAGAGCAAGGGTCTTTCTTTGTAGTATGCTAGTAGGAGAGTTTTTTTAAACTCATGCTGTGACTTTTTACCTAAGAAAAGAAACTAACCTTACACAACTTTTTGTTTTACTGCACTTGAAACGTCAACATTTAGTTTGGTTTAATAAAAAAATAGAACTAGTTTATAAACAGTAAGTATATAATGGCTTAAACAATTAAACCCTTTCATGTGCAAAAAATAAGAAATACCACTGAAGAAAAAATACAGCATTTGGCCTTTTTTTCACTTAGAAGCCAGACCAGCACAAACTGTCTGTCATAACAGCAGTCAAAAACAAATCTGTGGACAACACAAATCATATGAATAGACAGAGAATGATAGTACTTTCTGTTCCTGTAATACTGCTGCTTTCTTTTTGCAAAACAACATTTATTCATTGGACTCAGTTTCCCTCTTTAATCAAAAATTATAGTTGGAAACCAATTAAATGCAAATAGGATTAAAGGAAACTAAGTAAACTGAATAAACAAGGAGGACCCCATGCTGATGTATAAAACTGCAATTGCTAGCAAACTGGCTACCATGCAAATCTTTATGCTCCATTGATTTGACCCATAGAGGTTTTTTTAAAGAAAATACGTTTTTAAAGCCAATAAATCAATATAACAGCCAGGCAACATAGAGAAAACACCAGTGAAAAAGCAAAACCATTCACTGCTGTGTTCCCTAATCTGAATATTTTACATAGAAAATCTCCAGAGATCACTGAGTGTCTATTCAGTAATACTACCAAGTCCTGATGAAGGATTAACTGAATTCTACTCATCAGACATGTTAGATAGATCCCAACATTGTGCCTGATTTATTAAAATTATCCATAGCTGGATACACTTTCATCAGTGAACCTGGGTGATCCAGCAAACCTGGAATAGATTTCTTAAAAGTCATTTGCTATTTGTAAGCAAATGTTTTCAATCCTGGGCCAGATTCATTTCAGGTTTGCTGGATCACCCAGGTTTAATGATGAGAGTGTATCCTCTCCAGCCTTGGAGACCTTTAATAAATCAGGCCCATTGTGACCACCTGCCTTTTTATATTTTTCTAAGGTTACTTAGCTGCCAGCTAAACATTTATAATATTGCACGCCCATATACACACACTTCTCATAGGCATATCAACACACACTGAAGCAAAACACACAAACTAACCCCTACACCACTTACACATTGACAAATTAAACACACACACAAACCTAAAATACGACTCATTGCTTAGTGTGACTCTGTCCAGTGCATTGTTACTGTTGTATGTAGAGCTTCAGGCTAATTCTTGAAGCTTTGTATATTTTTTTGGGATATTATTGTTGTCTGATTATACCATGGCTTGCCATCTCTTTTCTCCTTTTGTTTTTCTACCACAAATTAATGCACGGGACATGGTTTTACCTACAGCATACCTTTGTTAGGAAATTGTCAAACATACATTTTTTAATGTCTAAGATTTTTGCGCTAGGTTTTAAAAATTTCAATGAAATGGTGAGGAAAGAGGAAAACTCTTTAAGGCAAAGAATAATTATATTTACAGTATAAAGACGCTAGTACAACCATGTTTGTGTGGCTCAACTCAAGCAGTAATAGGTGACAAATAATCATGAGTGACAAACAGCAAGTGGGAAATCAATACAAAGTATCAAACATAATAGTAGACAGAATCATTGAAGAAATGTCTCAATTACCAACGCAGTTCACCTCATGGCTTCCTCAGGGGAGTGCACAGACTTTAATTCAGTATGCTGTTGCATGAACAATAAAATAGTCCCAAAGTGTAGGAATGTTTGAATGTAAGCAGGTAGGAAGGAAAGAATAGCTAGTGATTTATGCTTGAATTAGAGATTAAGAGGTTCTGGATGTAGACAGTAAATGCAGACAGTAGCGTAAGGTTTGTTGGAGAATAATCCAAACAAGAATTATAATATAATTAGGTTGTGGAATATCTAATGGAACTCATAAAGACATATGACTCCAGGGAGGAGAGGTATACTCCTGTGGTGCATAACTATGAGTGTCAACCCAGAATAAATTTAGAAACATTTAAAAATTCATCCCATAATAAAATGGAATGATACCTGAATCTTGTCAGTGCCTTAGTAGAAACATTTCCAGTGTTTAAAAAAATGATTTTAATAATTGCTTACTTTTAGGACTTCAAAAAATTTTAGTGCAAATTCAACTTGTTTTGGTTGTTTAAAAAGGAAAGTGTAGTCTCTAATTATGATAAAAATAGAATGAAGGCAGGCACAGTCCAGGCTATTTTAAGTTATTTCATGCTCAGATAAATAAACATAAGCAATTTTAGCTGTTGAAAACATGTTCAGTGATATTAATCATGTTGTGTTCCTCAAACTTGCTCATCTGTAGTCCCTCATCAGGGAATCTATTTCACAGTACATTAAATATGAATTGAAGCCCTTAAATAATAACTGAATGCACCAAACATTTAAAAATTTAAATGAACTAAAAAAAAAAAAACCTTTTAGAACAACTTAAATATAAAGTTTCCATAACTACACAGCTTGAGTGAAATCTATCTTTCTAGGAATAAATTATTGATATGCCATTTAGCTTTTCTAATTAAAACATTTGAGAGGTTGATTAAAGCATATATTTAGTGGTGTCTGGAAAAATCCGGTTGGAGACGATCTGCCCTTGGACTTTTTGTTTTCCGGTCTCAGATCTAAACTAAAAATTTTTCAATTTGCAATTTCAACCAGTGAAAAAATTGGATAAATGGACACTGCTTTACTACTACCCATAGTGTAAAGCTAAACTGGGTCACATTGCACCAATTTACACAGTGTGAAAAGGCTAGGAGAGTTGAAAAAAAGAAGAAAAAAATTGGGATTGTTAGATTGCAACAAATAGATTAGAGAAGCTAGATAGGGTTATAATGCAGCAGCAGCAAGGTTAAAGGACAAGATAAGTGTAGGAAAAAAATATTACTCGTTTGCGGTAAGATCAAAGCTAAAGGACAAGATAGATGAAGGAAAAACAAAAAAAGACATAACTAATTTGTAGTAAGATAAATGGGGTGACATTGCAGAAGTTTATCGAACCAAAGAATAACATTTTTAAAGGAGTACACAGTATTTCCTAAAGCCACATTTTACCACAATCATGAAAACTTCAGCCTTTAAAATAAAAAACTTTAAGTGTTAAAAAGTGTGATATCCTTTTTACAAAACCACTATTGTCCTGCTGCAAATAAGGGTTATTAAATACACACACTAACTTTAAGTTACACATAGGAAACATTCTCCTATTGTGGCTAATTAAGTTTGTCAGTTGTTCTCATAGTTTACCTGTTCACCAACGTAAATCACAACACTTTTATCCAGGTATACAAAGGACTTTTTCCCCTATTCTTGCTAATAAGTTTTACTAGTTGTTCTCATACTTTGGGTGTTGATGTATTTGAAAATGTCATCATCAATTTGAAATAGGACAAGGCATGGCAACAGAAGTAGACCTCACAAGGGACCCACATTCACTAGTGGACTCTAAACTCAAACTTAACCTCTTGGGTCTGGATCCAGAACTCAACAAACTTTGGGTAGCGGCAGGGGGGAGGACATCAGCAGCACCATATTAACACCATAATAAGTAGACCATCACCAGTGGTAGCAGACAGAAAGATGTCCGGTCATACATGTTTTCATGTAAGTAGTAATAGGCAAATATCTCCTAGCCAAACTTTGTCTTATAGGATTAACCAGCTCATTTATCATCTCAATCCCAGCAAGGAGATGAAGACTGGATTCAGACTATGAAATCCAGTCTTCCTCAACAACTTTCACATTTTCTCAATCCTCTTATGTTTACAGAAAATATTTCTGTTGCAAAGGAAATGTAGACAAGTAGTTTGTGTGAATCACAGAAAAACAATAGTTAATGAGGTAAATAAATGGAGTGATGACACACAACAGTTATTCAAACGAGAAAATCTAGAAAAGCTAGATAAGTTTTAAGGAGGAAATAATTTATAGTAGCACTATTTTCTGTTGATATTTGCTGTTTTGGTTCTGCAGCTGCTTCTGCTGGTGACAGTAGTGGTAGTGCTGATGGTGATAGCTTGTGGTGCTGGTGGTGGTGGTAATGTATTACCAAAAACCAGGGCTCATAGAACAGCTGATAGACAAGCAACATTTGGTGGTAAGTTTTGGAATATACATGTCGTGGATTTACAACACTGGTCAATATCATTGACATGGAATTACGTCTGAGGACATGAACTTTCTTAAAAAACAGTATGTGTTGTGTTTTCATTTCAATAAAGGATCTTTTCACAGTGTATGTGTACTGTCTTTATTTTTCATTGTGTAATGGGTAAGGGGTACTATTGTACGTCTGTACTCATTCCCCTGGGTGAAGGGTAAAAACATCTTCAAAAATCTTTTAAAAAATAAGTTTCCAGTTATGAACATAAATCCCCCAGCATGTGCTTTTTGAAGGATAATTTGTGGGGAAAGCGGGTTTTGTTGCAGAGATGACGTGATTGGGTCTGGAAGGTTGTTGTCTGAAAATAGAGTCCAGAACATGTCCATCCATGTCTGTAGCCTTCCTAGCTTGCTTTTATTGGACCTTGAATCAATTAACTTTAACCTTCTGGGCGTTTCACTGATATCTGGATTTCTGTACCAAAAGTGGTACACTGTTTTTCATGGAATTTTTTTTAATTGTAGTCCTGTAATTTACAGAAATATGTCCAAACAAGGATCTAGTAGATATCCTGAATATAAAAAAGTTTGAAATACACAATCATGTAAAAAAAATGTCTTTAATAATAAAATTAAATAAAAAACAAGAATGCATAAATGAATCAAAAATACTGAAAATGCAATAATTCGGTATACTGTATAGTAATATATTTTCTAAAACACCTCCCTAGTGTGGTAAATTTTAAACCAGAGTCCAACGTCACATACCTATAGACCACATAAATATATTTTGTATTATTTTGTATTGGATTGGATACAGGAGTTTGTATTGAATCCAATACAAAATATTTGAATTTCCAGGTAGGAGCCCTGTCGACGGGCGCACGCACCGCTGTTATCAGGAATCGCCGAGGTACGCGTACCATTTTTTGCATGGAAATTTATTTTAGATAGTAGGCTATAATTCTTAGGCATAACTTACCGAAATATGTCCAAAATTTATTAAATATATTAATAAACCTAAAAAAAATATATATATATCAAACATTATAAAAAAAAATCTTTAAAAAAAAATAGTGTATAATGTAATGTAACTGTACAGTACCTTTTATAATATATATATAATACAATTATATATATATATATATATATATATATATATATATATATATATATATTATATAAAGATTTCTTTGTATTGGATTCAATACAGTTTTTTTGTATTGAATCCAGAACAAAATGATTTAAATTTCCCGCCCCACCACCAGCCCGTACCGGCGCATGGGCTGACGTCACCGGGTAACCGGAGATCGTCTCTGCACACGCCGGGTGAAGACTGAAGACAGAAGACGTCTCCGGAGGAGCTGCGGGGAACAAGGTAAGTGTTTTTTTTCAGTTGTAATCCGATTGTCATACATGTTGTATGACAATCAGATTGCACTTTAACGATTGTTTCAATTTTTAGCAAAACCTTTTTTTAAGGTAAGCGCTTTCAGCAAGTTTTCTTACCCTGAACCAGGCTCAGAGTAACCATCCAGGTGGTTAAAGATATATGAATAATGAATAAACTTTCAAGAGTAGAACATTTTTTAAGAACTAAAATATAACTATATAACGATACAATAAAATGAAACAATTCTTAAACTATTGGTCAACAGTTGGAACATTTTATGAGAAGATAACAATAATTAAATATGGATGTGTCAGAGATTTTGGAAGTTTGAATCAAAGATGACAAAAAAGTGCTATTTGAAATAATTGACAAAAGACTAAAGGCATATCAAAGGCAATATGAATTATCAAACTGCAGACATTTTGAAAGTACAACATCTACACATACCAGTATTTTATATATCAAAAGTTCATAAATCAAAGCTCTCCCTGAGTAGAGGCCCATTATGTCAGGGAGGGATTCCCTTTTCGAACCAATTTATTAGCTTTCCTTTCAAGTCATAATACATATTAACAAACTGTGAGATATTTCTTTACCTCTCAATGTACATCTCAATGTATCCCAATGTATACCTAGAGGAATGGGGAAAAAAAACCTGTTTAGTAGGGAAGACATATTAGCATAGTTATCCAAAATACTTTCCTGGTTTGCGTACATTGATGATGCATTGATAATGGGTAAAAAAAAATAAATGAAAGAGGTTCTTTTATACTGAATAAAAATGACCAAAACTGGAGTTTTCTGAGTGGGTATGAAGAAAAGGAAGTAAATAAGTAAGGGCGAAAGCACTCAATAGTATTTCTGCTTCGGGTCATGATGACGTCGCATGTGACACACACGCCGACAATCACGCATGAGAATGCCATTGCATCCATGGGCATAAAACAGCAGCTGCTGCTGCTATGCCCTAACCATTGTCTTGCTGTACATGCAGTTTGCATATCTTCTTTCCTGATCCATGGTTGCAGTGGTCCAAGGTAAGCCTTATCCCCTCTATAGCCTCTGACCAATATCTTTGGAAGTTTGCATCTTACCTCTGACTTAATTGATAAACAAATAGGACAGCAGCAGGTTTGCATTATTATTTTATAGTGTGTATACCATGGCCCTGATTCATCATTGAAATCCGCGATCGCGGGAAGCGCGATAATACGCGCGACCAGCGATCGCGGATTACCGCGGTCCGGGGCTCGAGTGCGCGCGTTATATATTCATATTGCACAATATAAGTTAATGATTATATATATATATATATATATATATATATATATACATATACATATGACCTAGCACTATCATTTTTTTTCTATATACAAATATATATGATATTTATCATCATTTTCGTTTCAGATGACTTTCTATTTAGCAAGCGAGGCATATCCCTAGAAATATAGAGTTGAGGGATGCCTTTATAGTTCCATTTATTTGTGATTGTACTATGTTTGCTCCTCTTACACTGATTTAATGAAGTTTATGTCATTGATTTTGTAATTTTTTGAAAAATACATGTTATTCTTTTGCCAAAAAAAACTCCTGCTTCTTTCCTACTTCTTTTCTGAAGAAAATTAAGTATAGTAACAATATTTGGATGTGTCTACTAAATTGTAGGAAATACAATTTATTGAAATTAAAAGAAAACTTATTGAAATTATTTTTTTTTAAACCTGGGTATAAAAAAACAAGCACAAATATTGTTTATCTGGCTGAATGATTTCTGAGAAGCTTTTTTTTAGGCCAAAATATACATAAAGATGACAAAAATTAGGTAGGTTTTAATATGCCATAAAAATAAGACAATAGCCACAATGGTTGAACAATGTGTAAGGAGGTATTGAGGTTTCAAAATATATCTAGAGAAAAATAACAGTGTATAATTCTCAAGCGATAGTCATAGATATGTTTGTATGTACAGTATGTTAGCAGATTTTGTATGGTATATGATAAGAGGGTCAGACCAGGAAGATTTTGTCTTACTTTCATACTGGTTCAATAACTTTACTACCTAGAAGTGAATTAGAAAATATTATAGAAGTTCATTGCAAAGCCTTTGAGCATTGTAATGTAACCAGCATTGTTAGGAAGGTTAGAAGCACAAAAAACACATAGCTGTCCTATATGAGCTGGTGGAGGGTCAGATTGCATTTGATTTTAGCCCATTAGCATCTTCCATGTATTGATCCAGAATAGGTTTACTCACAAATAAATTGTAATGTCAATTTAAAATATTTAACTTTCATTCACAAAATGTATTGTTTTGAAGCATAGGTGCACTTGCAGTCTTGAGGGCAGAATTGTAAATAGGTAAATTCTTCAAATGCCATACTCGAGGATGCTTTAAAGCAGAACTTTCATTAAAAAAAATTACACTTAGCTTTAGTTCCGCAGAGCCATCAATCCCTCCACAACTGGCTTCGATTTGGTCCTGTGCCATCCTGCATTTTTTCTTCTTCCCGGGCAGAAAAACAGACAGGAGCCACTGTCTTCAAGCTTCTGCTTATGCCACCCAATCTTGCACTGCAATATACCTATCATGTCAAAGGTATATATCCCCATTTCAAATTTTTTGTTTTTCACTAATTATTTTTCTAAAAATATTTATCATGTAATCATACTTAAGCTTAATATTTTTCTTCCCAATATCTGAATTGTTGTATAAAACAGCCACATTACACATTGTTGTTATGCTGGCTACTTTTTAACCAATATATGTATTCATAGCAGATTTTAAGTGCATTGCTAATAAAAGAATGCATTGTTCTTTTATATAAGACCTGTTACACCACAATACAAATGAAACCTGATATGTGTATAAATGTACATTTATAAACTTTCCTGTACAACTAACTATGTTTTAAAATGACATAGCAATTAAATGATTGTTCAAAAATATGTGATGAGCCTATTTGGTCTGCCAATCTATTAAGGAAATTATAGGAAAAATTTAAGCATTAAAGACAGTAAACCATTTTTATCAACATTTTATCAAAATGTATATGATTCAATGATGCAAATGGTGTATTTCCATGTATCTAATAAGATGACTTTAGCACACAATATTTGCTTATATATTAAACACATTGCCCCTGATTCATCATTGAAATCCGCGATCGCTGGAAGCGCTCGCCAGTAAAAAGCTGTCGGATAAGCGCGGCTCCGTGCGCGAGCTTTTTCCGTTGCTGAATAGCGCGACCGCGTACGATTCCGGATCGCTAATACGAATGCGCGACCGATAATCCGATTCTGCTTGATGAATCAGGGGCATTGAATACATTTGAACTATGATTTCTTCATGTTTCTATCATAAACCTTAAAGACCAATAGTTAATTATAAAAACTCTATCCAGTAAAAATTGCCTGTGAGCGGATTGACATTTTCTGTCTGATGTATAATTCTCAAGCTGTTTTAGAAACACTAATGAGGATATAAATTCCTCTGTGTACATTCTAATTGGGACTTGAACTCTGTAAAATGTATAGAAGTGTGAAATGATCATATATTTCAACAAAGACATTTTGACTGTTCATTAGTATGTATTTTAACAATGTAAACTCTCCATTGCATTGTTTATAGGGAATATTGGAAGACAATAGAGAAAATTTCAATCCACCAACAATTTGCTTTGGCTATCCAATGTTTCAATGTTTCCATTGATTTTCAAAGTTGCAAACATTTTTAAAGAAAATAGCAAGAAATAAGAAAATAGCTCCTATTGTTTTTCCACAAGTATTTTCTATCTGATAATGCATGAAAATCATGTGCAGATAAAGTATTACCATAATAAAACTTTAGCTAAAAGCTTTAGAGTAGATTACACATTTTTGTATTTTAATATATATATATATATATTTTTTCATAATAAAATAAGAGGATAACACTTCTGACATACCCTCCTAAATGCTATGCTTGTTAAGACAAACATTCCCATGAGACATGTGGATCTTAAAAGAATAGTTTGGGATTGTTATTCCATACACGCTAAATCTTCAAATGTTTTATAATGTACTATAACTTACCTAATTGCCCACCCCACGTTAGATATCTATGTTAATTATATGTGAATATCTTGTAACTTTACTATATATTTTCTTTGTTATTTTTATATTTTTTTGAAACTGATGTTGAAATGTCAAAAAAGCTAATTTTTGGAAAATACATTTTACAATACAACAACACCCTCCTGTTGGACGGCAGATACCTTAACTGAAAAATGAACATGTGGTAAACATCTCACAAAGAAACAAGACAAACAAAGGATAAAAAGAATTTTACAGATCAGAAAAACACTGAAGTGTGCTTATGTTGAAAGGAAAAATTAACCTTTGAATCGGATGTCGGGACTCCCAAATTTTAAGACCAAAATTTAAGACCAAACCTTCTCCCTTCTAACCAGGTAAGTATTAGGCAATTAAATTACATGTTTTTAGTAATTTAGCAATAAAATATTCAGCATTATGGTTTAAGCAGGAAGGGCAAATATGGATTTTTTTAAAATATATTTTTAATGTAATAGCTAAATAAAAAGGAACCAATGACCTCCAGCTCTATACAAGAGATGGAATCAAATACTCCCTGCTTGTTTCTAATGTTGGTTCACAGGCAATATTGTGAACAACAGGATATAACCCTGGACCACACACTAAATATATTTCCTTTTTAGAAGCCTAGTGCAATTTCTAGTGCAGAGCCAAACTAATGTTAAAGCTATATGTAAATAATATAATACACAACTTTAACTTTTCATCCGAAGTTACTATTTTATTTGTTGAGTTACCTGTTTTTTCATCAATCCCAAAAAGTGCTTTAAATGCATGCCTTTACTGTTCTGTGAACAGTTGTGAAGTCACTGATTTTAATTTGATTTCCTTTATTATACTTAGTTTTGCTGTATTTTCATTCTCCAAAAAATTCATATGCATATTAAAGTTGTTCTAGTATTCACTAACCAGATCTTCTAATATAACAAATGTAAGCAATATATTATACACAATCTTTTTGAAACCTTATGGTAATGACTAACATTTCCCTTTAAAGGGGGAAATGGAATTGAAAATTTCCCCTGTATCTTATAAATTCCTCTGAAAAGGACAGAGAGAATGTCATTTCTTGGAGATAGCTATTTATTAACTAAATGGATCCTTAGCTACCATGATTTAATCCCTTGGTTTAGCTCTTAGTGCTAATATAAAAATTTCAGAATGTCTTTTCGGATTGCACATTGCAGCATTTGTATTTTATTGCTGATGAACACTATTGGAAATGTGTGAAATGATTTTTCAATGTGCCCAAAGGGCAGGGAAGCAGTGCATATATGGATTAGCTTAGTTCAAGATGATGAAAAGAAGTGAATGTTTATTAAATGTTAAAAAGAATACAATTAAAACTTAAGAATGTAGAATGCATACATAAATAGGTTGTTACATTGATTAATTAATGTAGACAATTTATATTTCTTATGCACATAGTTTATTTTATTATATTTTATTTTGTTTTTTTTTTTCTATTTTCTACTATCACAAGGATAATGGTAAAAAAAATGAAATAAGTCAACACCATCAAGGCTTTTGCAACATATAGGGGTTGAGGAGCTTAGAATATGATAAAAGAGGTCAGAAAAGAAGCTACCCCCTAACCTTATTCTTCTTTCTCCAAGATAAAAATATCCTGTCTCATTTTCCACCTCTTTTACATAATTCTATTTAGGAGCAAGGGCAAATTCTTTGCCACATGATCTAAATTAATTATAATACTGGAAAATGAGTACTTTTAGTCAGATTATTTTTTAATTGGTTCAAATAAACATTTTAAAAGGCCTTGTTAAATTATGTTCTTGAAAATAGCAAAGTTTTTATAAGAAACTCATACAAAAGATTATTTAAGCTAACAGGTATAGTGTTTGATAAGTTAAATCGATTTTACCCGTCAAAGAAGTATGATCTTATTTTCTTATAAACACAATTTAAATGTTTGCAAATAAAGTTTTCAATTTACCATTTGACAAGCCTTTCCATAAAAAATAATATGTAAAACAAATCTATATGAATTTAGATTATACAAAAACTAAATAAACAATTATTTGTCATTTTTATTTTGATAATGTCTTTATTTTCTCATCTATTTAAGTATTTGATTAATTTAACTGACCTATCCAGTTCCTACAATATACATTTCTGCTTTGAAAAATATTTCAGAATGGTGGTTGAAGTTCTAGTTCTTTTCTTCATTCTGAATGATGTAAACATAACATTTAAATATTTTCTACCTTTTTATGACAATTAACTAGCATGAGAGAACACTTAATACCGATAGTTTCTCCCTTCTTTGCAATTTTTTACTTGAGTCACTTAGGTAAAAAGCAATATAAATCTTATATTTTTAATCGTGTAGCACTTTTAACAAAGTATTTTACACATATGCTACATTTTAATATACCTTATAAATGCTGGTAATAACTCTACCCCTGCAATTTATGACAATAGGAGATATGCAAAAAAGATTTTATTAAAAGCTAAGTACCACAGATATTAATATACATATTGTATATGCTTTAAATCATATTAAATAGATTGTTAAAATTGACACAAGGTATAATTGAAATATTTTTTCTTTATTAATTAACAAGACAAATATATTGGTGTTTGATAATGCAATACAAGCTATTGGTTTATTTTATTAAAATGTCTTACAATATTTACATTTGTATAGCTGACATAAAGTAACATGCACTTAATCAGAAAATGATCTGTGTACACTTTGTTTTATTATCATATTTACTTTATTAAAAAAGCAAGTTCAGCAAACACAATAATAATACTTCATCAGATTTTAATTCAGAAAGAATGGAAAATACCAGACATATATTGTATTCTATAAATAAAAAGAGAGGTTTAAAAAAAATTTGGAAAACAAACTTTCCATTGGGTGTGCAGAATTTTTTTTCTAGTATTTTCCAGATTTTTCCCAGTATCCAGACACAAATAACACAGGTATTGCTAAATCTTGTTTCTAGGGTATTTGACTGTGACATCTACCTTGTTCCCTTAGTCTAGCAGGAGATCATTTTCTTTTAAACTCATTTGGATTTGTATATATATATATATATATATATATATATATATATATATATATACATATAAATATATATATATCACTCAAAGTATAGTTCCACACTAAAAAATGTTAAGCTTTAGATAGAGTCATCCCAAATTTCTTAATGTCGTCAGCTGGACCAAGGCAATTCTTTCTCTCTCTCTTTTACTTTCTCTGTCTCTCTCTTTATGGTGTTTTATTGGAGACATTTGAACATAAATGTAATGTTGTTAAAACTTTTAAAAGGCTTATGTTATCGTCCAAAATTTATTCCGCAAAAAAAACATTATTTGCAAAAACATTCAAGACTTTTTTTTACCATAATCTGCTATTCAGTATTAAAGGGTCTTATATTAGCTCAGCAAAATCTTAACAACTGTATTCACGCAGAAGTCTTCTCCTAACTGTACAGTATTTTTTAACTTGCATTTGTACATGCCCCATGATACTATCCTGTTCAATTTCCTAGTGGCTAATGGACAACATCATATTGCTTATTAGCCCTAGATATAGCTATATAGCTAGAACTAAATATTATGAACTAACTTCATACCTCTGAACCCAGTGTAGTTTCACTGATCCCTACTGCCCATATACCTATGATAAAGACCATGAATAAATATGAAGGATTCTTCAGAATTTTATTTTTTTTACTTTATCAGACAGGATTGATTGGGAAAGTGGTAGCCAGTCCTCAAATATTTTTCCTTACTATACAGGTCACTCATGTCACATTAAAGACCAATTAAAGTCAATTAATTGAAATGATAAAGTGATAAGATTCTTGCTTAAAATGTTATAAAAAAATGACCAAATTAAGTATTTAATATTTATTATTCAATTTAATTTTAACTGTAAGGTATATCATTTTCTCCATTATGAATCTGAAGCAGTGATGCTAAATTTTGATTTTGTCTTGTGAACTACAAGAGCCGTAATCTAAAAACTATAACATAAAATTCAATGTTTAATAATTATGGTTTACTTGCCCTGACTGCTAAATAACTTTTCTATCCACAAGGTATTCTGTACATAATGTCAAGAACTTGTCACTATTAGTTAAAAATAACTACCTTTCTTATTAAAAGGAAGTATGGATAACTAAATCTTTGGACGTTTTTATTTCATTATTTGTTCAGAGCAATTTACTCACAATCAATTTGAACATGTTGACATGGGTTTGGAAGATTGCAGGAGAATAAACAGATCTACCCAATTTGGGAAGTATGTGAATCTAGTGAGTTGTGAATCTAGTCTGCTTTCTCTGTCATACTTAGCTTAAAACATGTACCTATTTTGAATAATCACACTTTACGATTTCAAGTTATTGTAAAATATATTATTACTTTCTAATAATTATTTAATATTTATATATGCTTTAATTAGGAATGAAGCAGAACATTTTTCCAAAGGTTTCTTTCTGACCAATGCTAAATTTTTTCTCAATGCTATCTTGTTTCATTTGTGTTCTCAGCTATTTAAAATATTCACAAATATTCATAAATTGTAGTGATAACATTTAAAATGCTATTTGTTTGGAAAATTTGTATATACTTACAGCTTTATTTTACTATATTCTTCTAAAACCACTAACAGTGCAAGTCTCCAGATGTCCTCTCACAAGCCAAGGTGGATCAGTGAATTAATCATTTTGACAGCTCTTCTTGTACTAATCTTAGAACCACCTGTGCTCTTTAGAGGATATCCTGAATACCAAAACAGACCACATGTGAAATTTAGGCATATTGTGATTATTTATGTAGATACATTGATATCTATCTATCTATCTATCTATCTATCTATCTATCTATCTATCTATCTATCGTCTACCTATTTCTGTGATTCAGTTCATCTACCCATCTGTCTATCTACCTATCAATCCGTCTATCTATTTGTCTACCTATCAGTCAGCCTGTTTATTTGATCATCCCTTTATTTGTTTTCTTAAGGAACAAACTTGTTTTCTTAACACAAACCAGTGTAAAACCGTATAAGGAGGTGACGATCAGACAAAGTAAATGGCTGTTTTGCTGAAGCTCGCAATGCAAATATATATTACTATGTCTGGAATCAGCTTGTACATGACAGAATATATAAATATGACAAATGAAGCTTAACCCCAAAGAATTTATAATATCATTTTACACTGATATCCTGCTGTTCACCTTTTCTGGGCTGTCTAGTTTAATTTTAAATGCAATCTATGATACTACAACTTATTAAAATATGTGGTGTGGAGCCCACATTAGTAATTTATTTGGGTGAATATATATTCAGAAATTGCTGTAATGTATATTTTTAATGACTACTGGAGCAAGCAGTGTAGCTTGTAATCTAAATGGATGCTTCAGAACATATGGTAGTAAGTTTGGAGTGTGCTAAGCTATATAAACATTGATGTAAAGCATTTCATTTTTGTAACTACTGTTATTGCCATTTATCAAAACGAAATAAGTAAGTCAGCAGAACAAATATCTTAAAGCTGGCACAATCAAGGCGTCCACAATCTTACAGTGTATTTTCTTTGGAAAACAGTCACAACATAATTAAAAAAGCCCATCATCTGCCAGCATGTTAGAGAGAAGAATCCTTGCTCTGTGTAGAAGCAGTTGCGTCCCTGCAGAGGGCACACACTTCATCTTCCAGAGCTTAAATTCTTTAAAAAGCAGGGAACAAATGATTTGCTAATTGCATAGCTATAGGTATGAGGTCTGTTGGTGATGTTTTGAACTTCGACAGTGGGACTACTACTCCCATGAGAGAGATGATTCTTTTTACATCATGACAGCAGATAAGAGGCTTTTCAACTCAGACTATAACACTTTTTGTTTTGCTGATCCCTGGAATATAAGGTCTGTCTATTAAATAGCAAGGCAGTGTTTCTATCTCTTAAACAAAGCAGGGAGAACTGATTATGATTACTTGCCATGCATGTTTAAACTTTTCTAAACATTCATGGCAAACATTTTGTTGTCAGTCATCATTTAGTGTGGTTGTGTTTCCCCTCATGTGCTGAAATCATGATTAATTGAGCAATGCTTCAATTTGAAATGTTTCACAAAATCCTACACCAGAGCAAAAAATGTGCCGCAAGAAATTTTGCGTTAACATTCTTTAGAAAGTTGAGATGGACCCAAATCTTTTCAGAAAGTTGTCACTTGTGATGACACCTGGATCTTCCAGTATAATCCTGAAACAAAACAACAGTCAGTGCACAGCATCATGATTGCCACATTTACTGCAACTGCCACTTTTCAATCAAAGACACAATGTAAGCCCATGGGTATTGATTCTCATTTTTAAAAGCGGAAAACTTTACTGTAAACAGTGGTGATTCATGCTTTGTTCAGGTAAATGCAGCATCTGATTACTAATTTAAGGTAATCACATTACAGTCATCTACTGATTTGTATCAAACATCATAAAGTGCAAACCTTGGAATTATTACAATAAAGTATTCATGTTTTACAATGTAGAACTCATTTATTTAAAAAAATAAATCTTATATAAGGTCTTGATTTATTGTGAACAGATTACTAAAACAAATAAACTATTGTAAGGGTAAATCTTTACAGTATACTTGCATTGTGAGCCCACGTGTGTGTGTGGAGACATCCTTGCACGTCATGATTCCTGAACCAATTTCACAAATCGTTAACTCATGTTTAAAGTGTACAATAAGGTTTTAATTTGCCATATGTGTTGATTAATTAAAGAACTCTTAGTTTTGTAAAAATAAATAAATAAAACCACAACAGATTGAGACCATGAGATTTTACTTCTCTCCTTTGAAATATGTTTTAAAAATAACTCACCATAGGTGTATTTATTAACATTAGCATTCACATTATTTTTTGTCATTTCTTTTGATTACTATTTTCAATGTTAGCAGTGACTGCAGCAGTTTGTGTCTTAAATTTATTCTCTATGTAGTTTTCCTGTTCATAAAAAAAAAGAACACAAACAGAAGGGGTGTCTTGGCTATAAATCACAATTATGTATTCATGAAAGATTACTCATACATAATTACATACATTAGATTGGTATACCCCAGGCCCATTAGAACATCATGGGATTGGGATTTCCATATTAAACACAAACAACTACTTAGAATATCACTGTGTCAGTCTTACTTACCTGACTATCCAATATAGGGCATAAGAACTTATTGTCATAATTACAATATTTTATATTATTACTATTAGTAAGACTATTGCTATTCTTGTGAGATGTATATGTTACTGATCAAAGTCTAATGTATATATGTATATATATATATATATATACTAGTGTCCTATTTGATTGTGCTACCTGTCAGATTGTGCTACCATACATAGTGGACGTGTGCAGTGATGTCATTGGTCAATTATGTTTGCTTATGCTACCCATCAGATTGTATTACCCTGGTTGATGCACATGCAGTGACAACATCGGTAGCACAATATGTAAACTGTGTCTTCTCATCGTGTCATCTAATAATTCCCTGTATTTGTGATATCTTCTAAGCCTAAATTGTATAGACCAGAAATGTTTAGGATATACAGAACCCATAGGGTTATTTGCATCCCCAAATTTCAATTACAAGTTCAAAAACAATAAAATAAATAGGAATCTCTTCTCATTTAGGAGGTGCTATTTCAAGACCACAGGTCAATGACCTCCATGAACATGCTAACTATCTAAGTTAGTGCACTCTGAAGTGTTTTACAGTGTAATAGCACCAGCATACTGAAATGTTTAGTTTTTTTTTTCCACATGTTGAAATGATTCCTACTTTGCCACCTGAATATTGCAACAGTTGATTGATTCTTGCTTGTGTATTACATATGAATGCCTATTTGGGGAGAATATATTGGCAAGATTACTATTTTTTGCCCACATTTTGTGACAACATCTCTCTTTTGCGGATCCCACATCTGTAATTTAGTCCCGTATAGTTCTGTCACTATAAAACCATATTCATATCCTTATGCTTGGCAATGGTGTACTACATGTACTACCCATACATTTTTGATTACACATCACATATTTTTTATTTAGCACATTTAATTTTTTGCCAACACAATTATAAATAAAACATTTAGAGAGTGTTGCTGTTCAAATTTGAGTTGTCCTTATATTCGACCGGAATATGGCTGTTTGAATTCGGATAGACCCGACCCAAAAAAATGTGAAAACAAAAACAATAAAAAAGTTAAATTGTTTTATTGAGTGTTTGTGTTTATTTAACTCTGTAACACACTTTCCAGCACAGTAATATTATGATACATTTGTTTTATTTTTCTTTTATCCACTGC
>NC_092858.1:57276402-57279074 GCF_032062135.1 Pyxicephalus adspersus
GATCCAGCAAACCTGGAATGGATCTGGTCCAGGATTCAAAACATTTGCTAGCAAATAGAAAATGATTTTTAAAAATCCATTCCATGTTTTCTGAATCACCCAGTTCACTTCTGAAAGTGTATTCTCTCCAGCCTTGGAGAGCTTTCATAAATCAGGGCCAATATCTCACTATTCGATCAAAAAGCTGTCGAATCGAATAGTGAGATATTCGACCAAGAACTACATTTAGATACAAAAAATCCTAATTAGGTGTGGGGTGTTTTAGAAAATAATCTGCCCTTGATATTAATTACCCTGCACACGTCATCAACAAGTTATTTTTTTAATTCCTTTGCATGTAATTGGGCACCCAGCTTAACTTTATTAACTTTAATAACTTTTATTCACAAAAATGAACATATACTTTGAAACATAAATGTTCACGCTCTTAAGTATAAACCCTCTATTCCCTTGGCAAATCAATCCCACGGAGGTTAAAATGGTTTAAAAGATAATTTAATTTAATTTAAAAGATAACTGATCTTTAAAAAAGACAAAATACTAAAACGTATTTTACATGAACATTGCAAGAAGTTTGCTTTAAAATTTCACAACATTTACTGGGTTCTGTATGATCACTGCTAGAAGTTCTATTTTTTCCAATAAAGAGATGAAATGTCAACCCTGTCTTGCATCCTGAAATACATCTTATGTTGATTTAATCTAACCTAGGCAGGATATAATTGGTTATTAATTTAAATTTTAATGGTGGAATCACTATATAGGATTTTTACCCACTTAATTTTTTTTCATCCAGAAACATTGATGGCTGGCAGTCTTTAAATATATCATGACAGAATGTTTTTTCAGTGCCAATAAATACAAATCAGTAAGGTATTAAGCACTCTTTTTAAAATTAGAACCCAAATAATCAAGGAGGAATGGCTGGAGATCCTTTGAGCAAAAAAATTATTTTTTTTTTAAGAGAACATTAATGAAGCTAAAAAATATTTTTGTTTTAGTAGATGTGGAATTTGTTTCAGAAAATAAGGGAATTGTTAGCCTATAAAATGAAATAGCCTCTTTATAGAACAAGAAAAAATGTTATTATTAGATGAATAAACATGCTGACACCATTAAGTTATATTGAATAACAGAAATAATAGGCTGTGATAACTAGCATGTGGAAAAGTTAATTACGGTATGTCAGAGAATGCATGATTTTCCTGTAGGCAGATTATGGTGGATTTTTCAATAGCTAAACATAGTTGTTCTTTCGACTGGCTTGCTAATTTCCCATAAACCTAGAGATGTAGCATGGATTTTGCAGTAGACACTGTGTATAATTGAGAATATTGACACATTTCATGTGTACATTGATGTGGTTTGTGACAAAGTAAATTGACTATATGTAGTTAAAAACACAGGCATTTAGAATAAAAGAGGTTTGAGTAAGTAGCAAGGCTACAGCTTTTGTTTGGTGAATAATGTACAAATGCATGCACAAATAAAGCAATGCACTTAAGCTAACTATCTCTGTAGCAGGTATGAGCATAGAAAGGTATGGAAACTCACATTATCAATCTGTAAAAGCATCCAGATCGATTTTGACTGGGTCAGCCAGAGGTTAAAGGTTTAGGTGTCATTCCCGAGTTTATCTAAATTTTATGCAGGATTAAACTGATAATCCAGGATGACGACCTTGAGCAAATGTGAGCAAAAATGAAAAAAATAGAGAAGATCTGGGGAATTAGAAATATTGCAACATTAGAAAATTATAAATTTTACAACAAAATAAACCTGTAAACCTTTTTTTATAAACATTATACAAAACTTGTTAACACAATTATGACTGGGCTGGCTATCGTCATATTAGGGACCCTCTTTATAAAGCAGTGATCAGATAACAAATCTCCTATAGTACTGTATATACTCATTTCTTTGTTTACGTTTTTTTCTGATTGGCACATTTATAATGACAGATTTTTGAAAGGGAAGCACTAATTGATAGCAGGCACTGTTATTAACAGTCAAAATTTTGACTGTTAACCAAGTGAAATCACAGTATTTAGCTCCATTTTTTCACATATATGTTTTCCCATTGCCTGTTTTTCCAGCACAATTACATACAACAAAAAAGAAAAATAATGTGCCTGTTTTCCCTATATTGAAACTGTTGACCAAGTGAATATAGAGCGGCAATTCCCAATGTTGAATTTTGCTGTTTCTTTCTTATTTTGTCCCAGTATGAGAAATCAATATAAATGGAATTAATTTTATTAGCAACAATTCAAAATAAAACTGTGTGTACCTGGAACCAACTGTTCTGATTTCACACTTTGTAACTATATTGCTATTATAATATAATAATATATTATATTACAATTGTGAACTAATATTTATGTCATAATATATTATTATACTAGTAATAATTACAATTTTGTATATTTTTACAATTATCATTGTGACTATCTGATATATTATTATAAAAGGATGCACTGAAATTATTCCAGACGTAGGCCGCAGCCCTCTGTAAAAGATGGAGACAACCATTCCCATGCAGCATTCTGAAACTAGGTAATCCCCAGTACAGGCATTTTCCCATATGCAGGATATCCAAAGTTGAGCCTAGATTGCTCAAATTCTGAATTCTGATTGGAACTATCTGAACGCTGCTATAAACAAGTTATTAT
>NC_092858.1:57279634-57288027 GCF_032062135.1 Pyxicephalus adspersus
GCACATCCTTGTAGGTGCTGCCTTTCGTGACAACCAGTCAGGCGTTCTGGGTTGACATTGGTAGCAGTATGTCCAGATCTATTCATAGCCACTGATGGTGTTTGGTGGTTCTTGACCTTGCAAACCTTGCAAAATGAAGTCTGAAGGATTCACAGGCCTTTTTGTAGTACTTCCTTTGCTGTTTCCTCATCGCTGGGTAGAATGGCATTGCTTGGTCAGCTCTGTCGACACCTCCCATAGTATTGTTGTAGTCAATCACCACTTGTGGCTTCATCACTTCTTTCCCACGTTTTGTGTGTACCAGAACGGTGGAGTCATCATGGACAGTACTCATCAGGCACACATCTTTCTTGTCACTCCATCTCAGGGCCATCATCTTTCCTTTCTGCCAGGCAACAATTTCTCCTATCTTCAGCTTTCCTTTTGCAAACAGTGCTGGCAGGTTGTGCCGGTTAGCCCTAACGGTTCCATACGCATCTGTTCTGTGTTGCAGAACTCATAAAGCTCAGGAGATGTGTAGAAGTTGTGACACAATAGCCCTTATCTAGCAATGGGTTAATGAGAAATAGCACTGAAGATATTGCCAATCTGTAATGGCTATATCTGGGGTTGAACTGTGTCCCTCTTCCAGTGTAAAGTACTGTATTCCAAATGTAGCCAGATGAGGATTCGCACAGCATATTTTCAAGTTAAATCGTGCCTTCTTTGACGCAATGTACTGCACCCAGCTGAGCCTCCCCTTGTAAACCTTTAGACTTCCATCAATGCTGACATCTCTTTCTGGCACATTGGTTTGCTGGAAATTTTGTAGAATCATCTGAGACACTTTCCAAATTTTCTGCAGTTTTGGTGCAGGAGGAGTAGTCTCATCAAACTCTTCATTGTTTGCGAAGTGCAGGTACTTCATGATGAGGGAAAAGCGGTATTCTGGCATGACTGTGCCAGACATGGACCAGTACCACTTCTGCACAGGTTTTCCCACAACTCCCTGCAGGATCACCAAGCCCAAAAACAGCCAAATGTCATCCTTGGTCACAGGTTCCCATTTTCTGCTAGGAGCACCTAACTGGTGTCCAGCGTACTGCATAAAACATAATAAAAAAGGTATTTTAGGATATGTTCTTTTATAGTGTGGTGAAGGTTGCAAGTAATATGTTAACAAACACAGAGCAACATACATAATTGCATGAAATAAAAAAAAATTATCAAAAAATCCTAGACCAGATCCATTTTAGGTTTGCTGGATCAACCAGCCTCACTGATGGAAGTGTATCCTCTCCAGCCTTGGAGAGTTTTAATAAATCAGGCCCATTGTGTGGTCCCAATTTTCATTCAACGCGTTTCACAGAAGATATCTGCTTCCTCAGGACATTTATTGGGACCTATAAAATTTATACAAAAACTGACAATATAAAAAACAATTTATTAACAATAGATATAAGGTAAAAAATTACAATGTTCATACATTACTCACTTTAAAGTAAGCAAGCATCCCACTCTTTGTACACAGTTTCCTCAACATTGGATCAAAGGTGAATTTAGAGCACACAGAAGGACTACAGCAAAAGGATATCATAAATCATATTTATTTTGTTTATAATCCAAATTTTAGACCACTCATCATTGACCTACAACTTTACCAAATTGATCACTATACTACTATTTAAAATTAACCAATCTACATAAAGCTAGTCCAAAGTGCCATACTTAACCTCAACACAAAATATATGCTACCTAATATACAATTATGTGCATTACAACTAACCATGATTCCATAATTATTCTCAAAACAATGCAGTGCAAAATATACGCCTACAAAATTCAATATAAGGGTGTACTTATCCATGATTCCAAAATGTAATAATTAAATACCTAAAGTGTAAAATTATTGAATAATTAAACACCTCTTAAACAAACATCTCTCATTCTATAGTGATAATACCTTACCACATAGAAAACACTTTACAGGGAATCATATTACTGACAATATTCAGTGACCCAAAGACTGATGTTCATATAAAAACAGCTTGCTAACAATCAGTTTGGGACAGTGGTATTATAAAAGATTCACCTAATAGTTAATAGTGGTTAAACTTGATGGACTTATGTCTTTTATCAATCTGACCTACTATGTAATATATCAATTGGCCACTTATGCCCATCAAGTGTGTGTCAAATTACCTCCATTTACTCCTATGCTGTCCCTCTGTGCTTTCAGAAGATGAGCCTGTCCGCTCTTCTGCTCTATAAAGCCATGATTCCCAAGGGCCAAGGTGCAGAGTCTAGGCGGTAACCAGGTTTACTCCAGAGCCAGTGATGGTGAGGATGTTGTGCCGACGGTTACTGCCAGGTTGCAGTCCTTGGACACACCAAGGTGGGCAAAACAAAGTACCAAATCACAATGCAGAAAGATAGTCGAGGAAAGCTGGGGTTGAGGCAGGAAGCAAGCAAGAGGGGTCAGGTCACACGCCAGGGGTAAATTGCCAGGGTTCCAGCGGACAGACACCAGTGACTCAGGGGCCACTGCAAGCACAGGGAACACAGGAGACACTGTAAGCAACAGGAGGCACTAGTGACTCAGGGATATCCAGACAGACAGGAACACTGGAACAGCACAGGGAAATTGGCTGGGACCCAACAGACTGGACAACAAGGGGTTAACACGGGGGCTGGACACAGGAAACACTGGATTAAGCGACACGTGTACAAGAACTAGCTCACAGAACTAGGGGCTCGGCACTAGTGGAGACTTGTTGCATGAACACTAAATGCAATGTGTGAGCTAGCTAAATAGCCAGGGCTTGTAAAGAGGCTATTTTCTGACTGACTAGCGGATTGGATGAAATTGATAAAGCTTGGAAACAGAGACATGCCCAGCGTCAGAACTGCCCGCATGCACAGGAGACAGGCGCCTGCGCTTTAGTGAGGAAACATTGGCTGGATTATAAAATCAAAAAATGTGTCTGTCACTCGTAACTTTATTTTAAAAACTGTAAAGGCAAAAAAAAGAATATATAAAAGTATATATACTGTAAACACCGGTACAATGCTGAAAATATTATGACAATAATGGGGTCTGGCTTTCATATATGATGTGGACACAGGAATACAGGCTTTATCACGAACAAAGCCTCCAAGACTTGGGTTAGGAATGTGAGGAAAAAAAAGTTTGTTTTCTCTATATTGAATTGTTTGGCTTATTTTAAAATATTTGACACAAATCAGTTACCTGTTGCAAGCTTTTATCATTTTACTTGTTATGGTTTTGTAGCCTTCAACAAGGGAGAGATGCAGGAAATCCTTCATTCTGCCTGTACACTAGTAACATGACTGGTGCCCAAGATAAATGTACTTTTTCTGTATATGAAAATGTTTTGTATTTTTCTTTTGGGCTTGAAATGCTCACTTTAACTGTGCCTAAACACAGAATGCATCATACTTGTAAATAACAGGAAATACCTATTCATGTGTTAAACATTATTTAATATTTGTAAACATTTAAACTTTATAATTAATTACTTTTGATAAGCAAAAGTACCCCTGAACCCACCAGAAATAGTTCCTAGGGTACACATGGCACTCACTGAGAACTCACACTTTTGAAATTCGTTCTTTAGGGAACTTAAATACATCATGCAAATTGTTGTAGAAAAAACATAATAATACAGAATCTATAATTCTTCTTCTGTTCAGTTTCGATAACCAACTAAATGATGAGACAGAACATATCCATACATAAAAGATATAAATGTTGCCATCAGTTAGTGTAGATTCTAAAATAGACCACAATATCAAACAATTTGTGTCTTCTTATCTTTGCTGATGGCAGCCAAGTTGTTTTTCAATGTAGTCTATCTCCATATAGCACGGCGGATATGTCCATTTTACAAATGCAAGCAGTATATGAAGCTGTGATTTAATGCACAAGTAAAAGAAAAACAAGTTTTTTTTATCACGTTTAGAGAAATTTATATAAACAGACCAGTACAGACTTCACAGGCTAAATTCACCACTAGGGGAAAAAAATCCTTTCTGATCCCATGAGGTATTCGGATATTCCCTGGATCAACAGGCTCTGGTATTGTTAAAAACTTTATTTCCCAGTTAAATTTTGAGCTTCTAGAAAAGCATCTAGTTTTTTTTTTAAATCAATCTATAGTTTTTTGCTGGAGCTACTTCTTGAGGGAGATTATTCCACATTTTCACAGACCTTAGTGTGAAGAATGCCTTCCTTATCCAGAGATTACATTTCTCTTCCACCAGACGCAAGGAGTGCCCTCTTGTCTTTTGTAATCACCTTAAAGTGAATAATGGGGAAGAGAGTTCTCTACATGGACCATTTATATATTTATACAGGGTGATCATTTCCCCTCTTAAACATCTCTTCTCAAGGATGAATAGATTCAGTTCAGCTAATCTCTCCTCATAGCTGAGCTCCTCCATTCCTTTAATTTAGTTGCCCTTCTCTGCACTCTCTCCAATTCAATAATGTCCTTTTTGTGAACTGGTGCCCAAAACTGGACTGCATATTCCAGATGTGGTCTGAGCAATGCTTTGTACAGGGGCACAATTATGTCTCCATCTCTGCAGTCTATTCCTCTTTTAATACAAGAAAGTACTTTACTAGCTTTAGATATTGCAGCTTTGCATTGCAATAGGAGGGGGGTAATGCAATAATGGGTAATTAGTGACAGAAGAAGATGAGTAGGCAAGTTTCAAAAAATGGGTTTTGAGTTTTCTTTTAAATAGGCAGAAGGTAGGAGCAAGCCGAACATGATGAAGAAGACCATTTCAGAGAGTTGGGGCAGCTCTAGAAAAGTCTTGGAGCTGTGAATGTGAAAAGGTTTCAGTATAAGTGGGGAAGTTATTAGTAGGTCATTGGAGGAGCGATGAGAGTAGATAGGGGTCTATTTTTCTATCAGGTCAGTAAGGGAGAGTGGGAGAGGAGGAATTACCATTGAAAGAAACTTGAATGGAGCGGTCAGACAGATAGGGAGCAAACCAAGAGAGAGCAGTGTCTCTGAAACCAATGGAATTTATGATTTGGATTAGAAGGGGGTGACCAACAGTGTCAAAAGCAGAGGAAAAATCTAGGAGAAGGAGAAGGGAAAAGTTGCCTTGTGATTTAGCTCTGATGACATCATTGGCCACTTTTGTTAAGGCTAATAAAGGTTTCGATGGAAAGGGAAGTTCGAAAGCTGGACTGAAGTGGGTCAAGAAGATGTTGGTGTTCAGGTAGTTGGTAAACCTTTTATAGACAAGGTGCTCAAGAAGTTTGGAAACATATGGCAGAAGAGAGATAGGACGATAGATAAAAGGTAGGAATGGGTCTAGCGATGTTTGAAAGTGGAGAGGTAGATACCAGAAATTAATGTAGACCACTCATTTAGGCAACAACAAGGCTAATGTAATTATGACCACATGGTAACTAGTTTTTGGCATGGGGACTAGCTATTACCTCCACGAGTCATCAAAGTGTGGGAGTAAATTTAGGCATAATAATTATTTGCCTTTTAATAAATAATGAATACCATTTTAAATATTTAGGTCACTATTTGTTCCAAGATTTAAGAAGACCCCTTCTATATAGTCTCACTATTCCTCTCCCCTTGTACTATGCTAGCAAGAAACACATCCATTTTCCCTAGAGAGGTAGGTATTGCTGTGGATACAAGGAGAATATGCATAGCATATTTCAGAAGCAGTGCTGTATTAATTAAACTTCTTTTGGTTCTCTTTTTTATAGTGTCAGAGTCACCCTAAATCCTCATTAGCAATGTATTGTCATTGTGTGTGCTACAGCGTGACATTATAATAAAATTGTTGCAAACAAATTTAATATTGTTGCAGCCAGCAAGCCTATTTTGGGATGAATCCACGGTTATTTTTATTCAGCTAATGATGTTACAGTGTTTGAAAATGTATGGCATTTCTGGCTCACCTATTAATTTCTGTGGAGCCTATTGTCATTTATGAAGGTGATGGTGAAAGTGATTTAAACAATGCCTAAGTTGGTAGAGAGAGACATAGGAAGAGGATATTGGGTCCAATCTTCATCTGTAAATCTGAGCAGAAACATACAATAAAAGACCCCCCCCGCTGTTTTCTGTTGATCTTCATCTCCAAATAAACTTTAAAAGAACTTTCGCATAAAGTGAACTTTTAATATTTTTGCCATTTACCCTCTGAGTACTGGGTATCAATAACTGTTTTTTTTTATTTCACCCAATATATCCACTGTTTCAGACTACTTTTTAAGTCACTTAATTCTTTATTATAATAATTAATAATTAATTGTACCTGGTGTCTGTGTTCTAAAATAAATGTAATAACTTTTTTAACAATTTGCACTCTTTCATCCTGTAGTCTTGTAGTTCTTATTAACATAATCTACTCATAAATGTATTAAAAAGCTCTCTGTGCAGGTTCCGTTACAGCCTATTTCAAACCTATAGTTATCAAAGGATTATTTTTAAAAATGTTTTCCTTTACAGTTATATGTATATGTACAATTAACCCGCTTTTTAGAAACAAATACAGCAAAGCAAATTTTTTAGAGGTTTTATACTCACATTACATCAATTTTTATGGGATGAAGGTGAAAAGAAATATAACTGATTATAAGCAAAATTTGGGATCATGTGAACATTAAAGAAATCTGTTTACAAATTCTTAGAAAGACTTACTTTAACTATGTCTTTAACTATGTCTAATCTTGGTTTGAAGCCAAATCAAGACTGGAATCACAAGTGAGCTTTTACGTCAGTCTACATGCATATTTATATTATTACCAGAATACAAAAAGCAACATTTATATAAGTTGATATTGGTCTGGGTTCTATTAAATTTTCAGCAGGCACAATATCATCTGGTAAAGTGCCAATGGTAGCATTCCTAAGTAGTAGGATGTTAATTTAAACCTGGCAACACTCACCCAACAATGTTCCAAATGACTCTAAGCTTTTGAGGCGCAACTAACAACAAATGCTCAATAAACTTAATCAAATGTAAACAAGGTTCTTTACCATCCATTTGGTGTGTAAAGAGGGGATCTACAGACGTACAGAAGGAAATAAAAGGAAAATAAGAGCATGAACAATAAAATGTGTACAACTGGGGGAGCCAATTCATAAAAGATTTTGGAAATCAGCAATCTTGATTTCAATTTTTTTTTATAGTAACAACTTTTCCTGCTGTTGCTCATCTTGAAGTTTAAATAAACTAGTAAATATTTGTAGTCTTAGTTTTTACCTTAAGATCAGAACTGAAAAAGTTAATACTGGCTTCAAGTTCAAGTAGTAAATTATCCTCTTAAGTACACCCTTTTCTGCCAGAACAAATATCTTAAAGCCAGGGTTCCTGTGTCCCTGGGTCCCAATTGCAGTCCACTCCCCCATATGTGGAAATTGGTGCTATAAATTCACTTTTGGTAAACCGATTAAATTGCTAATAAAAGAAGTGTAACTCCCATTGAAATATTCAATTTATATCAAAATTCAAGAAACCAACAGGGTTGTGACATGATGGTATAGACCCCTTCATTCCTCAATAAAGCATGCCCTATGTCCCAAACCTCTGATGGTGGTCCTCCAAACCATCCCCCTAACCCCCCACTCTTTTTCAACTTTCTGCAGCTCCCTAGATTTTAAAACACAGTCCTTAAATCCTTGAAAGAGTAACACCTTTAAAAATTCTTTTGTCTGGGCATTTATTTTTTACACACAAATGTACAGATGAGACAGACAACCTTTGATGAATTTAGACAAATGATAACAAATGTACAATCACACTGTCCCTTGTGCTTACATTCTTTTTTATTATGCCATGAAATCTTTTGTTCCATATTGCATGTTCTTTTGGATCCTTTGTTAAAATAAGGAATTTGAAAACACAAAATTGGAGACTAGAAAGTTGAAAGAGCTAATCTTTAGACAACAGAATCTTCTTGGCATGGGTTAGTAATCCTGATGCTAATTTGAGAAAACTGGTAACAATCTTGACTGATTTTGTTCCCTTGCCAAAAAACATAATAATAGTGTTGGTGTAGCCGATGTTTAGTTCTTCTATTTCAGATTAATTGCCAAGTCATTTTTTCTAGTTCCTTTATTTTTTGTTATTTATTAATTAAACACTCTGCATAGGGCTACAAAGTATAAAGATTCACCCAAACAATATATGTAAATTTGGCTAAATATATACACAAGTGCTACAAACCTAGGACACTACATTTAAAGCTGCCACTTTAAATGAGTAAAATGTGCCTAGGACTGGTGTTTGGGGTGGGTCCCCAAGAGATGCCTTATGCCCAGCAGCTCTTGCTGGAACATTAGGGGTGAATAGTGAGTGTATGTATGGTGCAGGCATGTTTGTGTGTATGTTCATGTAAGTTATGC
>NC_092858.1:57289037-57304511 GCF_032062135.1 Pyxicephalus adspersus
CCTCCCAATACACATCTGTGTGGAAAACAAGATCACTGTTTTCAGCATCAACAGTGTTTTTAATACATCTTCCTTGCCTGTTTAAAAGAGAGAGTCTCTAGATAAAAAAAATAGTGGTTTCCTCTGGGTAGTATATTTTGAACCAATTATATAAGGGTTTTTATATGTGGTGAATGACACAAACTTACGAAGTAGAAGGAAATAAATGTCTTTGACAGCCAGACAGACAGACAGTAGACGATCAAATAAAGAAAGTGTTGCACTATCACGTCTCTATTCATTTCTAGTCCTGTTCAGCCAAATCCATCTCACTGTTCACATTATAGCTGAATCTGAACATCATTGAAGCCAATGGTAAAAAAACTCTGGTGGTTTGTCATGGTCTCTTGAAAGTCATTCAAGCAGCCAATTGCACCAAAATGCACAGGAAAAAAAAAAACACCAAATGTCTTAGGAACAATGTTTTAGTTATAAATAATAAAAAAAAAATAAAAAAAATGGGAAATGTTTACAGCTAAGGGGAGATGTCATTTAAAGCATAGAAAAGGGCAAAATGGTAAATTGTTCTATTTGAATTTCTGTGGGGTCCCTAAAT
The DNA here is from genome assembly GCF_032062135.1 of Pyxicephalus adspersus. NCBI lineage: Eukaryota > Metazoa > Chordata > Amphibia > Anura > Pyxicephalidae > Pyxicephalus > Pyxicephalus adspersus. Next base: position 57,289,633 of record NC_092858.1, read on the forward strand.
CCTGGTGTAACTAAATTACAGAGGCCCTTTGTAGCTGAAAGCTATAAATAGACTTCATTTGAGGCAGGTGTACCTGTAACCAAAAATTAGCTTTTACCCAATAACTATGCATATCCAGATATATATATTTTTTTGCAGGTTGAAATATTAGTGGCAAAAAAAGCTTTGTGCCACCCAAATTTTAATGAAACCTTTCCTAGCAGCCAGCAGCACTAATGTGAAATGTCAATGTACTAAATGAAATGTACTAAATACAGTTCACATTTTATATTGAATTTAACAAAATATACATATCCATACATATAGACAGTGAGGCTGATTCATCAAGCAAAATCGGAAGTTCGCTCGCGTGCTGGTTACAAAAATCCTTGCACATATAGTGCTAAGGATGATATAGGGGCATGTTTGACCAGGTTTGTTAAATGATGGTTTGTCTATTTAGATACACTACCAAATGTTCATAATAGAGCAGTAAATACAAGACTATTAAACAGTGTACAGTGTTTATTTGACTACAAATCTATTTCTGTACTTTTAGTTTGACTTTCTGTAATAAAAATGCATCTGGAATGCTGTTGGTCATATTTAATGTTGAAGTGCTTTTTGCAGGCTTTACACTCCAGCAAGTTCTTTTTGCTGGGAAAAAAATGATGAGATGAACACTTGCCAACATGAATATGCCCATCATTATAGATGCAAAGAATGGCTCGGCTTCAAGATGAACATTTGTTTTACAATGAAGCCTTGAGCAGACTATTACTTTGCTTCAGTATTTCATGAGATTGTTGAATAATTCCTCTACATTTTAGGTTATGTATTTTCTTTAACTGATTACTTTTTCGTAGAAAAATGAAGGAATTATGTGAACAAACACTGATTTTTCAGACATAATCAGCCTAACCCATCGTGTTTATTTCTGTAGTCTTTCACTAAGGAAAGTACATTATCACTCTAAAAGGGATCATTCACTTTACCCATATATTCATATGAAGACTAAAATCATGTTTTTTTTTTTTTTTCTTTTTTTACATTTTTAGCATGTGCACTGGGTAAACAGTGATTTTAGCACATTAACTAAGCAAAATAATGCCAGATGGAAGCTACCAAGGTGCCTTGTACTAATTTGTCTTGAAGAGTGATACCTCACCTTCCTAAGTGAACAGCCACTTTTAGTAAATCAACCCCATTGTGTTCCTAAAGGAACACAGTTGTGTTTTTCTTGTAAAGAGTGTAAAATGTGTTCAAAGCACAGCAATTAATTTTTATTTGCTGGCCCATACACGTACAGTGTGCCGTAGCAAACTTTTGCTTTGGGGATCTTTACTAACAGAGTCCATTGCTCTTTAAGTTGAGGTGTACTGTGTTTAAAAAAAAATGTGCAGGAGTTTTGTGCATTGAGGTACCATTAAAGTGTATTCAAAATAAATGGGCTGCCTAAACAATGTGCCTAAAAGCATGATGTGTTCTAAATGAGCCTTTACTCTGGTATTGTGGGATCAGTTTGCAATAATGATCTGTACTGCATACAGGGTTTTTACTGAATTATTTATGGTTACACTGATATGCTTAGTATAATAAATAGTATTATTTTAGCATTTTAACAATTAATTGCAAAATTCACTGGGCTCAGTAAGCACAAGTGATGGGAACTGCTGTAAGATGTTAGCAGCGGTTCCATTAGCAAACACTTTAAATGACTTTGCCACTTTTCATCAGGTTAGCAAGTATCAGGGTATTATTTGCAAAGAAATTTTATATAAATATATATCCCTGTTTATCAATTAACAGCCTACAAATAGCATATACACAATACAGTCTAATTCATATTTGATTTGTGCGCCCTCTGCTATTTAAACATCATTATTTTCCCAGATTCACCTTCATACACTTATAGTTTTTGCTGTCCCATAGCCCAGGGCATATTTATATAATACTAAACAAATGTTATCAGATCAGATCATGTTGACTGCCCTCCATAATTAGAAGATGTCCAGTGGCATTATTAGCTCAGATTGGCCAGAAAGCAGTGAGATCCTGGTATGTCCACCTTCGGTATGGAGACTTAAAGTAGTTGTCTTTATAGGTGACTTGCAACTAAAAAGCTATGTCTCCAATGTAAAAACAAAGTCAAGCAAACACAAAAAGTATATCAAAAAATTACATTGGGTTTGGGTCTAAATTTAAATATATTTGTCTCTAACACGTTTGTTCTCCTCAAAGGGACTCACAATCTAACCCAGTCAAATGTCTTTTATACCGTCTAAGGTCAATTTTGTGGGGAAGTCAATCAACCTAACTGCATGTTTTTGGAACCTTATTTTATTTACCTTATTGATTTGAATTTGGCACAGACCTAAAGTCAAACACCAAGCCTATTTAATAGTTACGTAAGAAGAAACTGAGACCCATCTTGATATTTATACTTCTTCAGTTTAATTGTCTGTATATTGTGTATGTGTTCATCTAACCTACCACCTAACCTTTACCTTTGGCTTAACTAAGCACAACTTGAGTATGTGACAAACTATGAAAGACAGAATCTGTAAAAGCCAAACATTTTGGGTATTTCACATCTTACATCAGTCCACCTTATAGAGTTCTGCCATAAAATCCTTAAAAGAGCCTAAGCATTGGACCTGCTATTCCTTACGGAAGTAGGTAAGTGTAACAATACCTTTGCAGCTTCCATCCAATGTTTAATGTCCATCTAATGTTTATTGGTCCCCAAACACTAATAATGAGTTATTAAACCTAATTCAGTGTGTACAGTGGGGGATAACCCTGAAATTAACATTTGTATCCCTTGTGCCATTTACCAGAGATGCTGTATATAATATCTTACTGAAATGTAATCATCTGAATTAATGTAATAATTCGTATTTGGATATCATTTAGAAAACAAACAGAAACCTAACAGAAAGAAAAAGTAAAAAAAGCAAAATAAAAAGTTCTGAAACACTGAAAACATATATTTAGGTCTCCATAGTGTATATATTGCAGATTTTTTAAGCTTTTTATTATAGCTAATCCCTATGAACTCTGTGTCCAGAGACGTAGTTTAAAGGAGAGCAACCACTGCAAATTTTATACTTTATTCTACCAGAAATAATAACAATATTAATATTATAAAAAATCCTTGCCCTTTATATTCCAGATGGTCTATTCTAATTAAATAATTCATTTGGGCCTCATTTCTACTGCAGGGAAAGTGGGATATCTTTCTTGCTGCAGTAGAAGAATATATATCATTGTGAGTACTTTCCTACTGCAAGCTAATTGCTTGATTAACCTGGGGAAATGTAGTCTTAAGAAGTAGTAAGCATTGTTAATCTTTACCACTGATCTTCAGAAAAACTGACTGCATGAGAAAGTTTAGTTAGCAAAAGGATTTTTATATTTCTTTTTGAAATCTCTTTTCTTAACAACAGATAGATCCTATAGAAATCACATCCTATTTCACACCTAATATATAATACAGTAAACCTAAATTTAAGCAGGAAATATTTCTTCTGAACTTGTAGAATAGAGAGCAAAAACAAGTTATTTGCATTATTTGTATACTTTTTATATTATATAATTTAGTAATAAAATAAATGGAATTAAGTGGAAGTAAAAGAGTGCAGAGAAGGGCAACCAAACTAATAAAAGGAATGGAGGAACTCAGCTATGAGGAGAGATTAGCCAAACTGAATTTATTCTAAAGAGACGTTTAAGGGGGGGATATGATCACCCTATATAAATATATAAATGATCCATAAAAAGGACTCTCTTCCCAACTATTGACTTTAGGATTGTTAAAAAGGATAAGAGGGCACTCTTTGTACCTGGAGGAAAAGAAATTTAAGCTCCAGATAAGGAAGGGATTCTTCACTGTAAGGTCTGTGAAAATGTGGAAAAGGCTCCCTCAGGAAGTGGTTTCAGCAACTACTATAGATTGCTTTTCTAGAAGCACAGAATATAACTGAGTATTAAAGCTTTAAAGTAAAAGTAACAGTCTGTTGATCCAGGGAACATCTCATTGCCTCATGGAATCAGGAAGAAATTTATTTCCCTTGTTGGAGCAAATTGTATCAGGGGTTTTTTTTGCCTATGTCCATAAGGTTTTATATTTGGGATATGTTTATTTCTCTAGTGGTTGAACTTCATAAACATATGTGTTTTTTCAACCTGACTTACTATGTAAATGTAAACTATGAAAAAATCCCTTTTAAAACAAATAAAAAGATGCTACAGAAGTTTACTTTTTTGGTCATTCCTGTCCTAGCAACAAAATGTATAAGATGTAGTGTATAAAAAAGTTATATCAAATGTACCATAATATTAGTTTCAAACTTACCATGGTACTTGACCTTGATACGAGTGGAGTAACTTGCAGCATAAAGCTGCGTACACACTTCCAATTTTTATCGTTGGAAATGCACGACGAACGAACGACCGATTGGCCAAAAATCGTTCGTAAAAAAAGTAACCAACAACGCCGACGAACGAGGATAGTCGTTGGAAATGAACGACCGGACCGGCGGATCGGATTGGACAACGATCGTTGACCATCTATCGTGTGTACGGTCGTTCAGTGATCGTGCATGGTCAACCAATCCTTACACCACATTCGCCTCTTCTTCTCAACATTCTCCTCTTCAAGCATACACACCAAAGCAAGAGCGGCTTTCCTCTTCCTTGAGAACACTTTGAAGGGCATATTGCACATAGGGAGAGAGGAACAGTGTGGTGAATGTCATTCGTTCGTTTGATCCGAACGTTCGCACACAGTATTCACTTCCTGTGGTGCACGTCACTTCCTGTATCGTTCAAACGATCGCATCTATCGTGTGTACAATATCTGCGAACGATCGTGTCGTTATCTGTATGTACAGGATCGGTGCCATACGATCGTTCGCAGATATCGTGCAGGATCGTTCGTCGTTCATTTACCAACGATAATAATTGAAAGTGTGTACGTAGCTTAAGATGACCTACAGGGTGTAAAGTAGTGATTTGTGTTAACATTTTTGTGAGTATGTGGTATAGATTTGCTGCTACCAGGTAGTAATGTTGTGTATCCCTGGAGTTTGCTGAGTTTTCAAATCACAAACTTTTAAATCAAAACTTTTCAGGACACAACAAATGCATTTTATGGTCTTTTCTATGCTCACAAACTATACATTTAAGGGATCTTGGTCCATGAAAGACATGTTAGTAAGAAGTCACTATACAACTGCAGATAGGGGAGACCACTGTAAATTATTGAGTATTTTTTTATAGAAAGATGTATTGAGATTATATAACATAGATAAGAAAAAATCAGAAGGTAGCCATATAACAAGAACAAATGTGAAAATGGTTCCGCACAACTGGGAAAGGAACAGGAGCATTCAAAGAAAAACAAGAAGTATCTAGTTAGCAAGTCATAGATCAATGTAGCCGAAGTATAATTATTGGGTATTTTTCAATGTGGTTCGTGTGCATATTGTAAATGGAATGACCAATGCATACAGAAAACATTACGAATCATTATGGTAATATGTAACACAACAGGGGTAGCATATATATTATCATGTGCATCTGCTTACTTTTATATTGGCAAGACCAAACATCATTTTAAACCACGAATTTACTAACACATTCACTCACAAATGGTAAAACTCTTCCCCCTATCTGTAGACACATAAGATAATGCCACAATCTTGATACATTTGTGGTTCAATGAGAGAGTTTTCTGAGTACTGAGTTTTCAGTATGTGGCAGGGCATTGCCAGTATGTGGCATTATTTTTCTAATAACCTAAAGAAAACTGTAGAAAAAAATTTACACACGTTAGATTTTTGTCGTTAGAAACAATCTATGACGATCAAGAAAAAACACTGAAAGATGAATCAGCGTGCACTGTACATACAGCGCCGTTCTGTTCTATAGAGAGGAGGGTGAGAACAAGTGAATGGTACCCCGCTATGCTCTCCCCCCTTCACTTCCATTGTGGTTGTTCACCTTCTGTCGTTTGTGGATCCCCCAGGACTAGTCCATGAACAACGTCAGATGGCCGCTGTATGTATGTCAGTGAATCAACTGACATGTATATGTAGTCTTAGAGTTCTTCTTCTTATTATTATTATTATTATTATTATTATTATTAGCTGAATAATAAAAAAAACCATAACAGAATTATTTTTTGTTTTGCTTTCCTTTTGAATTTAATCAAATAATGAGGCAATCAAAAAATATGCCTTAAAAGCCATAAAAATGCACACTCGGGAATGTTTTTACTCCCTCACCTCAGAAGTATCCATTAGAATAATTTATTAGCCTAGCAGAAACATTAAAGCATTTTGTCTTCAGAGTTAGTCATTACATCAATTACAAGGTGCTCATCAATTCCACATTTATAATTTACCATATTGATTTTTTTTCTATGTACTTGACTACATTCACAGCATGTTATAATCACATGAATCTTATTAAAAATGTAACACCATGCATAATATAGAACTTTTTTTATTAAAATAAATAGCTAATATGGTGCATGGCCATATTTCTACTACAGGCATGTGTAGGCTGGTGATGCAGGTGCACATTGCATATTTCCTGTAGCGGATGGTGAATTGTACAGAAATCTGGCAGCAGGCCTGACGGGGGTTGAATGGGTGCTAAAAAACTCATAAGCTACATGTTAGTTACCACCAAATGTGAAGACCAAAAAAAAGAGGTGATATGTTGCACAGTGATAGGCAGTGAAATGTTGCCAAAACCTTAGTAAAATCTAGGTCTTGGAAAAAGTGGCCTGCTTTAGGCTTTATGCAGCTGTAAGGCTTAGTCTACACGGACTGTTTCCCCAGCGTTTAATTTGCCGCTTTAAGCCCTTGTTTGAAATTCCAATGCATTCCAATAGGTTAATCTACACCAGGACGTTTCCTTGAGGCATGTTTATGACAATTATCCGAAACATTGCTTGCAACGTTGAAAAAAATAAAATGCTGGGTTGATACTGGAAAATGCCCAAAAACGAATTGCTTTCAATGGGTTGTTTTCCAGCAGTTTCCCACATTTTCAAGCACCTAATATGCAAATTTGTTAAAATGCGGTAAAAGGCACCAGCAACTTTAGTACAAAAAGCTTGAATTGTGTTTCTTTAGACAGAAGAAAAAAGGAAGGACAGTAAGTAATTTTATTTAGAATACTAAAAAAATGCATATGGTCTCAATCACCGCTTTTGGCTCTATTCCTCTATAAAAGCTATCACACTCACTTTGTCTTCTACTACAGACTATGTTAATGGGTCATTTCCTCATAAACATTGGCTTGTCAGAGAGGGTTTTCGTGTAAATTTCTCCCTTAATCAATTCCTCTGAACATCTATCCAGTAGGGGAAAGCTGCAGGTGCTTTCTTAAGGCCAATTACTTCTCCTTCAGTCAGTACCTTCCAGTAGAAGAGACTTCTGTACCATACGTTCTTCCTAGAATAAGTCTTAGAGAGTTTAAAACAGCTGATGTACATAGTTGCACAGGTGAATACATGGTAAATGTAAAGGTAAATATATGTCCTAAATACAGGAGGTAAGACCATTGTGCTGAATATTTACCAGCTCTCCAGCTCATACCTCCAATACAAGACTGTAATGTTTTAACCGTAGAATTCTGAAGGGCATCTGGCAGGTCTGACAGATCAGAGAACACTCAGGAACATTTCCTAAATATAATAAATTAAATAACACAAATTGCACCCGATAACCGGTGTACTTAAAAAAAAAAAATAAAGACCTCTTCTGGTCATACTTTTCCTGACAGTGGATGGGTAAGCCTGGGTTCCCCAGGCTCCTACCGGCTCTGAACTGATGTATCTGCTAAAACCTTCTGGTTTTGAAGAGAGGTAAGCATGTGTCTTTTAATTTAGGGTCCCCGCAATAATGTGTACTGTGCTCAGAGACAGAAGGCTGATGAATTTGTAAGATTTTCCTTTATGGACAATATCAATCAAAAACATGTGTGTCTGTATTAATAGCTCCGAGGGTTGTGGGGTTTTATATATGGCTGTATGTATCTATATTTGTAAATGTATATGTACCGTATATAGTCGCAAATTTTGAGTTGGTACACAGGATTTCACTATCAGGGTAATATTTTGTATTTTGCTTCATGTTCATTTAATCAAATCCATTCTGACACTTGTATATATAATAAATACACAAACTTATTTTTATGTCACACAACTGTGTGAGTCAATAGTGCTTGGAGGGAAATTTACTGAAACTATTATTTATGTTTTTTTTCTGTGTAAGCTCCCAGTCATTGCAAGCCAAATTACTTACCATCTGTTTCTTATGTATGCAATGTTTTGTTTTCATTTTAGTCAAAAGCAACATCTGCAAGCTTCTAAATATTTGCCAGAACATCTGAGCAAGTGGAGGAAATCCTTAAGACTATAAAATGTTTTATACACAGTATAATGTTTTCACATCTATGCAAACAAGGCAGAGTTAAGTAATAGACATGTAGAATTTATGCTATCCTGATATGTATGCAATATTATGTTTGGCAAATTAATTTCTACTGCAGAAAATGTGTTTGCTAAATGTAATGCACTAATCTTTGATGTTACCAATGGGAAGCCAACCTTAACCTCAATGAAACAATATCCCATTTTACTTCTTTGTGCATTATTAAAATTGTGTAACTGAAAATGCAAAGTAGTTTTGGTAAAAGAAAGTAAATAAAATGAAAAAAATCACAAAAATTGCAAAAATGAAGCTGTTCCATCTCCTACTTTTATTAAAATATGGAAATCATGTTGTTTCTTTTCCTACCTTTGAACTTTAATTCAGAACTTTACACTACTGCTAATCGGAATGAGAAGCCTAGCTAAGTCAAAGTTAGAGTTAATACTGGTTACAACTTCTGCTATATTAAAAAAATACTTACGAATAACTTTGACATATGATAAGAAAATTACTTTTCTAAATGTGGAATTTTCCAGGAACCATTCAAATATTTAAAAAATCTGTCAGAAATATTAGCTCATCCTTTTTAATGATCCAATTATCGGGAAATATATCAAATACTTTTCAAATATAGTTTGGGTACTCTGGTATAAATTGGTAAAAAGTCACTATCAAGGCAGTGACCTCGGTAAACATTGCCAATCTTATAGCATGCTTGGGGCAGTAATACAAAAACTATACAGATATCAACAAAGTTCTTGCAATAAGAAACCAAATGGATCAAGCAGTTAAATACTACCACATCTCCATGGCCTAATAAAATTATTAGTTGAAACACTTTTTAAAAAAATAATAATATTAAATATTATTAATTTTTTTTGATTAATTGAATAGTAAATCTAAATATATTTTTATTTAGTATATAAGTTATCAGGATCACCTTGGTATGTGAACTGCCTGTATTGCATTAGTAAATCAATCTACTGGTAAGTAATGGCAGTCATTTAGATTACAGCTGTCTGTATGTCATTAGTGAATTCTGAATATATATGCCAATTGTATATAAGTGTGTTTCTCTACTAGCCAACATAATAATCTGTTAATAACTGTGGTAATGTATTTAGCAGGTTTCAGAAATGTCCTAGTCATATTAATCTTTTTGTATCTCTGTGATCCCAAAGTCCCTAGTTCTGCCAATTTTGTGTAGCTAAATAACATTCCACATTCAGTTTATTTATTCATTTTTGTAATTTTTAATAATACAGTATCAAAATGTTGATATTTTTCTTGCCACATCAGGACACATGAAGTAAAATTTAAAAAGTGGTGGGAATCTAGTGCCCAAAACTGGATTGTGTATATTTGTCTTATAGATAAAATAAGCCAAAGAATAAATTTACTTACCAGCAAAAATTGTTCATTGTAATATCACTTTCAAATTTACTTACCATATAACAGTTTGTTGACATTTGCATGCCATAAAATCCAAAATTTCATAAAATCTATAAATTACATGTTTATGTAGTATTTATATGTAGTAACACCACTGATGCACACCTTTTCCTTCAACCTTTTATGCGTGATCATATACACAAGATTTTGGGTAAATACTTCATCAACTGCCAGCAATTACTAAGTAAACAATTAGAAAAACAAATAATGACTTTACTTGCTCTAATTTGCTATAAAGATGCCACATCCCCTATTATAATTCTGCAAACAAAGAAATAAAACAAGAAATGGGATTTTTTTGGGCATCAAATCTTCAAACTCATATTATCAGATAAAAACAATGCATTTTTATTCAAAAAATTCTTATCACAAACAAATATCTGATTTTACAATTGTATGTCTCAAAAATACACTCCACATTTCAAGATGTCGCTTCTTCGGCAGCATTTCAAGATGAAACAGATGCATACAAATAGTATAAATTGTTTATAATCACCATTCAGTTTCTGAGGATCTATAACTTGGAGCAAATGTATCCGCGATACTTCATGTTTTTAAACGTTTTACCTAGAAATTGGAGAAATGTTCAGTACTTGGATTCTCAGCTAAATCAGAATATGACCCTACTTATAAAAGTGTATGATACTGAAAATTTGTGCATGATTTTTATCATAGGTAACCTTTACGCTGAATTGTGATACATTATGTGTCATGTAAATTTACCAATTTGCAAAACACTTCACGTGCATGACTGTGGCAAGACATATCTTGGTCACCTGCCTCCCAATCTCCAACACCCCACTACCCCTTACTTACTCACAAATAATCACACAAATGTTGCTTAAATGGCCCGTAGGCCTTTTATTAACCAAAATTGTAACATAACATAAATTAACATATTAAGAATAAATATTAAATATAACATCTAAATATTATTTACTATATATAAATAAAACTTTACATAACCATACCAATGAAATTATTTTAACTGAACAAAATAAATATATAAATATATAAATAACAAATATGACCAATTTTCAAACAACCACATTTCACCCAACCATTTGCTTACATGTCCTCTAAAGGTCCCAACACTTCTAAAACCTTTTTGGCTCTGCACCATAAACCTGCAATTGTTCCCGCCGCTCAGCCAACCAGCTCAGGAACGTCATACCCCTCCTAGTGCAGGCCGCCAACCAACAATTTACCACACCGGAACTCCATACCTTAGATGGGTCCCTCAACACAATATCAACAGAACAAACCATTCCCCCGAGGACCTCAACCGCCCAACCTTAAAGAAAAACAGGGAGGGGGGGGTGGGAAAAACTTTCTTCCTCGCTGATTATTTGCAAAATGACCCCTATTGTCTCACTCCTGACCTTTTTATTGCCAATTGACCCCTCCTTTCATCCCTTCCCTGTACCTCTTCCTCTCCTTCCTTTCCTCCCCCTCCCCTCGTGCTGCACGTACTACACGTGCTGCACATGCCATTACCTAATCATTAACCCCTCGCAGTCTTCCTGTCTGTCTGCACTGTCATGCCAGCCTTCTGCTATTCTCCTTTCACTCGCATGCTCCAGGCTTTCCTTTTTAGCTGGTAGTGTACAAAGCCTGCATCACACAAGAATGAGTAATTACACAGTAACAGAACAGGAGTGTTTGCTAGAGAACTAAAAAATTGTATATATGTGGAACTAGCAGCTGTGGGCCCAGTAGTAGCATAAGAATTTACACATTCATAAACTGGTATGCAGTGAAGAGAAAGCTATGAAAATGAAACAATACAAAATTTCATTGATATACTTGCTCCAAATTATATATTCCAAGGTACTAAGTCATAAATAAGATATACATCATTTTATATAGGACAAAATGAAAGTTGGTAATGTAAAAGTTAATATCTTACAATTATTTTAAATAAATCTTGTAAATCAATAAATGTGTTGGATAATTTGCTACAAGGTATCTATTAATTTTGATTTAAACTTGTAATTATTTTTATAGCATATAAATGTAATTGCTTACTTTGTAATCATTTGCAATTGAAGCAGGCCAAGGATATGGCCCAAAGCTTATGTTTATGCTGTAGACAAAAAAATAACGACAGATAAAAAGTGTTTTACATACTTACTATTGTTACTAAGTATTTAGTATTGGGAAAGTGGGAAATTAGTGTAAAGGATGATGTTCTCCAATGCAAACATATTTGAAGAAAACTTCTGTCAAAGGTAGGGATTGTGAAAATTGACTAGTATTTAGAAATTTTACCTTTGACCAATTCAGCTAAAAAAAATTGATTTTCCTGATATTAATTTAACTTTGATTTACAGAAAAACTATATGATTTTTATTTTGGATATGTGCCCACATATACCCAGAATTTTTTTTGTAACAATACTGTGTTTATTGACCTTGCAAATAACTTAAAAAAACAAATCACATAAAAATATAGATGTTTACTGTGTTTACTGGGACAAAAAGATAATACAAATGCACAGTAAAACTTAAGAATGCATATAGGTCCAAAGTTTTACTGTAGTAAATAGAAGTATTAACTATTTTTTTTCTGGAATAAAGATAAATCCTGCAGATTTCTCATGTCAGCACTGGGGTATGTTATGGAAGATCATGCAACAAAAAATGAAAAAGAAGTGCAACTGCAACTTTTCAATTGCGAACATAAAAGTCAAAATGTTAACGTTCACATTAACCTAGTTGAATTTTCACTGCTCTTTTCTAGTCAAAGGTTTGTGCAGGATTATTTTGCCTTTTTATACATAAATGTTATTATTAAATAATTAATATATTTTAATTGGTATTTTCCATAACCACATTTTATCTTTTCTATTGCAAGGAAAAGTACTCTTGTTCTCTTCTGAAGATTTTTAATTATTATTAGTTCAAGGCTTCCAATACTTTTAATTAAGTGATGCTTTACACTAAGATAATCTGTTTTCTTTTGAAACTGGATGAGCTGCAAAATTATTTAGGAGGGGAACTACCAGAAGTAGAATCCTTTTATTCAGAATAAAAAACTTTCTTGAAAGAGGTATTATGATCTCCCTCTGTTTCCATGTTTGCCAAAGGTAGTGATCTTCTAACAATAATTTTTCTAACAAAATGTTTTTCTGCAATACTAACTGCCTATTAGGAAGCTGGGAACCCTGAACATCACAACACTATTAGTGTGACTGGGGATTAAATATTTATCCAAACTTTTATTTGCTTTGTGACCCTTGGACTCTTTTTTTCATACTATGGACACACCCTCAAATACAGATAATCTGACCAGGTTCCATTAGTAATACCTGATTGTTAAGCAAATTGGTCATTAACTAAGGAGCGCAATAAAGAGTCGGTCTACAGACCTGCAAACATGCAACGTTTATCAGTGATGGGATCACTGATGGCCTGCAAGACTGAGATCAATGGCAGAGTATGTGGAGTGATAAAACTGAAGCCACACTGCTGAACATTGTACAGTATTTGTATGATGTACTCATCGGAGAGATAGTCCGAGCCATCGTTAGCCTGGTAAGTCAGTAAGAGATCTGTATAAACCCTCTCTTTTACAAATTTCCAAATAATTATTGTAAAATTAATGATCACACAGTATTTGAATGTAAGCATACCCCTTCAATTAGCTGAATTGCTAAGAGTAGTCAAAAGTTTATTTCAAGTATTTTGTGGAATTTGGGTTGGTTGCATTTCAAGAACACAGATTCATATGGAAAGCTACTGGAAACTGTTTCTGATTTTTCTATATAACATTTGTATCACACTGGAATTTGAAATAGCAGAGATTTATAATAAATGTCAGCTTGTGTAGCAACTGTCATTCTTAACAAGGACACCTCTGCTAACACAACAACACTACCCCCTTTCTTATGTCTCATTGTCTTTCTGATATGTGTTAGGGCGCTATAGGTCATGGAAAAGCACTAAGTGATAAATAAATAATTGATAATAATTGTAATAAGACATGTCATGTACTTTCTCAAATTACATTATAAAAATTTATATATATATAGAGGCAAAAACTTTGAAATTACTATTTTTTTTTATTTATCTTGATATTGATATATTTTTTTTACATTTTGGAAAACTAACTGACCAAAAATTTGAAGAGTTTCTGTCATTTTTATTTTAAATAATTGTTCATTATACAAGACAAACTGACATGTGTCAAATGTCTACTTGGATCAGTACTGTATTCTGTGGTGATATAGTGGGTGAGTGCATTTACATGATGCAATGGGGCACCAGCCATCTGACACACCTGAAATTGTTTTATATTCTGAAGATTTTTTGGACTGCCATAGCTCCATTTAAGGTTAGAAAGGTTGACTTGTTTGGTAAAATACAAACATAGCACTAATTCAATGACACACTGAAACAAACACACGGATATGCATTAAACTATAAGGTTATAATTGTTGGGATAGTAAATAATCTTTTCCTAAAATATTCCCATTAGACATATTTGAACATCTTTCATGTTTAATTAAGTCTCAAAGCAGCTGCAGTGATATTGCAACCCAATGCCTCTGAGCAACAGCAAAATGACCTTGTTCTGTAATTATGGATTTTATTCAAAGGCATTATTAAGAAATATGTTGATGTGTATCTCTCTGTGAGAGCACAATGTTTCTATCACTTTCCAAAGGATTTAAAGACATTTTACCTGTGAATAGAAAACCATGGAAAATCATACCAATTTAAACATTTTTACCTTCAATTTATTTTGTTGTGTACACAATACTACCAAAAAATACAACTAAAATAGGAGCAACCATTAAATCATTTTCACCATGCAAAAGCAAACTATACACTGGCCCTTTCCATGCTACTTCTAAATTAGTAATTTGATTGATGACAATAGGGCTAATATTGTGGCTGCACTGCATCTGAACAAATTCATTACACTCCCTGATTTGTATGTGTTGATTTTGGTGGGCAACAATTTCTGAAGAGCTGTCCTGGTTTGCAAGATGTC
>NC_092858.1:57305270-57332541 GCF_032062135.1 Pyxicephalus adspersus
GAGTTACTAGATTCTTACAGGGGTTACTACTAATAACTATGTCCATGTGATATATATATGTATCAATAATTGAAGTTCCTATGTGTTTAACTATCTGACAATATTGCTGTGTACTTTGTCTTACCTTGTTTTCTTAATTAAACTGTTTGGATGACTAGCTATTATTTGTGCATGAACCTTCTTTAATTGAATATCTATATGCATTGATAGCGGATATAATTTTCATATTTATGCAGATAATTAGATAAAATATACCTAAATAACGTGAACAAAAAGGTCTTTGCCCACTTCACTACACTGTAAAAAAATGCAGTTTTGGTCTTGCAGAGACAGAATTGTCTCCTTTTCCACAAAATGATCTGTGATTTTCCTACCCACTGGAATTATATATGCTGCTGGACTGCCAGTAAAAGCAAAGGTAATACACCACAGCACAAAAACAGGAAGCTTGGGTTTCTCTGATACAGGGCAGTGGCAGCCTATTAGGGGCATGAGGCAACTGAACAAGTCATCCTACTCCCAGTTTCATGTTAAAAACTTTGTTGGATTTATGGCAACATGGGGAACAGAAAAAAGACAAATATGGCAAGTTGTACAATTGCTTGTTTTTTTACCAACAAGTGTGTGTGTGTTGTTGATATCGAACATAGAGTTGAGTACTGGATACTGGATACTCTTAGACATTTACTTTTAATGCAAATTTGGGGAATTTTTCATGCCTTCCAAAAGGGAGTAAACATTCCAATATCATCAACAAACCTTGTGCAGAGACTTCAGGACAACCTTTTCTATATGATACATACCAGTGCCTCATTCCATCTAAGCCAACATTTCCAGACCCAGCAGTAGCAAAACCAGCAGCACCACTGGTGAGGTCTACTTCAGTATCTTGGATATGATGGTCAATGTTTTCCGTCCCCGGTGGCAGCATGAAGGTGGGGAAATTAAAAATTAGATAGAGCAGATAGTATAATCTTCTCTAGTATGTAAATAATTGCCAGACAATTTAACTCTCAATCCCATGAATAAATGGGCCTAAAAACTGAATTGTCCGGGTATTGTAATTGTGAGGATATAATTCTCACAAAGCTGACATTACTTTGGACTAATGCAGCTAGAATACCTATATGCACAACAAAGAGCTAGGATACAAGTTTTTATAGTATGTTGTGCTAGACTATAATTAATCTTTACCTTCTAACAACATGAGTAATTGAAGCCAACAGCAAGTAGATGACCTTTTTATGGTGAACTGTTTTTTGGGGGTCTCTGAGTTGTTTCATTTAAAATTAATTAAGGTAATGTACAGAACCAAACTTGGAAAAAAGTTGTCACTGTCCAAATATTTATGGACCTAACTGTAGTGCTTGTTATGTTTGTCATCACCATTGGTACTTTAGGCTTTTTTTGGGCATTTTGTTGTTTTTAAAAGCATTCCACACACAAAAAGAAAAAAAGGCTTAATAATATTAACTTTGTAAGTTAATATTGGGCATATGCTTCTGTTGGTTTCTCTTTATAAGGTATTCTAAAAGCTATTTGAACTTAATATTCAATTTCTTAATAATAATATTATTTTTTTCATTTTCATGTTCAGGCTTATGATTTAATGTTTATAAAATAAATTTTGTTTGTGCACAAATCCATTTACAGTGTATTGTTGAAAGGATGATGAACAAAAAAAAATGTATTTTTATGGTTTTTATGAAAACATTGTTTTAAAAAACATGTCATCTTCCCTGCTCATCCTCATTTCCTAAATTGACCTGCTCAGATTGATAAAAATAGCACTTTTTAATGTTCTATCCGTTTCATAATGTATAAATGAATTGGAATAATCTGGAATAATAAAGAAAGATATTCATATCATTCCTACAAGGTCAAGTGAGGCGATGATGATTCACCAATGTTCATTCACCTCATTGACAACTGAGTCGTATAAATATAAATGTCTATATGTACTATCACAAATCTGCTTGTAAGGAAAGAAACTTTGATAGTGAGTTAGTGAGTGTCATGTCCTAAAAAATGGGTCGTTCTTTTCTTTAGGACAACATTTTTTTGCCATTTTTGTTGCAGTATTGCAAAGCAATTTAAAAAACAACCTTTTTAAAATGAGCATAAAAATTGGTAAAATTTATTTAGCAGAAAAATAAGGAAGGGACTTTAGAGAAACATTAGTGGGGGTGGTGTTCTAAAGTAGCAATAGGCGAGGTGACTTTTGAATTGTGATCTGGGAACTTTTGTAGCAGTAATAGAGAAGACTTTGAATTAGTGGAGTGAGGAATAAACATACACATACACACACACACTACAAAGAGTGTCATGTCATTTTATTGATATAGATTGCTTATTGATTTCAGGTTTAGTGATAACACTAGGACTATTAATATTTAAGTTAAACTATTATGTACCTAATAATGTGAAAAACAAAGAATATTTATTACTTTCCTACTCAACTAACCCTAAAGTTTTGGTATAAGAGATATAAAGGCTAATTAAAATAAAATGAAATAATACCAGGGGAAATAATCTGAACACTTGTTATGAATTACAAAATTCCATGGCATAATGAAGAAAAGAAGAACATTTTTATGTTTTTATGTTAAATTATAGTTTAGGCTTCCTTGTAACTGATTATGATAAATATATCGTAAAATAGCGATAAGTCAGTGTAACATGACCCAGGAGTAAATGTACATGTTTAGCAAAGAAGTATACAAAGCAAACACTTAGCTAACACAATAGCTTGTTGGCATGTAGCAATGAGGGAATCATGAGGCAATGAGGATAATGTCACACTGAAAGAAAGGACCTGAAATTGAGTGTGGCTACGCAATAGCGCTGTGAGGAAGGCTTGTCTTGGAGATGTGTGTCCCACACAGCTAACAAAACACTTTTGCACAGCTCCCGCCACCCAATTATATAAGCTATCAATGCAGGAAAAGCAGAGGAGATCCATGTGCCATGACAAGTAGAAGAAAGCCAGCTTATACTCCTATTTTCCCACGACCGAGCTTCACTATCAGGAGGCCGTGGTATCCAATATGGCAGTCACACTGGCACGTTCCTTCTCATGAGCCTTCACCTACACGCTGCCTAGATCAGAGGCCCTGATTCCACAGCCCTCTTCAACTGTGGCTGCTGCTGGAGCTATGCCTGATCCTGGAGAGGGCTCTACATCGCAGTTTTTTGTGCCAGTACATCCAAAGACCACTCAGCATGTTGCAGATTCAGGACAACCCCCTGGATCTGCTCTGAACCTGGACCTAAACACAGTGCTTGTCTCCCTGCCTATCAAGGTTATTGCTGCCAGGATTGAAAGTGCACTTCATCAAGAACTGGAAGAGGTGAGGCAACAAACAGCCTCTTAAGAAACCCAGTCACCACCTTAGAAAGCTCTACTTCTGATTTCTCTACAAGAGTTCAAGTACTTGAATTAATTAATGACATACACCACAAGCGACTAATAACACTATTCCTATGCACTGAAGACCAAAAAAATGGAAATTGCTGCAATCTTCGCTTGAAAGGCATCCTGGAAAGCCACAAGAGGACCTGGCCTACAGAACACTGTGACTTCTATCTTTAACCAGCTACTGGGAAGATCCCTCACAGGTACTTTGGAAATTGATAGGGTACCCAGGGTAAGGGGTCCTCGCGCAATGAACTCCCAGAGACCTAGAGATGTAATCTGTAGAATCCATTTCTATACAATCAAAAAAGAGATATTGAAAAAGGCTTTGACCTCGGTCCCCATTGACTTTTATGATGCATAGATCCGTATTCTACCAAATCTTTCCAACCACACCTTTCGTATAAGAGGCCAGGTATGCTCCCTTTGAGATCATATCTTTGTACACTGCACAACCTACAAATGGAGCCACTCATCTCACTTAGTAGTCTGCAAGGATAATTCTACCTTTGCCCTACATAACCACTCTCATTATCCTGGCCACTTTTTTAGGCACTGACCCAATTCAAGATGTGAATTGGCTGGATTTTCTGGATCCTACAGCGAAGACTCCTTCCTCAAGGAGACGTGCCAGATGTAGACACAGCCCTGGACCACTGGCTTTCGTGACCCCTAGGTTTCTACACTACAGTCCCAACTACAGACCTTTGAGTTCCAGTTGTCTTTTTCTCTAAAGCTGTATCAAGCAACCCACTTCCATACGTCTACCACGTGTTGGTTATATTGAGCCATTTGTTCAATGTGATGTGTTAGATCAAGTTTTTTTAAAGAATCCACAGTTCAAGAATGCTCTAAGTATAAGTATTAACTTTATAGTTCCTGGTTAGTGTGTTTAGGTTGCATTATTATTTTAATGACTTTAATGGCCTATTTTCTGACTTTCTACTGTAAAGTAAACTAGTTTTGCAAAAAAAAATTAGTATTACTCCTTCAAAGTCAACACTGAGAACAAAGCAGACATTCAAGGCATTTATGATGTATTGTCTATGCATAAAGCAGTAACAGAATAAGTAAGGACAGGTTTTGTGCAAAAAACATGTGTAAAGCACATCTTTGCTTGATATACTGATTACATGATTTGGTTGTATAAACAGAATAAACAGTATCTCTTTGCACATTTAAAATTTAGATTTTGAGGCTGATTTCGAAAAAATATTGGTAAATGTAAAATCAGTAAAATTTTACATTGCATTATTACTCATTTTCTTCTGTGATAACCTACTTATGTGAACATTGGTACATTATTTGTTGGCAAGGCATCCTATAGCACACTGAATAAATTGTGTACATTTTAGCTTTTTCAGCTGTGACTTTTATTGGGTTCATCTTGTCATAAAAAAGCATGTAACTGAAAAACCTAAATCTTTCCCAAATAATTAAACTTATATCAATTTATTACTATTCATGTTTTTTGATATAATACAGATATTTATTTCCAGTCATGCACTTTTATTCTAGTGGGATCTGACTGCTGCTTGATGTTTAATCACCAAGAAGGTAAAAAATAGAGCATAGGCAATCTAAGATTATTTCATTGGTATTGTTTACCCATTCAAAAAATATTTTTGTTTCTATATGTGTGTTTTAGAAATAGGGAGAGCATTTCAGACCTGGGGAAATCAATAATTTTAATAAAAGACATGTTGCAACATTTAATAGAGACAGTCTATAATCATATCACACCTTTTCCCTGCCTCTGAAATACCAGTTATATGGATCTATTTGTTTTCTAATATTTCCAAAGTATCTTCCTATATACAGTACTAAGAGAAGCTCAAATAAAAGTAGCAAATCAAATTTAGACCTTGGCTTTCTCTGGATTTATTAAGTGAAAATATGGGAATCCTAAGTGTATTTCAGTTTTTTTCACAGCTTTGCATAGGTTTTAGCATGAGTGCTAGTTGTGTTTAGTAATGTATGTGGCTAGGTAGAATGGCAACTGTTCTCCAATCTCTAGTGTTGGGTTCTTCCTCTTCACTTGAGTCTAATGCCTCTCTTCTCATTTATGTTCTCTCATGTCAGCTTGTGTTGTATTTGGTGGCTGAATAGTATATGTATAGTCAGCTTCCTTCTACTGTCAGTATGCATAAAGAGCTTGGGGATTTAGTACCTTCAAAGCAGAATTCAAAGAAAACTGGTAAATACTATGTAGAAGCATAATAGGAGGTGCTTACCTAATAAATTACTTATACTTTTGTCCATACAGTTATGTGGTTAACACAACTTCATTACACAGAGCACTACTATCCAGGCAGGATTTTTTTCTGCGCTGGAGGTAAGTAATAGTTACAGAGTATGTCCCTTCCTGCTTTTGATTGGACATTAAAATTAGAAAAGCACCCTGATGAGCTCATTACTAATCTCTCCTGTCATAAAATGCCTCTTTAACGCATAAACACTTTAGTACAGAGTGTTCTTTTTCTAAAAAGCTGCTTCTTTCTCTTTCAGTCTGATTGCTGGTATATAGTAGTGTACAGAAGTTGATATTAGGTCAAATCTGTGTGCTTTTATTGCTCACATATATATTCATAAATATGGAGCTGAATTACCGTATCTCTTTTGTTGCTACCTGGGTTTTTTTTTATATATATATATATATATATATATATATATATATATTCTTTTCTTAGTATTTCTTAGTATTGGACTCAATACAGCTATTTTGTATTGAATCCAATACAAAATTATTTGAATTTCCCACCACTCCTCCTGCCCGCATTGGCGCATGCACTGACGTCACCGGGACACCCCAGAGATCGCCTCTGCTTTCGCCACCTGAGGATCGGAGGGAGAAGACTTGTCCCGAGGACCTGCAGGGACCAGTTTTTTAAAATCTTTTTAGCGACCCCGAATGTGACTTGGGATTACCATTTTTTTTTCAGGTAAAATCAACCCTGTCACTCGAATTACCGCTAGTTGGGTTAAGTGAGCAATTATGTCCTGGATTTCTTACCTTGATTATTTAAACCAGAGGTCAGCAAACTCCGGCCTTTAGGCCAGATACGGCCTAGCTGGTAGTTTGTTCCTATAGCCGCGGGTTGCCAGCTGGGATTAGACCGGAACAAACTACTGGAGCCGGAGCTGCCGGAGCCGCATGTGGCTCTTGAGCCTCCTTTTCCAGGGGCTCCCTGTAGGGAATTCCCTCTCCTCTGCAATGCATATGGAGGAGAGGAAATGTTCCCTATTTACCCCGGCTGCGGAAGTGTTAACACTGTGGTAAATAGGGAACATTCCCTCTCTTCTGTATGCATTGCTGAGGGGAGGAAATTCCCTTCAGGGGGTGTTCCTGGTGGGGGGGCAGAGCAATTAGGGCGGGAATTGAGAGAGAGTCTGGCCTAGTGTGCTCCTGCCTACCCCTGAAATGGCCTAATGGCCAAAAAAGTTTGATGACCCCTGATTTAAAGCACAAACACGGAGTATAAATTCACTTTCATAATGATTTGCATATCATTCATGAAAATAATAGATATTCATCAAATCATTTGTTGAATTCCCCACAAATAAGGGCCCTTGACTATGTTACAGGTTATGTAGGGACATTAGATTGAAAACTCCTCTAAGTAATGGTTACTGACATAATTATGTAAAGGGAATGTTAAGTATGAATACGTTTTATACCTAAATGTCTGATTACGTTGGTTTATTGAGTGTGTACCAATTAGGGGAAACTAAATCCTAAATATCGCAGATTTCATGGATCATTAAAAATATTTCATTGTTTAATTCTCCAGAGTGCCAATAATTGTAAATACTGGTTGATGCTCTAAAGAGTAAAAAAATAGCACATGTTTAGCTTACCTACATCTTATACTAACTATGTGAGTTAACACAGATAGGGGCACATAGTGATGAAGGTTCTAGTCCTTCCATAACCCATACTCCTAGAGCAAACTAATGAAAACACCTTTAAAAGTAATTATTTTAAATTTAATACCTCACTTTTAGTAAGGTAATATGCCTATTTTACCATTACTGTGTTCAAGTACAAGTCACAAAAAACAAAATAAAACTGGTGCTGCTGTATAGTGTAGTAAGGATATCAGGGAAAACGTTGGAAAGGGGGTTGTGCTTTAATGATGCATGCATAACTGTGAATATACAAAGTTTCAAAAGATGCATTTTAAAACAGACCAGTTTAAATAATTTATAAAAAATATGTTTGCACATGATGGAAAATATTGCATTTAAGATGTCTTACCATATGTCTTTAATGCCATTTTATAATACTGTAAATAATTTAGGCAATTTATGTTAAAGATCAGTGAAAGCATATTAGGATTTTAATCTAATTTTTGGCTTGGATGTAAGCTTTTTATTTAATGCAGTGTTTCCAAAGGCTATAAGTAAAGATGAAAGGACAGATTTTTATACTTTATATTCGTGTTCCAAGCTTTCTTTTTTGCAACTGGTTTCAGGGGAAATGCATAATTGAAATCAACTTAAAGTATGACACTAGGTATAACATTAGTATGTTGTGGGAAAAAATGCTTTAGAATTCCTCCTGTATCACCCTGAGATCCAGCGTGCGGCACTTGTGCCCGCCCACGAAGGCGGCGCCGATTGATTTGATGGATGCCGATCGGCGCAGCCTTCGCCTATTTTACTACACTGGTACAATTTGGTTCAGAATATTTTTTTCTTGTTTTCCCTTCTCTGAAAACCTGGTGCGTCTTATAGTCAGGTGCGTCTTATGGTCCGAAAAATACGGTACATATATGGATGAAAATCTTAGTGATAGTTACTATAATGCTTATGCACATGTGCCCCTGTTATGAGATTTTGGGGTTTCTTTTCAATAGTTGGAGAGAAGAAGCACAGTAAAGGGAATACTTTTTATAAAGAAAAACTGTATACTCCTTGATTATACAGCCATGTGCAAAGTAAAATCATCTTAAATTGTATTCTTCTAAAAATAAATGGGTAAGAAAGAAAATAGCCCGACTTTATTCACTAAACGTAAACATCAACAACTAAAAAGTAGATCAATAAAGCTATATTAGTAAAAACCCTTAGAATTGTTCTGTGCAGACTTCAGATAAAAGGTTGATTTTAAAAGTCAGGTAAATATTAAAAACAAGCTGATAATAAATTACCACTCTCTTTAATAGACAAAAGCCATGAAGGATGTGAGAATAAGAATTCAGGATAGGTTCAGAAATTATGTATGTGAATTTATATATTAAGTAAATCTGTCTTTCCTGAATACAGTATCCTAAACACTGAATCAAATTAGGTAGCTTTGGGAAGTAATGTTCAAAACACATTGCTATCTGTTAAACCTTGAAACATTTAATGAAAAATCCTGAAGGTATTAACCCCCCCTAGCAGTAAGGTGCGCCTGTCCATCGGGGGGCGTGGCCAGGCAGGAAGTTTAAAAGCAGATTACCAAATAATCGCAATAAATTCGGGGGGTGATGCCAGCGGCGATTTCCCGCTATATTTTACTATAGAGATCAGCCTCTGGGTGATGCGGGCAGCTTCATTGGCTTCAGTGGAGTGATCAGGGTGGGGACACCCCCACCGCATCACCCGGCAAGATGTGACATCTTCCGGGTGATGCGGTGCAGTGATGGATTCTAGGGTGGGAAATTTAAAAGCAGATTACTATGTAATCTGCTTTTAATTTTTTTTACAGTAAAATACACAGCAAAACACATAATAAAAGTATAAAACACATTTTAGTGCACCAAGCATCATTACCCAGTGCCCTGATTTACATTTTGCCCACTATTAGCCCTGACCTTGATCTGACCTTTTGATGACTTATAAATCACTTCCTGAATGTATCAATTCATCACTTTGTCTTTGACCTTGATTGTTCCTGACTGATTGTTGGAGACCACATGGCATCTTAAAGGCATCTCGCCGGCACAATCGCTGTTTTGGAGGAATTTAATTGCAGCAATGGCGATTTGGAGTTGAAATCAAAGTGAAAATTGAGGCTGAATGCGACAGCCCCCTGGGATACCTGAAGTTGTTTTTGACAGGTAAGCCGCTCTTGTGTTTGCTAACTTTTTAAAATTTTTTGCTAATTTTTTTTATGCAAACATGTATGCTGCTTTGTGTTTGCTAACTTTTTAAATTTTTTTATGCCAACATGTGTGCTGCTCTGTGCTAACTTTTTAAATTTTTGCTATGCCAACATGTGCCAATATGTGAGCCCACAAATAATGCAGCACCAAGATTCCAGTAAAAGCAAGTCCAGAATACTGAGCCAGAGGTCATTTAAAAGTAATCAGTCCACCGAAGAAGTAACACATGGGCAAAGACAAAAGCAGAGTCAAGGTCACAGGTAAAAGGTCAGTCCAGGATGCATACACTCACAGGGTCAGTAACAGTAAATCTAACAAATAAATACACCAGCACCAGGTCAGTCCAGCTTAACTGGACTGTGAGCAGGATTGAGACAGGAACTAATCTGCCCCTAAAATGTTCTTCAGCTGTTTACAGCCTCAGAGTGTGAGAGTATGTGCAGGGAACACCGAAGTACATGTAAGATCGTATGGCTAAAGGGAAGCTGCTGCTATTTCTTTGTTTTCCTTGCTGCTGCAAGTGACATGGCTGGACTGTAAAAATGGTGTTTAATATCGCATTGGCGCACAGCACAGGACTCCTAACAATAACATTTCTAGTAAGTATAAAAAATTTTCTTTCCCAAAAAAAACGTACATTTTGTTTTCTCATCCTTGATGGTAATAAAGCATATTTTGGTTTAACTAACAACATCATTTCACTATTTTGGCTTTAGATGTAAATAGCTTCAAAACTGTTAGGCAAGGGTCCATTGGAAGTGGCAAAAATTTTCTCAGGGCCCATGGAAAGTCTATCGTTAGGCACCTTGGACAGCTCAAAAGGCTTTTTTTCAGCTTTAGAAAAAAATAAATAATAAATAATTTTAATGACTTGATTTGTAGAGGGTGAAGAGCATCACCAGATTCATAATGACTATCTATGGTGTTAAATTCCTTACACCTGTCATTTTCACTAATCAGGAATAAGTTATTTAACCTCACTGAATCAAGTTAGCGAAAACTTAAGGTTCCCAGAGATAGTCAATCACAAAAGGAGGCAGTGGGTATTTGTAATAGCATTAGGCTCATAGTATTCTAAATAGAGTCACTGTGGAAGAGGATGATTTTTAACTAATCTTATGCTTGGAGTAAACATGAACATAGGAGGTATAATGTTGGGATCTACATTTGAAGCAACCTGAGAAGGAATGGTATGACTTTAGTGACACATGAGCCCAGAGGAGCAACTGTGTGGAGGGATCAGCCCACTACTGGAGTATGTAGAAAAGGCCAATATAATCATAAATGTTGCTTGTGGTAAAACCTTGTAAAACAGTACACCAATCAACATCTTA
This sequence comes from Pyxicephalus adspersus, assembly GCF_032062135.1. Classification (NCBI taxonomy): domain Eukaryota; kingdom Metazoa; phylum Chordata; class Amphibia; order Anura; family Pyxicephalidae; genus Pyxicephalus; species Pyxicephalus adspersus. Next base: position 57,316,112 of record NC_092858.1, read on the forward strand.
GTGGTTTTGGTAGGAGAATAAATGAGTTCACATAAAAGGAAAAGTGTAGTCCAACATTAGCTGGAGTTGGAAGGTGGTGGTGGCCTCATTTCAAGCCAGTTCTGTGCCATACATAGCCTTGGACACATCAGAGAACCCTGAAAAACTCAGTATTTCAATGCTACTGGCTGTTTTTCCATGTCTTACACGACTTTACAAGAACTGTGCTACTGAGGACTAGTAAAGCTTTTAGTGAGCTATGTGCCAAGGTGTAACTAAGAAACATGTAGAAACAATTGCTTGTTGCCAAAGGATTATAACATTTTTTTTATTTATTTATATTGGTATAATGGCTACTTGGCTAAAAATGTTTTTTTAAGGCTTATTAAACTATAGGCATTTAATTATTTCAAAAATAATCATCAATAATCAATGTTGATCATAATCAACAGATTTTTTATTAAGAAAAAAAACAATTACTATTACCACTAATTTTTTCAAAAGCCCACGATCCCTCCACAAACGAAGTCCAGTAGGTCCTGCACTGTCCCAACCTCAGTTTTCCTTCCAGCACAAATGGCACAGCGGGCACAGCCTTCTACTTCTTTCTGCTTCCAGCTTCTGCTCATGTCACCCCGCACTGTGCAGGCCCAAGATCATGTAGCATGTCTTCCTGAAAATGTAAAAAAAAATCTCATGCTGCATGCATTTTTACATGCCAAGAAAGACTTTTATGATCCATGCCTGATTTAAGCATGCACATAAGGAACGGCTCTCTGTCTCCTGAGATAAATGATGTATGTATTCAAAGAGGCTGTGTTTCTCCTTGAGTCTTTACTGTTGCAGCAGTAAAACTGGAAGGGAAGGTGTCCTACCCAAAAAATTAAAAAAAAAAAAAAAAAGTAATTAAAAAAACACGTTTTTGTTATATAAAAAGGCTAGCCAACCTTTTATAATGATAAAAATGTGGTGATTGGTCCGCTTTAAGGAAAGTAGTCACTGACTGTGAAGGGTGTGTCAAGTAGTCATGTAAATCCCAACACCTTGACATTTTATGTATCTGTACTGTTCTGCCCCCAAGAGTGTCTACATCTGTCCTTTTTTTTTGTAGATATTTTTCTAAAAAATATATTTTGAATAAATACTGTTTTTTTTTTATTTACATAACTGTGTTTCAGTGAGATTGAGTTTCTGGCCTAGACCTTTTCCCCTTATTTGTTGTATATTGTTGTATAAAGCTCCAAGTAATACATTTTACTTTTATTTATTTCTGTGATGCATGTAATAAAAAGGAATTTTTTTGCCTTAAGAGTTCACAGCTTTGTGTTTTAGCTATTACACTATGTTCCAAAAGAACATGATCTGGCGTGTAAAGTAATTCAAAGTAAACAGAAAAGGTTGTCCATGTACAACCTTTTCTGTCAGCATTAAATTTAATATTTGCACAATCTCCCCAGTAACATTCCAAAAAAAGTGAAGCTGATGCCTTAATCACCCACTCAGATTTTACTTTTAATTGCATGGACCAATTAACAATAATTTTAAGAATCAGTCATTGCATGTGCACTGGTAAAGGTTTTTTTTGCTGCAATTTTCAAATTTCACATTAAGGGGTCTATTTATAAAGTTTCAGAGACAGGAAAGAGGGACACATTTTAAGTTAAGGTAGGTAGGCCAGTGACACACCTCTGCCTTTTGTGGACTATAAAAAAAACAAACATTTTTTAAATAAGTTATGCCCCCTTTATATTAGGTTTTCAAAATAACAAAGGCGATGGAATCAGAGTTTGAGTGAAAGTTTCAGTGCAAAACAGTGTAACATCATTTTTATATATTCACCCAAAAAACAGGAAAACTGAAGATGAAACTGGGACACTGGGTCTTAGACCTGGCATTCTCCACAAATCAGATACATTTAGGAGGTATGCTAGCATCCCCAAGCATCTTCTCTTTATCTGACATTCATGCTCTGTGCATCTTTTGCACTCTTTATATTTAACAGTTCAATATTCAAGTCTGTTTAATCCCTCTCAAGCCAGGTGCCAATACCTTTTCAGTTAAATAAAATTCCCCTTGCTACTTTTTTTTTGCTGATTTCCATGTTGCAGATTTTCCTTATCTTATTGTTTGGTGAAACTTTTGTCACCTTGACAAAGGTTTTGGCTGGACAAAACATGGTATACAAACATGTACAATGCTATATAAAGCATTTATATTGTGACCTGTACAAACACTCCTAGCAATTTACAAGATGATTAAATGTTTGCCTGGAATTCATTAGCTAGGAAATATTTAAAGAGTGCCCTCCGATATGCAGTCTGGCTCACTGATTGCTTGTTTTTAAAATATTACTTTGCATATCAGATAATGCTCTCTAGGAACACAGCATAATATTTTGGAACACAGATCTGGAAACATTAATAGCAAAATATGATTTTAATTAATAGCTATAGATGTGTAATCTAAAGCTGTATATGATAGACATGCACTGAAATAAAGGAATAAGGTCCACAGTAGGCGTTATGTCACAAATTTGACATGTGACAGTTTAAATTAAAACTGACAGATTTAATTTGAAGTGTACAAAAAATCCAGTATATTATTTAATTATATAAGGACAGAAATATTAACAATGCAATTACAAAAATAGATTTGAAACAAAAACTTAGCCACAGAAATGAGTTGCAATTCCAAGGAGTCCCACCTGTAATGATCTGATTGCTAGGCAGATGATCACACACATGTTGCATTTAGCAAGTTGGAGGTGTCTTTTAAATTCCACAAGAAAGAAAGCAATAGTCAAGTCTTTATCAATGGTGGCCAATGATCTTCTGTAACTTTATAAGGCCGACAGCTAATGGATTAGTTGCACTAATTTATGATGACCTCATGAAATCTATATGACGTATAAATGTTTGTAGGATGGATATAAATGCAGGTAAAACATAATTGTGTTAAACATTTTTTAGTACCATAAAAATATTTAAAACATTTTAAAATAAAAATATTAAATAAAAATGTACCCAAAATTAGGCCAGGATACCAACCTTACAGAAACACTGAAGAAAAACTTATATTGTTATGTACCTCTAAACAACATTTGTTCAAAATAGATTATATACAAAAAAATCTAAAAACCTAACTGAAATAGTCATCTCTTCTAGGATCAATTAGCTAGAAAGTTTTAGTCTTGTTTATGTTCACTTGGTACATTCTAACTTTACTAATGATTACAGAAATTACCTGAATACTTGAAGCTTTGCTATAAAACCCCACTATACACTATGGGTCTGATTTATTAATGTTCACTGGACAAAATAGATTATTTCCTGGAGAACCTGTGTGATCCATCAAACCTGGAAAAGATTTCCTAAATAATTTGCTATTACATGCCAAATGTTTTCAATTTTGGACCAAATCTGATTCATGTTTGCTGGATCACCTAAGTTCATCCATGATATTATATCTTCAGTCTTGAATAGCTTTGATAAATCGCAACCAATTTGTAGCTTAAAATAGGCTCTAAATCCCCAAATTCAGTGAAGTCATATTGATTTAGAAATATCAAAAATAGGCATGAGCAAAGCAAAAGGCTTCTCATCCATGGCCTTTGCTTTTTCTCCCAGTTTACATTAAACTATATTACCCTCAAATATACCATAATTGCATAGAAGGCAACTAGAAAGTTAATAAAATGAAAATGTAGGTGTATCTTTTGCTTTCACACTCACCACAATCCTAGGTATCCCAGTGGTGGACCTTATGGCTATTTTGTTTTGGTTTAATGGTGGGAGTGCACTTCACTACTGGGCATGGTAAATATTTTGGGGGCAGAACTGGAGCATGAGATTAAATTGGAATTTAGGTAACCTAAATTTACTAATAAACAGGGAATAGTGGGTTAAGATACAAAAAGATTAATATCATATGTATATGGGGTATTGACTTTTCTATCAATATAAGGAGGATTTTTCACTAGCAAAAGCTAGGGATTAGATAAAGTTTATCTTTTTTTTTTAAACACTTTGACTATGCATTATTAGTTTAAATATTTTTTACTTCAGTTTGGGTAAAAATGTTATTTTTTGTTTTATTATAAATAGCAAAAGGCTATGCACTCTTTCAATCACAGTGAAATCCATTTTGTTCATGTTATTAGAGAGAGAGAAAGTTTACAGTTAAACTACAGTTATGCCCTTTTCCTTTTTCCCTTTATAGTTGAAAAGGGATGTCTTTATTTTTGTACTGATAGAGCAGGCTAAGGGATTATGAAGCATTATGTGGACTCAATGACTTTGTACTTCTCATAAATCAAATTGTGCCTTAGGAGCAACCTGGTGTGAGGGCTATACATCATTCTCTGAACTAACAGTTCAGTATTGTCACAAGCAGACTGGGCAATCTAGTTTAATCAAAATAGATAGATAGATAGATAGATAGATAGATAGATAGATAGATCTTTAAAAAACATTGCAATATTGTGAACCCCTGATTTCATAATAGCCAAAAACTATATTTTCAAAGAAAAAAGTGTTAAAATAATTCCCTTGTTTTTTTACCAATTCAATTGTAAGAAATAAATGTAGTAAAGCAAACAAACAAGAATGTCCTTAAAGTACACTAGATTGTTTTTTTTTAAAGTTTTAACATGTCAATGCAGTTTTATAATTTATATCCGCAATTTGTAGGTGTGAAGTTTTTCTTACACTATTACTCGGTGATCATGTTTGAAGACACATACATAGGCAAGATCGACTCTTGTCATCATCAGGAATCCCTCCTTTGGAAATGCCAGGCAGTGTTTACAAAGAAGTTCCAGAAGATCGACAGCACTGGGAGGCAATAAAATAAATGATGAGAAAGGCTGGAGTTTGATTGTATCCATAGGGCTCTCATTAAATGCCAACCTAATGGCCCACGTAGTGATATAGTGGTTGCCTTCCACTACTATCAAACCAAGGAGTACCTGATGCTGGTGGTACATGAAAAAGCTCCCCTTAGCTTCCAAGGCCATGGCTACCAAATATTTGCAGATCTGGCCCCCTCTAAAATTCAAAGCGATGGGCATTGAAACCCTGGTTGCAAGTGCTACAATAACAACACATCAAGTATAGATGGGGTTCCCCTTTAACACCAGGCCCTTTACTGCCTTCTCATGAGGTGTACCTCCACTACCTCAGATTCAACTATTGTGCCATACAATGCCGTTTACTGTATTGAGCTTGAATGTGCAGGGGCTGAACTCCCCCGCTAAAAGGGCTAAGGCCTTAAAAGCCTTTCACTCACACCAAGCAGATGTTATCTGTCTCTAAGGGCCTCTTTTTCAGCCTCTTTCCACCCAAAACATTTTGGTCATCAGTATCCACATAATAATATGGCTTATGGTCCCACCAAGCAAAACGGCGTTCTGATCGGTTTTAAGCGTACTCTCCCTTTTACATGTGACAAGGAAATTAAATACCCAAAGGGTCGTTACCTGATCCTAGTGGGACAACGATGTGATGTACTGTATATGTGACAATTGTCTCCTATTACCCGCTGAACAACAAGCAGATTCCATTTTTTTTAAGCTTTTGAGTGAACTTCAAACGTGCCAACAGGTATCACTTTTGATGAGCTTTTGATGTAATTTTACGATTCACCCTTGTCACCGCCACAGTCCCAAGTTGATGTGCCTGCCCCCAGTCCTTTGTTTAAGCTGTTTCAACAGTATAACCTGGTTGACAGCTGGTGGGAAATACATCCTTTGCAGCAAGATTACACACACTTTTCTCATCTGCATATTATATGGACTAGGATTGACCATGTGTTCATTGTTTTTCTCCTGCTGACACAAGTGGTAGATTGCAAAATTACCTCCTTCACTTGGTCGGACCATGATGCTATAGTACTTAGTTCTCCTCTCTATATGATAGGCCAAGAGTGTGTGGATGGTCTTTAATTGATTCGCCTTTGGGGGATCCAGAGATGACCGCCCTCTTGCAGCAGCACATATGGAAATACTTCACTCATGACACCAAAGCTGAGGTGGGGCACACTCTGGAATGCCCATAAGGCGGTCATTAGAGGTAAACTTAATCAAAAGTTTGGCCTTTTGCTTGCTCCACATCTTGCAAGCCTGTTAAACCACCTCCTCCAAGGAGATAGCTTTGGGTCGGTCACACTCACAATTGGCATATATATGTTGCCTAAAACTAACAACGACTATACTAGCTGGGCAAACTATAGACCCATTTCTTCGTTAAATTTGGATGTCAATATGCTGGCTGCGATTTTGGCACAGCTTCTGAAGTTTGGTAAAATTATCCTTAGTTGGTAAGGACCAAGTGGGTTTTATGCCACAGAAGCAAGCAGGAGATAATGTGAGACACATCATGCACCTTATACAGCAATCACACAAATGAGGGGTATCTGCAATGTTGTTATCCCTTGATTATAGGAAGGCTTTTGATACGGTTTCTTGGGTAAAATTACAACAGCTTTTGCATGTTTGGGAATTTGGCCCACATTTTTGCCAATGGGTTAAGGCTCTAAAAAAAAAAAGCTTTTGTGCGGATGACGTAATTTTATTTATTACTAGCCCTGTGATCTCTTTGCCAAATTTATCTAAAATACGAGACATTTTTTCAAAAGTATCTGACTTAACTGTTAACTACGACAAATCAAAAGATTTGAATATATCCCTGCCTGATCGCCTCAAAACATTGGTTCAGTCTACATTCCCTTATCAATGGGAACCAAATAGTTTGACTTACCTGGGTATTCAACTCACGGCTTCCTTGGAGACTATGTTTGTAGCTAATTGTGCTAATCCAATAGGTTTGGTCTCCTCCATGTACGAAACGTGAAAGAGGTACCAAATTTCTTGGTTTGGCAGAAAAGCTGCTCTTAAAATAACAGCATTACCCAAAATACTGTATTTATTTTTGGTACTCCCCCTGGCTGGCCTTCTCCAAATTGTCTGGGGTAACAGCAGGCCCAGAGTGGCTAAGCATATTCTGTACCTTCCCAAGTCACATGGGGGGTTACCTGACCCTAATGTATGCCATTATTATCAAGCAGCCCAGCTGGCCCCTTTGGCAGCATATCACACTGCTTCGTATGCTCCTTTGTGGGTATCAGTTGAAGCTTCCTTGATCTCTCCCACTGCTATTGACACACTGCTCTGGATCTCTCCACATTTCCGTAAAACTATTGATGATCCCATTTTCAGGTATTCCCTTAGGGTATGGAACTCTGTTAAATATTCTGGTAATTTGCTGTCCCCACACACACCATTGGCTTCCCTGATTTATAATCTGGCATTCATACTAGGATTTGATGACCCCAAGCACATTTGACTCCATTTGTGATACCCACAAAACCTGATCCTCTAAATTTTTTCAATACTTGCAATTTAGGAATTACATGAGAAGCACTTTGAAGTATACTGAGTCTCCTTTGAGCTCTACTCCTTATGAACATGTCTGTGCTGGGGACCCTCTGGGAAAGGGAATACTCTGATTCATCTACCAATCCTTGCTTCTTGCCGGATAATCAAACCCACTGCCGTACATCTCCCGTTGGGAGGCGGACATTGGGCGTACATTGGATCAAGCAAAATGGCAGCAAAAATGGAAATCTGCAGCCCATGGTACCCCTAATGTATCATTCCATGAGGCCAACTAAAAACTCCTTCTCCGCTGGTATATGTTCCCTACTAGAATAGCCACCTACCCCCCTGGCTGCTTTGGAAGCTGTTTTCGTGGCTGTGGTATGGCAGGTACACTTTATCACATTTGGTGGCAGTGCCCCAAAATTAGGCACTTTTGAACAGGAGTATATCAGTTAATTTATACCATTTTGTGTATGGGTATAGGTAAAGATCTGTATGAGGCACTCCTGCTCCTACGCCCTTTGAATAACTCCAAGCACCAATTTAAGCTTTTAACGTTTGTATTCACAGCCTCACGACAGTTGCTAGCAAAAGTGTGGTGGTCTGCTACCCCCATGCTAGCACAAGTGAAGAGAAAGGTATTGTGGTACCTGGTCAATTAGAACTTGATTGCCCGGTTACATTGCCCGGAAAATCTGGGATCCGTGGATTGAGCATTATTTACCGGGAGATTTTGATGTCTCTCTCCAGGCTCTGTAGCCGCATTTTTATGAAAACTTTCTCTTCGTCTTTACTTATCTATGGTATTAGGTGCAATTACGCTTGATTCATGGTCAAATTTAATTACATTAGAGAGTTATTATATTGTGTAGTGCAAAGAGATGTCTGGATATGCCTACTCTGTGTCCTTTCTATACTACGTACTGTTGTAACAGCTATAACACACATTCCTTTGGTTTATTACTTTTCTTTGTTTGTATGTTTTTATTTAAGAAATATTCTCAATAAAAATTATTAAAAATAAATAAATAATGAATGAAAAGCGGTAAAGGAATCATTTAATTTAAAATATGTTTATTATGTATAGTGCACAGTAGGTATTGTTTAGTTAACGTTAACATTTCCTTAAGCAGGCTTTACTTCGGCTTTAAAAAAAATTCCAAGAATTTTCTTCTTTTTACAACACTTACATTTTGTCTGACTAACAGTTTTCTATCTAGCTGTTTTACTGATGCTTACAGGTAATTATTAAATGCAATAATTCATTAGTAATGTTAAAATATTTTTTGTTAATATTTGTTTGAGATTAGTTATGAGGAGATGAGAAAAAAAACAGTTTTTTGCAATACAAAAGAAAAAAAAAAAAAAATAAAACATTTATTTGCTATTGTAGTGGCAAGATTTAAATCAAACCTTTCTCTAGAATAGGTATACATACAGCACAACTGGTTAACTTCAGATAAGGGTTTTCATATAGCAATAGAGTAGCTTAGCTTTCCATAGGGAAAGAGTTAAAATAAAAATGTAAAATATTTACACAGATAAAAAAAATGTTTGAACAGTGAACATCCTGTTTTGCACATTCAAAACATGTATTTGTTCTTTTATCGTCAAACCTTAAAATATAAACATTCTATGAAGGTATCGGAGGACAATATATTACTAAAAATTAGGTTTGGGGGGGCTATCAGTTTGCCATGTGACAGGATCCCCTAAAAATAAAAAAGAAGGCTTGGCAAATAATCATGCATAATATATTAGAATATTTTTTTTAATGTACATCTACATATGAATAAGAAATAAGAAAACACAGTTAGCATAACAACCTTATATCAATATGCAGAAAGAGTTGGTGATATTTAAAAATAAGATTAGAGCAAGTACAAATACTTTAAGTACAACTCCATAATAAGCCATGTAAATGTAACAAGACTTTTAAGAAGAATGTTTAAACAAAATACCTTCATACCCTTCCAACTACAAATATAGGCAAAAGTGAGGCAATGGCACCGTAATGTCATAAATCACATGATACTAGCGATGAGACCAAGTCTTTCATTTGATGCTAAAATTGAAATGCCAATAGAAAACTAAACAGAGACCTGTTTAAAGGGCATGTTTTCCACAAAATTACCTTTTACCCTTTTTATTTGATATATAAGGTACCATCTGAACATGTGAGATTGGCATTATAATAATATACACATTACAGTATATGTCAAATATATGATTTTAAAAATATCTGTACAATCTGTTATGCATTTTTGAAAAAACTGTGAACATACTAGTCTGTTTCTTTATTACATTATTTTGGTATCAATAGAAGCCACCAGGATTCAACCTAATTTCACTAAAGCAGTTGTTGTTCAAAACTAAACAATAGCAGGTTAAAGTCTATATTTCTGTAGAGAATTTCTGAACCTTAATTTATAATATGATTATTCTTTCTTTGTACAAAAAGTCATTTTTTTATTCTCTGCTTCTGAGTTTAATCTGCTTTGTTTTGTTTCCAAATGTGAACTACCTGATATTTTCTCTGCTTGACCCTGAGCTGATCACAAAACTGTAATGTATACAGCAATAAAAGCTGCAGAAAGGTATATAATACTGTAATTGGATTACTTTTTAATGCAATTAGGTGTTACCTTGTGTTCATAGGTGCTCAGATAGTTCTGGTAAGAGTTGATTCCAGCTCTGATTTCAGATACTCTGACCTCATTTTGGAACTTGGAATTTTAGCAATCCAAGTTCTGATCTGAGTATCAGATGGGCCTGGAAAATCATCCTTGGGAATTAGCTGCATCTTCTTCCATCTTCCACAGAGGGAGCCCTCTATGAAATAGGGTTTGCCTGGAGCAGCAGCAGAGAGACTGGTTGAGGAGTTAAAGGGAGAGGAGAAAGTGAATGTGGTACATTACCCTAGAGCCAGCCACAACACTTCACTCCACATGTCCACTTTCTTTGGGGCGTAGATTCCCAATCTCCTCTTCTGTTTTCAGACAATATTTCTGTGTTTCAGGAAATCAAGACAAGCAATTTGTGTGCCCCTCATAAATTAAGAACTGATGAGGTAGAGGAGCCGTATGATGGCACACAACATTTATATTATTATTATTATTATTATTAAACAGGATTTATATAGCGCCAACATATTACGCAGCGCTGTACATTAAATAGGGATTGCAAATGACAGACTAATACAGACAGTGATACAGGAGGAGAGGACCCTGCCCCGAAGAGCTTACAATCTAGTAGGTGCAATCCTTGTGATTTTACATATAGACAGCACTCTTCCCTATGCCTTTCTAGTATTTAGCATTATAGATGTTTTGTGAACCATTTTAAAATTTTCGCACATTATTTTACGAAGACCATGAATCTCAAATTCCCAGAATTTGCTTTGACCTCATAGTAGAAGCAAGCTTAAACATCATCCCTTAGATGTTTTGCTTCACTTCCAGGAGCATAAAAAACTGGTCCAAGCAAAAATTGTAAACTAAATCTACAATCATTGTTTGGCCATAAAAAAAAAAATAGATACAAATGTGCAGGTTTGCAGTGATTGAGGACTCTTGTGGAAAAACAAATGCGCAAGCAACACTAGGTTCATCATGTACATTTTCACTGAAGAGCTTAATACAAAAATTATTGTTAGATCTAAAGCTTTAGGAACACAAAGGTTCAAGAACAAAGCTAAATGCATTACCTAGACTAAATGAAAAGGGCTATAGATATTACAAGCTATCTGTGCTGATTATTAAGACTAAATTTCTGAAAAAAATATACCTAACAACATAAATATTACATTTTCTTGTTTGGAATCCATTTCATATTGGTAAAATAATCAAGGGATATTTTTAACTTTCTAAAGTTTGATTTAATTGTGTTAATATATATATATGAAAAACATTTTAGTTTAAACAACAGTTACCCAAGGTATATGTTACGCTAAAAAGGACTTTGATTGCTGTTGCAACGTATAATTCTATTTAATTGCAAGCTCAGTTAACTGTTACCTGCAGACAACAAGTAAAAGTTTATTCCTTGCTTCTTCTTCGTATATCTGAGCACTAGGTGCTGAGAGGTATAGGCATAGATCAATCTCACTTGCTGATTGATCCAATCCCCCCTAACCTGTTAATCGTATCGCAGTATTTAGTCAGGCTAATACCAGATGCTCACCACTCCTGATAGTGTTCAGTTCCTGTCTTGCTCTAGTTGTGTTTGATCCTTGTTGCTGACCCTTGCTTTGCTTGACTCTGACTGTTTACTACCTTGACTGACTAGTGCCTGTATTCTGACCTGTATTTCTCTACCCTTTGGACACCTTGCCTAACTTGTTAATTTTCTATATAAAAATTTTGTGTTTGTTGCATCCAATAGACCAGCATGGTCATGCCCCTTTTTTGTGATAACTTTTATTTATTTTCACAATTTTGACTGTTTTGTGGCTTCTTATTATCCATGACTTTGTGTTCAAGCTTTATGTTACTAAATACTTATGATGAGCGGGTGATCTTTGTAAAATTCCTTTTACCACAAAAAATTAAATTGTGGACAGAAGGCTTAGAATAGCCAGTAGTGTCTGATTTAGTTATACCATCCCTGTCACAATAAAACCCTGTGTTCCCAGCAGCTATGTATGCTGACCAGTGTAGGGAAATTTTATAATGGGACTGATTTACAAAGAAAATGCATGTGAGATCAGCAGTCAAAAGTGCTGCTTTCCTTTCTGAGCGTATGATTCATTCATTAGCACACATTCTTACAGGTGAACCTACTTTGCTGTTCAAAAATGAGCATCCAAGTGATAATACAACAAACTTTTGAAGTATTCACTGTGTTTTTTGCACATGTTGCTTATTTACAAATTCACTAGTAGATGATAATATTCAAATAGTGCATAAGTCTGAACCATTTCATGCTTTTTCTGGGAGCACTGAGCCTGTGCCCATTTCACTTGTGCCTGTAACCTGCACCCACAGTGCTTTTCTGAAGGTATATTATTTGCAATGCTCAACAAGTATAATTTTATCTGTAATTTTTTTAATTTATTTTAACCTCCGATGTGGTTCATTTCTGTCCGGTTTTATATGTCTAAAAGCGGTACATTTTCGCGTTTTTCACAAAAAGATATTTTACAGTATAATATATTAGTATTAATATAAAAAAGTTTGAAACACAAAATCATGTCAAAATAATAAATTAAGTGATTTATAAAAAACTTAAATAAATATAATCTAATAATGTACTCATACTATTATATTATACTGTAAAAAAAAAAGGTTCATGAAAAACAATGTACTGCTTTTACACATATAAATTAATTGTATTGCATTCAATACTGTTATTTTGAATTGAATGCAATACGAATGGATTTGAATTTCCCACCCCATCCTGAACGTAACGTCCTCACGCACTGACGTCACCGGGAACTTCCCGGTGACTCATCAGATGCAGAGAACGCCGGCCAGGGGAAGAAAGAAGAAGCGAAGGACGACACAGGACGCCAGTGGATCAGGTAAGTAGCAATTTACTATTATTTCCTATATGTTTAGCTACCCTGAGTATGACTCGGGGGGAACACTTCCAGCCTTTTTTTTTCTACGCCGAGTCACACTTGGGTTACCGACCAGGAGGTTAAGTAGAATTCAGACAGAATCAGGCCTTGTGACCTCAGGGACACATCTCCTTGGCATCACTGTTGAAAGTGATTTGGTGTAATAAACTTTTTAGGTAAAAGAACAAAACACATTTTAGCAGCATGGTAGAACTTTTATTTTTCCTGGGTTTTAAGAGTGTTGGGTTCTTCCTCTGTTTTAAAAGCCAGACCCATCTGCCCACACCAGTGGCAAGGGCCATCTTTGGGGGAGAGGGCCTCTACCAAGTAGCATGGCTGGCATAATGGGGGGTTTATTTGGAATCTGGAAGTCGCCCCTATAAGGGGGCCCCCTGATATCTGCTGCCCTACCCTGGGCAATGAGTACAGGGGTACATAGTACTCCAGAGACATAAACAAAAGGTTATTGTTTTTTTTAACTATTACTTATCTAAGTAAAATAGAGCGATGTCCAAGGAGTCCCGTCACTTCCTGTGTCCCCTGCACTGTGTCCTTGCTGTCCCTGGTCAAGCCCCTCAACTTTGTGCACATTGCAGATTCCTGTGTAGGTCTGACAGAAGCCCTTTTTTTTTTACTCTGTAACCTTTTTAATGTTGGGAAATCTTTGAAAGAATTTCCAGATCTCGGGTAACCCCTGCTATAACTACTATATAATATACAGGTAGTCCCCAAGTTAAGGACACAGGGGATTCCCTGCTTGCTAGTGAGCAGGATGGAGGCTGGATGGGGGGAGGGGGTGGTTTACATGACATGCAGAAGAAATCTTTTGCTAAACACAGCTGATGTGGGTAATCTTAAAATGTGAGCTGATCTGTAACATCTTGTAACTCTTTAATGACCAAGACAAACTCTGCAGTTGTTTCTTTTTTGCATATCAAAACATAACTTGCTCCAGAAGGTAATGAATCACCAGACTCCTTTAGGTTTTTTTTTTGTTTTGCTTTGTTTCTGATTAGCTCACAGTGAGGATTTCATACATTAACTGACACCACACTGTCTAATAATATGTTGAGACAAACATCTGTCCTAATTGCACATAATAACCTCCCCCCAGCAGCATTCCCGAGTGTGACTCGTGGTGGGTTTAACTTGCAAAAAGTGCTAATCCCGAGTCACACTCAGGGTCACCAAAATATTAAAAAAAAAACACTTACCTTGTTCCTTTGGCATCCCCACACGTCCTGCTCGTCCCTGCAGGTCCTCGGGACACATCTTCTTCCTCTGATCTTCAGCCGGTGACTGCTGTGACGTTCTCCGGGGTTTCCCAGTGACGTCAGTGCGGGGGGGAGGTGCAACGGGAAATTCAAATAATTTTGTATTGGATTCAAAACAAAATAACTGTTATGAATCCAATACAAAGACATTTTTATATAATATATAAATAATATTAAAATATATAGGGTATACATGCTACTGTATAGTTATATTATTTTTTTTTAAGTTTATTATTACATTTATTAAATTTAATAAATACTGGACATATTTCGGTGAGTTATGCAAAAGAATTATAGCCTACAACATAAAATGAATTTCCATGCAAAAAAAGTAACGCTTTTTGCATGAAAACACGAGCAGTATTAGAACGCTAGGGGAGATAAAATAAAGTACCTGTTCTGACTTACATACAAATTCAACTTGAGAACAAACCTACAGTCCATATTTTGTATGTAACCCGAGGACTACCTGTACATATATGATATCAGTACATTAGTGTGATGATCAGCGGGAAGAATGCCTCTTATATTTATGGCTAGTGGAAAAAATGTCATCCTTACAGATAGCCAAAAGGTAATTGGTGTCAGTGGTAACTGACCTGAGAGGTGAATATTGTTTAAAGTTCAGGGAACCCAAAGCACTTGCTAACTTGATCTACCTGGCTGTTTACAATAGGAATGATGTGCACCAGATCAATGCAGCAGCCTGTCAAAGCAAATTTTTTTCACACTAAATGTAAAGAAAGGCATCTAACCTACAAACCAATTTTAAAAACAGTTGCCTATTTAATGAAGTGTGCAATGTTCCATTTGGCTGGCAGTTTTTAGGGGCAGTACCCTTGCTTTAGAATATTTGGATTTCTAGTGAACGAGTAAACCTCTGATCAGATCAGATAGATCCATGGGAACCGAACATTTTAAATGTTCAAATCCCCTGATCCATATCCACAATAGTGAAATCAGCAAAAAGTAAGCAGGAAACAAACTTTTTATATAACCCTATTCCTATTATAAACAACTGCTAATATACAACTTAAAGTAGTCAGGTATTATGTAAAAGGAATATTGGCTTTTGATGTCAAGTGATAAAATAGAGAAAATGGCTACTTAAACCCACCAAATTTTACTTAGATTTGAGAATATGTGGGTTTTGGAACTAATGTAAGGGCCTTTTATAAAGAAGTATATGTGAAATTTAAAAAAACAAAAATAAAAGAAGTTTGGACTATACATACTTTTTAGTATTCTACATGAACAATACTTATACCAATACCTTTATCCTCTTCCTTATAATTCAAAAATGTTATGAAAAACTATTAATGTAACAGAAAAAAGTCAAAACACCATAATCACAGCTTTATTCATTATGGCAGAAAACCTTATAATAAACTGTTTTAATCATAACGGTTCAACTCATACATTAATATCTTAATGACAGTATAAGCAACATCATCATATTTAATTATTTTCATGCAGTGATAAAGTTGTTTTGCAAGGAATGTTGTATATGGCTTACGTTTTGTTATACATCTGCTTATGTGTGTGTATATTTTTATATCAAACATACATGGTTAATTAAGTAGGATTATGATTTTTACCAAAGAATATAAAAAGCACAATTGGCCTCTTCCTTCCTATATGTTACTGTATTTACTGATATAAGTTGTTTTTATCATTATGTGTGAAAAATAAGGCTAACACAAAATTCCAGATATAAAGTTCATGGCTGCATGTCTCCTTTCAAAATTAAATTAGGTACTGGAATAAAACCAGATTGCTACATTTCTTAGTCATTTTGTTAAAAGCTTGGCATTGCCTTCTGTCACTGAGTTATCTTTGGCTGCAGTCTTTTCCTGGTAAACTCTAGATTTGCCGGTGATACACTGTTCATGAGATGCATCTAGAGATCTTTTACCTGTTATGAATAATTTTGTGCAACTAAAGGATGTTAATAGAACAAAAAAAAATGATGTTCATTTTTTTAATCACAGAATTAACCAACAAAAAGGATTATATTATATTATATTTTATATAGTATTTGTTATTATTATTTTTTTTTGCAAGATAAAACTAATTTGCCTATTTTTATCACTCACCACTAAAGATCCACCTCTCTTCCTAACGCTTCTCTTTTAATGTTTATTCTTCAGTGACACATGACAAGGTTTTTTTCTCACCTTTTTTTTAATTAAATGTTTACTATTATATGCATGACTGAAATATAGTGATGGATGTTAAGTAC
>NC_092858.1:57332762-57340484 GCF_032062135.1 Pyxicephalus adspersus
ATTATAGGACTTGAAGTAATTCCCTAAAAGTTAGAGATAACGTCAAACACTAAAGGAGGTTTTTTCACCTCACTTAGCTCTTTTATATCATCGTGGGACTCCCCAGACATCTTTTACTGGTAGTATCAAAAAAGAAAAACTTTAAACAGCTTTAATGTCTCCTTTCTAGTTCAGGACTTTAAATGTTTGAATCCTTTAGGATTCCTTAGTAGCAAATCACTTACTTAAGGAAGATAACTTTAGCTATGTACACCACAGAATGCCATTTAAAGTTACCACCCACAAAATCATCTGCTTTGAAGACCCCCTCTCACCAAATTCAATATCATCCACATAGATTTGAGTCCTAACTTACCTTTGTCCCTACCTATACTTTTAAATGGGAATCTGATCTGGTCTGCAGAATGTTTAGGCCTGTGACAACCATCAGCAATTTGTATGATCCCTACTTTTAAGCACATTTGTTTTCCAGCTCCCTCCCTACCCCTCATCTACCCTAATTATTTTTAGAATAGGTATAAGAGGAATGACTGTCACATTTCTGCCTTTATTATGTATACTTGCGCCTCCTTGCACAATTGTGTCAATTGCTTTTCCCTGGCTAAAGACAGTTTAAATATAATATAATACTCCTGCCTCTTTGATCATCCTTTATTGAATTATACTAGCAGTTTTTATGACATGAACAAGATATAGGGGACTTTACTTGTAGACAAATGAGATTATATGCTGACAGTAATCATATTACATCCATTTTGTATTCTATTTTTCCATATGAACAGTAATAGAGTAAAGAGTAAAGTAGTAATAAAAGAGACACATTTTCTTTATTACTGTTTTGCACTTTAGCATTTTTTCTAATGTTTATTATTGAAAATGCATCTTTGCTTGTCTTGGCTGCTTCTAGTTTAAAGTAAACCTTAGCTAAAACGTTTTTTCCTGTTTTGGATATATTTGTATTGCCACATATTAGCCTAAATTAATAGTGATTTAGATACTGGCTACAGTAAAAATAAAATGTATGCAAACAATCTAAAAAACTTTGAAAAGGCTGCAGACTCCTGGACTAGTATTTTATTAAAGACAATTAAATATTATTCTAGGTAGTGCCTATAGCATACTTCGCACAGATATTTTATCGGCAAATATGCTAGGGAAACAGATTTCAAGTAGGTGACCTCATTAATGAAAAGGCAGTCTGATTACACACTTTTTTATATATTAAACTCATTTTCATTTCACCAAAGCTTTCAGGCAAGACATATCCGTGGGACATATAGCTTGTTAAAGCAGATTCCTGAGCTGCCCTATTTCCTCTTCTACTTCCTCTGTGGTTAAGGACACTTGCCAAAGAATTGAGAAATATTTTGCTTGAAATCAGAATTACATATGTTTGTCAATAAGATATCTCATATTAAAAGATATTGGTAACAACATTGGTAATTACTAATTTATAGTGATACTTACCTCTATTTATGCTAAGACAATATACTTGAGATAATCCTGTGATGTATAGCCAGCATGTAGTTAATATATTCATATTTCAGTATAATCTTTTGGATCTCACTCCACTGTATGCTCCTTAGGTACAATGGACCAATGTTTATCTCCAGTCTGCTGATTTACATTTGTTATCCCCAGCCATTTCTGTATATACACTGATGATCAATTTTTTAACTCTGGGTTTATACTATATATCCAATGTTGACATGGTTTGTCTCAATTTAAAGCTAATTATCATACCCAAACTGATAGGGACTAATACTTTGGCTATTTGTTACTGGATTACAACTGCTTTTTGAAATACAGCAGTGCTTGATTTACCTGAACAGTACTTAGCAGCGAATGGATACATTTATAGAATTGACTTTGAGCATTCCTATTGGTGGTTAACATTTAAAGTATATCCATAGATTTTAAAATTAAATATCTTTCATATACATCCTTTTTTCAATATACATATTCTAAATAAGTATTCTTTGCAAAATTTTCACCCCATTCAATGGGCCTGATTTATTAACACTATCAAAGGCTGGAGAAGATACACTTTCATCAGTGAATCTGGGTGATACAGCAAACCTGGAATGGAGTGGGTCCAAGATTCAAAACATTTGCTAGCAAATACCAAATGACTTTGAAGAAATACATTCCAGGTTTGCTGGATCACCTAGCTTCACTGATGAAAGTGTATACTCTAAATAAATGTGTAATCCAATAAATGTGGCTATAGTTAAATCTGTCCAAAATTGCCTAATTACTAAACTTGTCCAACAGCAAATTTATTGTATTAGTAAATTTTATACCAATATTTAAAGTATTACCAAAAAATATAAATCTGTGAAAGTTACATGTGTAAATCAGGTGTAACTGAAGTGTAAATACTTACAAATATATACTTAGTTAAATTGTCCTAAACTTTACCATAAATAGCATTTTCAACGAAATTTCCCATTTCATTTCTGTAATGCTTTTGAAACTAGTTTAAAACAATTACTTGCAAAAGATTATTCTGATTTCATCCCTTATAGGTTTTCTTTTTTAGAACATGTATTGCAAAAAAAATGAAATTTTGAAATGATTGAAATGATTATGATTTTTAGCAATATTTTTATATACACACATTCAATTGAGTTTATCTATACCTCCATTTTTTAGAATTAAAGGCAAAGTAATAATATTATATTATTGTATTTATATAGTGTCATTATATACACTGTACAAAGCCCATAGTCATGTCACTAACTGGTCATCAAAGAAGTTCACCATCTATTGTCCCTTCCAAACCATATGTCATTAACACAGGCCATTTTTTAGGGGAAACAAATAACTCAACTGCATGTTTTTAGTATGTGGGAGGAAACTGGAGTGCCTGGAGGAAACCCACACAAATACTGGAAGAACATGTAAATTCCATGCAGGTCCTGGCTAAGATTTTTATTGCAGCCAATGTCTCACAGCCCAATGGTGATGGGTTAGTTATCTTACAGCTCCCTGTCTTTGTAGTAGCCAGTTTCAGGTTTAAAATGAACAAATCAAAGTTTAGTTCTAGGTAAAGGTTTGAGTATTAAATCAACTAAAGTCAATAAAATAATATTAGTGATAGCCCAGCTTTGCAGTCAAAGTAGTAAACTTTGTAGTGAAATAAAATAACGCATAGCAAACTGTTGCTAAATATAATAAATAAATTATGAAGTGATATAAAAGATCATAATATTTACTTTCTGCATCTATAGCAACATGTTGATTAGTATGCAAAGTGGTAGGATTGTTTCCAAGCAGCTACCATATGATATATAATTTAACAGTGCTTTTGTTTACTATAGGACCTTTTAATATGTATAGCTATCAGTAAATTGTAAGCTCTATTGTGACAAATCATGATGGAATAAATTTACACTCAAAGAAGCTTTTGTGCCATCTTCAAAGGAATGCTAGGGATTATTTTGTATTATGTAAATGTGAACAAATATTTGTACTTTATTACGATTCTGTAATGATAACACTGGACAAAGTTTTATCTATTGAATACTTGCAGTGATTTCTATTTTCAGTATTTTTTTTTGTTAAAGCAGGAAGAGTCTATGTCCTCAATGAGAAGATTCCCCCACAGTTTTGTCTTGATAACTATTGTAAGTAAGATAGAAAGCTGTCATAAGAACAAGTTTTACATGATATATCAATCTCGGGTAATTCTCCATAAACTAGATCAAATTTCGGCCAGCCATGCAGCAGAGCGAACATGATAGAAGAGTATAAGCTAATAGGAGAGCAGTGTGACATAAATATAGGTTCATCAGCATGTTGTCTGTAAGATTTACCCAAATACAGAAAAAAATGATTTGGACTGTTACCTACTTTTCTTTGGCATCCATAAAAATTGGCACCAGTATTGCAATTAGAATTTAAGAGAGAGTCAATGTGGAGTAGGACAGATAAAAATATCCCAAGCCCTAAAATTGATATATAAGCAATTTAGGATAAACTGTAAAGAATGTCCTAGAATTATCCCTCTTGCCCAGACATGTACCCAATATATGTTACCTTGGTGTTTATATAGCACGTACATCCCATGAAGACCCATTCCAGGTTTGCTGGGTCACCCAAGTTCTGCCATGATGATCACTAGCCAAGGAATGATACCATTTTGTTGCTAAGGGCAATGGCACTGACACATTGAGCATTCCAAGGAGCCCAGGCATAGAACACAGGTAGGAGGGGTACTCTACCTGAAACATAGGACCCGGCGCCCGTGCCTGCAGTTAGGAACTTTTTGATAACACCATGAACATGGAACTACAAACATTCATTTTCAGTTAATAATTCAATCATCTAAGTGTGGAAACTTGAAATATAAGTTAGGAAAAATTTTAAATCTGCTTCACCAGTAAACCTGGTTTTAGACTGTCAGTTCACTTTATTACTGGATTTTTCATTTTATTTTTAAAATAAGGTTTGAGTAAAAAATGGAAATAAATATGTATGGCTCATTGGAACCCCAGTCATAGGTGAGCACAGGAAACAGCCGAGGAGAGTTTTAACAATACATTGAAATCCTACCTAACAGGTTAGGAATCCTTCACAATTAGGCAATAAATTAATTAAAAAAAAATAACATAGTGAAATATAAAAGCTTTTTTTTAGTGTTACATTGGAATACTGCATAGTACAGAGAGTATACAAAATCATAAGAAGTGACTGTGAGCTGCTTAAGGCTCAAAATGGCATAATGTTTTACTGGGCCGAAAAAAAATCAGCAGAGTTGAAATACTGAAATAGTAATAGGGAAGAGTGGATTGTTCAAAGTTCTGTGCTCTATTGTCATCTGACTCTAAACTAATGATGGTATTGTTTTCTGTAAATAGAATCAATTAAAAATATTCTGCATGCTGTAGGGTCCCTTTATTGGCTTTATATGATAAATGTCTATTTCAGCTCTAGAGTTAGTCCTTGTAAATTTCATGTATAGTTTTTTTTTTTATTGTTCAAAGGAACCAACCATGCCAAAACAATTGTAAAAACAACCATCTATGATTGATAATATAAATGTTCCTAGTAAGAAAATTTTATAAAGATGGATATGTTGCTGGGTTTGTTTTTAGCTACACTGACCCTGAGGAGAAGGTACGCTCTATACTGTACTTCCACTTCACTAGGTGCTGGAGAGGTGCTGGGCTTAGATTAGATTTCTTTGCAAACTAGCTGTTGGCATGTATTTCCACAGCATAAAAAAGCATAGCTCTAATTGTAAATGACTAACAATCATAAGTGAAATGAAAATTGACGAATGAAAAATGACATGATGAAATAGTTCTCAAAAATGACTTTCTGGGAATCAATATTATCTGACTTTTATAATGGTCTATGGAAAATTCAATAGACAAAATATACTAAAAGAATATCAAGGGATCTAATTGAATGTAATATGGGGAAAATAATAGAAATGTTTTGCCATACATTTAGGGAAGGCCTTGAAAAAAATTATGATAAAAAAGACTAGTAATATTTTTACTGCCACTACTGGATTTTCCTGTTGGGTGGAAACAAAATATAAAAAATAATTTGTTTAATATTATTTGGGATTTTGTTCTCTATACATGGTAACCTTACTCAAGTTTAACTATTTAGCCTAATATTTTTTAGATGGTGACATACTTTCGATATGGGTCATTTACTTCCTATAGAATATTTCCCAGATTTTTAATAGGTCTCAAACATTTACTTTGTATTACTTGCTCAATATTTTCATGTTTTTTGCCTATGAAACATGGTATTTCTACTTTTCTTTATTGTTTTGTCCCACTTCTGTATTTTTCGGTTTCTTTTTTTAAGAAAACTTTATTGAATTAGAAAAAAATAACAATACAATGGTACAAGTCCAGTTCGCAGAATATACTGTACATGATATGCAACTCACCCAGAACTAAGTATACTAATCAGAATTTGAAAATATTGGGCTAACGTCATTTTAAAGATGATAACCCCACTTATTAATTGGTTCACTTATTCAAAGTTGATGGGTGACAACCCATCAATCTCAATATCAAAAGAGAAAATCTGCACAGACAGACAAAAAACAAAATCAATTAGGCGATGAATAAGTAACATAGAATATCAGAAAAAGCAGACAAGCTTTGAGATTTAGGCAGATTTAGGCAAAGAGGGAAGGGGTAAATGGGGCCAAGAAATGCATCATCCAATTTGATCAGTTGAGAAATTTGACTGGATTTGTTAATTCAGTTTTTGTTAAATTATTTTTTCATTATTTTTATTATTTTTAAAATAATTTTCATTATTTTTAAAAATATAGATTACACTAGATGTGCTGACTGCTGACAATTTAACAAAACTGACTAACTAGTAGCTCATGTAAAAGGCGTCTACACAACTGTCATCTAGAGCTGGGAGTAGTGCATCGTCAATGCCACACAGAAGTGTGTAATACATATTTTGTGAATAGAGTACTGACAGGCCGCAGCAGCAAAAGCAGGAGGAGGAGGCCGTGGGCTCTGAGAAGGAGCGGCAACCGCATTGGTAACTGGCATCTAGAGCTGGGTGTAGTCCATTGTCAATGCCACCCAGAAGTGTACAATTTTAATTAATGGAGTACTGACAAGCGGCAACAGCAACAGCAGGAGAAGGAGGCGGTGGGCCCTGAGACAGAGTGGGGACCGCATTGGCAACTGACATCTAGAGCTGGGTGTAGAGCATCGTCAATGCCACCCAGAAGTGTACAATTTTAGTGAATGGAGTACTGACAGGTGGCAGCAACAGCAGCAGGAGGAGGAGGCGGTGGGCGCTGAGACGGAGTGTGGACCGCATTGGTAACAGGCATCTAGAGCTGGGTATAGTCCATCGTCAAAGCCACCCAGAAGTGTGTAATACAAATATCTGAAATTTGTGAAAGGCAAGAACAAGATGTTTTGTGTGCCAGCACTGTTGCTGTGGTCAGTGGTGACAGGGTGTTGGTGATAGCCAGCTACAGACTCAGTACAGGAGCAGTGTGGGTTCACAAAGGCATCTTGGTTGGCCAGTGAGTCCTTGTGTCAGTCAAACAGTGACATCTCCAGTGGGGATATGAAAGTTGTTAATAACCCACCTTTCGTTCATTTTCAAAAAGGTGAGATGATTGACATTTTCCAGCGACAGTGGTGATCGGTTGTCCGTGACCACTCCACCAGCAGCACTGAAGTTTCTTTTGGACAGAACACTGGATGCCAGGCACGAAAGAAGCTTGATGACATACTGTGCCAACTGCAGGCAGATTTCAAGCCTGTTGCCTTGGCCTAGACTTTTGTATGTGCGCGGCCTGCTGCCACTACTGCTGCTGCTGCCACTACAGCTGCAGCAGGGTACGGTCGAGGCAGTGTCTGCCTGAGCTCCCTGTGTGGAATGTGGTGCGCGGAACTCCTCACACAGCCGGTCGCATAGTAGTCTGCTCAGGCGGGCCACCTTATCTTTCTCTTGCGCCGGGTTGGGTATAAACGGTGACATTTTGTCTTTGTAGTGGTGATCCAGAAGGGTGCCAGCAAGTAATTATCCCAGTTTTTGATGCTTCAAATGCGAGGATCCCTCCGTAGGCATCGCAACATGTGGACACACAAATAAAAGAGGGGTTCCCTGGGCTCATCCTCCTCCTGACCCTCAGTAGGTGCCAAACATCTTCCTCCTCATCACCCACCTCCTCCTCTTTAAGCCTAGTGTGGGTAGGATGGGTCCTGTCCA
>NC_092858.1:57340901-57375868 GCF_032062135.1 Pyxicephalus adspersus
GCCACGGCGGCAGTAGGGGATCGGCGGACATGGCTGCAGATGGAGCGAGCCTGTCCCAGTAAGTCCTGTAGTCCTGGGTACGTGCGGAGGAACTTCTACACCACCAGGTTCTGTACGTGCGCAAACCAGGGCAAATGTGTTATGCGGCCCATGCGCAGAACTGCCACAAGGTTGGCTGTGTTGTGAGGCACTACGTTGCCTGTTGTGAGCCGCGAGGGCGTTAGCCAAGCCCCAAACCCTCTGTGCAAAGCGGATACGAGTTCTCTGGTGGTGTGACTTTTCTCCCCTAAAAACACCTGCTTGTGCAAACTCCTCAATCTCTTCTTTGGGACTCACATGAGGCAGATTGGCGGCCCCTTCCATCCCCAGTCTGTTGCTGCTACTGCCTTTCCTCTACGTCTGTTTCGGAACTGCTGCTAGCCATTACACGCACCGGTGGTTCCCAGGTGACATCACAGTCATCATCATCCTCATTTTCATGTAAGCCAACCTCTGCAAATGCAGCCACTGATCCAGAACCCTCGCCCAGCAAGTGCTGACCGCACTCTCCAAGGGTCTCAAAGTCTGCCTCCTGCCATGAAATTCTGACAGATCCTTTGGCTGTTCGTCAAACAACAAGGGAGAGTCATTTGGAGGTACAGGCACATTAGCCACGCAAACTCCTGTGTTTGTCACTCTCATGGCTGTGCTGGTTGCTGCTGCTGCAGAAGAAGAACCTGCTGCACTGACGTGGCTGTATGATTGTATTCCGCCCTCTCAATACATCTACCAGCACACATCTCAGACCTGTTTGACAACTTGTGCTGCTGCCTCCAACAGTTTGCTGCTGCTGTCCTACAGTGGCAGACTCCCGGGATGTCTGCCCCCGCCAGATGCGGCAGGTCGCCCAACGCCTTACCCTGAGTCTACCTCTCATCTTTTTCTTATTTGGGAAAAAATGCACCTGTACCAAATGGTTCCTGTGGTGAATAGGAACAGATATCAAACTCTGAAATATCTTTATTTTCTTTATAGTAGGACAGAAATTTTTCTGTACTAAACTGTCTTCTTTGATAAATAGCAAGAGGTATCAAAGACTGAAATATCTGTATTTTTTTATATTAGGACAGACATTTTTCTGGACCAAACTTTCTTCTTTGGTAAATAGCAAAAAGTATCAAAGACTGAAATATCTGTATTTTTTATAGTAGGACAGAATTTTTTTCTGTACCAAACTGTCTTCTTTGGTAAATAACAACAGGTATCAAAGACTGATGTATCTGTATTTTTTTATAGTAGGACAGAAATTTTTCTGTACCAAACTGTCTTCTTTGGTAAATAGGATCAGGTAGCATCAAAAACTTAAATATCTGTATATATACAGATGTACAGAAGGCTACTAAACTGTACCTGTCACAATCCATGTCTCTCCCTTCTTCTATCCTTCACACAGAACACAAGATGGAGTGACTATCCCCTCCCTCCTTCCCTGTAAATATGCCTGTGTTTAGATTTCTCCTGATTGGCTCCTGGGCCTTGCTGTGCATTCCGGAGCAAATGATTCGCTCCCAGATGTGATTCTCGACAGAAAGAGTCACCGTTACCGCCCCCTGCTTTTTCCGTCGTTCGTTCAGGGACCTCATGGTAAATCCCAAGGCCGTTACTTGTTTGGTAAGCAAGAAAGGCCCGATTCGACATGAGATCGAACCTAAAAATCTTGCTCTCTCATCCCTATTGGAGGTAACAGGGGAAAGCCAGTGCACAACTTTTGCATATTGCAAAGCAGCATGGCCATTGTGAGACCTAAAAGGTACCAGAAAGATGAACAGCTTGCTGTGTGGCTGTGTGACGAGTTGTAATCTTTTGAAGAGGATGAAGAAAAAGATTTAGAATAAGAGTCAGCCATGGATTTTATCCTCCTGACTACTCTAGTGGGTGAAACCAAATCCCACCATGTTGATGTGTAAGTGGTGAGCAAGACATTCACTCAAAAGGCACAAAGGATATGTACTGCCCCTGTACACAACCACTACTCCTTGTACCTGCCATTGCATAGATCTGGTTGTTAAATATGAATATTATCTGCATAATTAGAGATATTATATAACCCTATCAATGCACATATATATTCAATAAATGAAGGTTCATGCACAAATAATAGCTAGTCACTCAAACAGTTTAATTAACCTCCTGGGCAGTTCATTTCTGTCCGGTTTTGTATGTCTAAAAGCGGTAAATTGTTTTTCATTAAAAATTATTTTACAGTATAATATAATAGTATGAGTATAATAAAGCTTGAAACACAAAATCATGTCAAAATAATAAATTAAATTTAAAAAAATAAATGTATTAATAAATTTAATATTAAACTTTGACATGATTTGTGTTTCAAACTTTATTATACTCATACTATTATATTATACTGACAATGTACTGCTTTTAGACATAGAAAACCAGAGTAATGCATTCAATACAGGTATTTTGGGGGTGATGCCAGCGGAGATTTCCCACGGGCAGCACCCCCTGAATCTACTGCAGCTGCTCGCATCATCCAGAGATCAGCCTCCGGGTGATGCGAGTAGGAGAGTGAGCGGGGCGGGGACATCCCCACCGCATCACCCGGCAAGATGTGTGACATCTTCCGGGTGATGCGGTGGGAGTGATGGACTCTGGGGCGGGAAATTTAAAAGCAGATTACATAGTAATCTGCTTTTAAATTTTTTTTACAGTGAAATACACAGAAAAACACAAAATAAAAGTATCAAAATACATTTTAGTGCACCAAGCATCATTGCCCAGTGCCCTGATTTACATTTTGCCCACTATTATCCCTGACCTTCATCTGACCTTTTGATTACTTATAAATCACTTCCTGAATGTATCATTTTATCACTTTGTATTTGACCTTGATTGTTCCTGACTGTTTGCTGGAGACCGCATGGCATCCAACTGGCATCTTGCCGGCGCAAGCACTGTTTTGTAGGAATTTGAAAGCAGCGATAGCGATTTGGATTTCCTTGTGGAATCAAGCGATAGTGATTCACCAGGAAATTTGTCATCGGACAGCGAAAGTGAACTGAGCGACGATTCTGAACCTGTGCGCACATGGTGTCCTATTGAACGCTAGGGGGGTTAACTCAACTACATGTTTTTGGAATGTGGGAGGAAACTGGTTTACCAGTGCAACCTAAGCAAACATGAGGAGAACCTGCAAACACCATCCACACAGTGCTGGCCGAGATGCGACCTAGCACTGCAAAGGCGAGAGTGCTAACCCCATGCTTCTCTAGACTCTTTCATCACTAGAGATAAAAGGACTAGAGGTAATTATGTTTTACCTGTCTTTTCATTTTATTGTTTACTACTCCCCCTATTGGACCTGATTGATTTAAATTTACTTAAAGACTGGAGAGGATAGACTATATTGGGGAAACCTGGGTGATCCAGGAAACCTGAAATGAAACTGGTGCAAGATTAAAAATATTTGCCAAATAATAGTGAATACTTTTCTAAGAAATTATTCCAAGTTTGGTGGATCAACCAGGTTCTCCTATGATAGTTTATCTTCTCCAGTCTAAAAGAGCTTTGATAGATTAGGCCCAGTAGCTCCACCCAAAATCTGTTGTCTTCTGGTGTATCCCAAGGCTTTGTCCTTGGACCCCTTCTGTTTGTTCATTACACTCACGGTCTAGGATAGTTAAAACACACATATGCCTTCAGTACCATTTCTGCGCTGATGGCACTCAAATATCTTTCTTCTTCTGACCTCCCTTTCTTATCTAATGTTCCTGAATGGTTGCTGTTTCTTCATATATGTCATCTGGTTTCAATAAACTTATTATCAGTAAAACAGGACCTCTTTTCTTTCCACCATCAACCCCTACTCCCCCTCTGGCAGTCCCCATAAATGTAGATAACATTCCATTAACCTCAACTCCTAAAGCTAGCTGCCAGTGGGTAATACTTCATTTAATTATCAGTTTTATTTAGGCCTTACATTGACTGAAATCTGTGCAGTTTGTCACCAGAGTGAGTTTTGACCCCACAAGATCATAATATTCTTGAATTTCTGCAAAGATCCCCCAATGAGGGCCCTAGTCTATCATATATAAACCCCATTTCTTTGTTCAAGCCTTCCTTCTAACATAATATTTATCATTTGTCGAATCACACAGATAGTGTGAGTGGAGTTATTGGCCAATTTTAAGTTAACACTATGCTGTGAAGCCAATCTATCTTCTGAGCAATTTGTTTTTCCACTGCAGGGGTATCTTGATTTATTAATGGAATCTAAGCTGTTCAGATAGTGAGTGATTACCTAGTACCTAAAGAAAGATGTAGCATCGAAGCACGTGCAAGCCAAAATGTTTTGGCTTAGATTTGCTTGCGTATGATTTGGTATTCTTTGCATTCTGAATTTTCCCTGCGTTCACCAAGCTAAGTGAATTATCCATTGCAAGTTGATAAGTCACCTTCGTAAGTGAAAAGCCTACATTTATTTAGTAAATTACCCATATCATGTGAAAAAGGGTTGCTAGACTCAAAGCCCAAAATAGCACTTCCCAAAGTCTATCACACATATATTTGACACATGTTTAAAGGGAAGGACAGCCTTCAACCCCGACAGGAAGACTATAGATAGTGATAGAGAGGGTCACAGGAAAAATATGCAGGATGAGTTTCTCCTCCCTTAAATGACCCCTTTCAGCATGGAAATGACTTTACTATGCCCACCAGATGAAACAACAAAGGACTTTCAATCTATCCCTAAGTGTTTCCAACCAGGAGTAGACTCCAGTACACATCAGCAGTGGCATTGTGACACTCAATGAGCAGACATCTCTAACAGGACCTTCAGCTGAAATTCTCTAAAGAGTATAAATGTAAATTAAACTAACAACTTATACAAAACTTTTTTATGAAGATGACTTTCTTGTTAAGGACTGGAAATTGGCTTTCAATTTGATCCTAGCTCTGCAGAATCACCTAACACCACCACCACAATTTCCCAGGGATTTTCCTAAATAAAATGATATGAATGGTCAAGTTATTAGGTATACAACACACAACTGACAAAGCTTAGCTCTTTTTGGTCTTGTAACACATCTGCCCCCTTAAACCCTTGAGGGGGCTTTTTACTTAAAAAAAATAGCTTTGTTCTCAGTATATTTCGTATTAATTCCATTTCCCAGTAAAAAAAGTTGAAAGTTGAAAAAGTCAAATGTAGCAAATTGGTGAATAGATTTAGTTGTTTTTCTGACCATAATACTATTTTGCAATAATTTCAAGAAAAAAATGTTATTCATTTCTATTGCTAACCTTTTAAAAGCTTATCTGAGCCACAAATTACAATATTTTTTAAGCAGCTTCATTTTATTTTCTGTCTCAAAATGAAGAAAATAAAATTAACCAGTTGGAATACT
This sequence comes from Pyxicephalus adspersus, assembly GCF_032062135.1. Lineage (NCBI taxonomy): Eukaryota > Metazoa > Chordata > Amphibia > Anura > Pyxicephalidae > Pyxicephalus > Pyxicephalus adspersus. The sequence continues at coordinate 57,346,304 of NC_092858.1, forward strand.
GTCCATAAGAAGCTGAATATGGCCACTCTTTTCAGAACAAATCATATTTCTTGCTATGGGTTTTCCACAATAAATGTAGTGCTCAACATTTCAATATAATAAAAAATATTAAAATTTGTTTGTATAATGGGACATCAATTTAAAATTCATATCATTCAGATTCCAAAAAACTATTATATTATCCTCTTCCATACATGTTCCCTTACAAAGCATTCCAAATAATGCCAAACTTACAACGTACACTGATCTAAGGGACATACGCATTCCTCTACTTAAAAAGTAGTTGAAATATTATAAAAACATTTTTTTACAATAATGAACCTTAGATTTCCTATACAAAAAGGCTTTCAAGACAGAATGCCATAGTATATACTTCTCTAAATTGACTTGTTGACCTAATTGCATAAACAATACCTGGAAGTGAATGCTAGATAATAAACTGCATTCAGTCTTAAAATCCATCCGTAAACGCAAAAGACAAATTACATTAAAATATATTAAAAAAAACTTTTAAATATTATCATCATCCAAAGAGAGGTTAAATAAGTAAAAATAGGAGGGCTGAAAAGTCTATTGTCAATAAATAAAAGAAATATTACAGGTTGACAATCGCAAATCCGACATCGATTATCCGAATCCTTCAGTTTCCCGGCATGAATTTCGGATAGCATTTACAATACATGAACTGCAGTACATTATTTGGCCACTGATGTTTTCATGGAGCTGTTCTGCAGAAACAGCTGTTAGATCTTGCTTGCTACACTAATTACACATTGAGACATCCCTGCTGCCTGCTCCCTAGAACTGTGCCGTGGAGGTGAGTATACAAAAGAAAATCCGTAATTTTCTAAAATCTGGCACTCCTCAGGTGTGGAGGTTGCTGCAAAATGGTAAGCAAGGTTACAATGAAAGTATAAAGAATGTAAGAAAATATGATGTAGATCATTTTATACATAGGTTTCCTATTGACATACATTGAACAAAGAATAATTATGCCTGCTTACTGCTAAAGATATTGAAAATATAAATATAAAATATAAAAATATTGAAATATATCTTTACTCCACTACTATGTTTGAGTTATGTTACCAAAATATACATAACAAGGAATGAAAAAAGAGGTTTATATTCACTAACTTCTATACTCTTTAGAGTCAAGGTTCTCACACAGAAATAGAAAATGCGTAAAACAGGCTTTTAAAAATGTTAAAAGTAAGTACATAGCTCTTAACCTATCTTCTCATGATTATGTAAAAGCATCCTCTATCTCATATAATAAATATCAGAATGATGTATTATTTACCAAAACCTCTTATCAGTTTAACAATTTACTCTGAAAACATGTTAATTTTTTCTCCAAAGGTATTTTCCTTTTGATTTTTGTGAGGCTTTACTGGCACACACCACAGTCATTACAAAAGAGGGGAAGGATCCAGTAGTCTGCCAAGACTATAGACCAAAAATCATTCCTGAATATAGAAACTAAGCTCTTTGCAAAGCTGGTAACTGTGTGGTCACAACCTTTTGCGGTCGCTACCTACCTGGATTCATCCTGTATTGGTAGGCTTTGTTCTTGAGATGAATCTTCAGAGGAAACTTTCTAGTTAAGGAATCCCCCACTATATCTTCATATGTTCTGAATCTTACTGGTACCACTACTGGCCACATTATTAGGTTCAAGTTACACAGTAAAAAGTGCACACTCCTATTATATACCAGCTTAACTATTGTATAACCTGATATTTTGTTCCATTGCCAGACTGGCTTTTAGCTCTTGTGATCTTTACCTTTCAACTCACTTACCTTTCTATTCCTCAAATCCTCCCATTAGGTTAAATATTGATTCCAAGAGTTCAGTTTCGTAGCTCAACATCAGCATGTTGTATCTGCTTTTTATGTTTATATATATAAATATATATACATGCACACACATTTCAATAAACATGACTTTTATTTTTTATATTATTTAAAAGATGAATACTACATGTGTGATTGTCTGGATCACCATTCTATTTTATTATATTTGGCTGCTGTAAAACAGAATTAGTATCCTATATGAATACTTGACCCCATGGTTAGAACTTGCAACAATAGGATTCCTGATACTGCATTGAGTTTGTATATTCTCCCTGTGCTTGTGCAAGAACACTGCATAATTTCAATTGTAATTGTAATTTATTTACCCCCCCCAATTAGGCTTTAGACTAATGATATAAGTATGGCAATGACATTTGGTTGTGAACTTGTCTATTAGATAGTTAGTGACATGGCTATGGATTAGTGTAAAATGCTGTATAGCATGTCAGCACAATATAATTACTTTAATTGATGCTAATAAATAAAATTAATATTTACATTAGAACAATTTGCTAAGTACCCCGAGAAAGAGATGAACAGGAGGAAAATAAGTGCACTAACATAATAAAAATATGGATGTAATCTAACCACAGCACTGTAACTATTCTTCCTCTTCCTAAAACATGAAAGGTAATATAATAAAGGGACAAAAAAAGGCACTTTAGTAACTTGCAAATAAATGGCAAAAGCAATTGCAAGTTACTTATGCAAGGGTAGGACACTAGTCTAGTGCCAGTGCCCACAAGGTGCCAGTCCCCAAATCTAACTCTTAACTCTTCACCTTTAACAAGACCCTGTTCAGCCTTGTGAGGCTAGTTGCACTGGCCCAGAACGCAGTTGGCCCCAGGACTTTAGTGCCCAAAGATTAGCACCTGGGAAAGGACTGACAGAGAACCAGGGGCCCACAGAGAAAGACGGGTGACAATGGAAAGTCTGACAATCAATGGTCAGTAACCAGGTGATCCACAGTACAGGAGAGTCCAGCAAAGGCTATTCTGGAATACAGAGTCAGAGGTCATGCACAGGTAATGAGTTCACCAGACAAGGTTTCCAAGGGTAAAGACAAAGCAGGGTTACAGGCAAAGCTCGGACCAGACAGCATACAATCACATAGTTAAATAGTTAGTCATGTTGAAAAAAGTCCATCAAGTTCGACCACTGGGGAAATAAACATATCCCAGATATAAAACCCTATGGACATAGTTGATACAGAGGAAGGCAAAAAAAATCTCTGGTACAATTTGCTCCAACAGCGGAAAAAATTCCTTTCTGATTCGATGCGGATACTTTAAACCTTTAATACCTATCTAAATTTTGTGCTTCTAGAAAAGCATCCAGCTTTTTCTTAAAGCAATCTATAGTGGTTGCTGAAACTTCTTCCTGAGAATGCCGATTCCACATTTTCACAGACCTTACAGTGAAGAATCCCTTCCCTATCTGAAGCTTAAACTTCTTTTCCTCCAGACTCAGAGAGTGCACTCTTGTCCTTTTTAATGATCTTAAAGTGATCACAGGGTCAAGAATCAGTCAGCAATAGTAAATCCAACAGATCAACACACCAGCAGTAGGTCAGCCAAGCTTAACACTACACCAGACATCTGGTGACTTAGAACAGGGAGGTGAAAAAGGCCCAGCAGCTAATGGCAAAGTTGGATTAAAGCCAGAAACTAATCTGATCAAATTCTCTTTAGCTGCACACAGCCTCGGTTTATGTGCTGGGGATGCTAAGAAATGTGCATCCCATGTGTAAAAAGTGCATGGCTAAATGGAAGCTGGGGATGCTGCAAGCTGCAGAGGAGAGGCCAGACATCTTATTTCTTGGCTGCCTATGCACCTGCAAGTGACTCAACCGACTCGACTGAGTGAATAAATAGGGTATACCCTTGGTGGGACAGTCTTACATTATTAGCCCAATGTTAATAAACAATTTCCCTAAAGATATCACAATATTTGGCCAAACTGCTACTATTGTCGACATTTTAAAATATCTTTAGATTGATTTTCCCAGTTTTCCTGTCCCTAGGAGGGATCTTCAATTTGAAAATGTTTTAGCCACCTTGCATTATGATCTATCTTATTGGTGGAGAAAAATAAAATTTTAAAATCGAGGCAATCATGATTCTTGAATTGCATGTTTTTCTGTAGACTGTAGTATTTGATCAGCTGAATGAAAAATGTTGCAATCTGATTAATTCCAAGTAGCTCATCAATAAAGCTTTTCTCCTTTTTTAAAAGTGCAATCACCTAATCTCAAGAAAATATCGGAGGAAGGAATGAGTCAGATATGCCTGATATTATTTCACACTGCAGATTTTTAGTAGTTACGCATATAGGGTATATACCATGATTTAAAGAAAGATAGTATTTTGTACAATTTTTTATATTCATTTTTTGTAATGAAACATCCAACACAAAAAAGAAAAATTGCAATTAACTTTGCCATGTTTCGTAAAATAATCCTAATTATAGTGTAATTTAAAAAAAGGTGCATTTACAAATAACTTTGCAATTTATTAAAGAAAATACTTCCCAAAAAAATACTTGTGTTATTCTTCTACTTGAACCTAGTTTACTCCACGAAAAAACGACTTTGTTATGTTAAGTAGTCTCCAAACAAACGGGCCTATAGTAGAGAAGTAAAAATTGCTCTGGTCTATATATGAATACTGAATTGGCTACTGTAAAATAATTTTTCTACAAAAAGTGCACAAATTGCCTAGAGCAACTCTGACTTTACAAATCTGTTGCAACTGATATTGTATAGGAACATTTTTGTTAAAATAAATTAAATAATTTTAGCTTTTTAAAATAGACATTAGGTGAAAACACAGAAAACAATTACTGACTTTGTCATCTGATTTTATTTTTGAGTCAATGACTGGTATAAATTGTTACCACCAGATGGAGCTAATTCCCCTTATTGCCTTAAGAATGCATTACATTTGTATTGACAAATGACACCAACAATTACTGAAATTAAGACCATAAGTAAAAGCAAAATATTCTAAAACCATCTTGTCTGATGCTTTTATAAATGTACAGTTTTTTTTTCATCTGAGAAGAATCAATAGATATTTAAATTAGCAGATTAAAATTATTTTCCGTTTTGTACATAGTAGTAAAGGGTGAGTGTTAAAACAAATACTTAATCTAACCTTTATTGGTATTGGTAATGTGTTTTTTCTAGCAAAAATAAACAAAATTGGGCTTTTTAACTTTGAAGAAGATTTCACAATTAGGCTTCATAATTAGGATTCAATATAAATAATAAAATTAGTCTGTTTTGTTGGTTTTAAAGGATAAAATTACCTTGATCCCTAATCCTTTGATGGACCTGTTCATATGCCAAAAAACACTGACCCTAACCTTTAGCTTTACTGTAATGTTATTCCTATTTGTTATTATTATTATTGTTATATTAATAATACACAGTATTTATATAGCGCCAACATATTATGCTGTGCTGTACATTAAATAGGAGTTGCAAATGACAGACAGATCCAAACAATGAAGCAGGAGGAGAGAACTCTGGCCATATGTGCTTACAATCTCCTGTAAACGAGAATATATTTGCCATGGATGCGCTTTCATAATGATCGTGAGTTTAGCATTTTTGTCATTTGTCTTGCAGCAAACCTGATGACCCAGGGGAAATTCTAAGCATTAAATGATGCTTGTGCACAAGCCTGTTGCTCCTTTTAGGACAAGATTGTGGGTGGAAAAATGTTAAAACAGTAAAAAACATTTTTTAAGAATCAATACAGTGCTCATCCTCAATCCTAACAAACTGCACATAACAGCCTTGTCTGGCATTACATAAATTCACATTCCATTTCATATTCAACTGCCAAAATTTCTAATTTTGTAGAGGTAGTCACATTTTCTGATGCTACTTACCCTCTTAGTTCCAATGGAAGTAGAAAGGGTGTACTTACTTTTTCACACAGTTCTTCTGCATTATGTTAAATAAACAATGACACAATGTAATATGTGATGTGTTGCTGATCACATGATATTCTGTTTACCTAATTTTAAATCCTGATAATGCTAGGGATCAGATGATGTTTTATTGAAAACCTTAGAAAAAAAATGTTGCACTTTCTTTTTTTTTTTTACTGTTTATATATTGGCATCTCTACATCTATAAATGTTCTGGGGGAACCAAATATTTATTCATCTGTTTACTGTTAATTGACATTAAAGTAATAGAACATACACACATAATAATGCTGTAAATGTGATCTCTCTAAATTTGCTTCTATGTATTTCCTTCTATTCTCACTGCAAGTTTTTCTCCCTCCATCTCCCTGATCAAGCTGTGTTTTCTTCTCTGTTTCTGAGTGTCAGATATCAGCTCGGTAGGAGCCCCATGAGAATCTTCTGGACAACCGTGCTTTCACTACCTGATTGGTGTGTGGAGCCTTTAAAAACAATAGCAACATTCTCCTCAGACTTGAATGTTGGAGACATTAGTATGCACCTATGGGAAAGCAGAGGGATCAATCAAAAGAATTTCTGCAGAGCCAGAAAAATCAGAGGGATAAAGAAAAGTGCTACTGTGTCAATGAGTATTGGGAGAAGCATTGGGAGTGCAGGAGAACATATGTATACCACATATAAAATAAAAGTAATACCATTGGCAGAATAAAGAAAACATTTTCAGTTCATTTTTAGCATAAAAAATGATATGACAATGTAACAGAATGTTTGGTTAAGATGTTTTCATCATTTGTGTAGTATGACTTTTTGCACATGGCATTTTATGTCAAACTGTTTTTGGTCAATAATTTTCCATTATTTTACAAATGCATACTGATTTTATATGCCCAGAATGCAAGAGTTTATCTGCTTATTCTTTCTGCTTCTTATCTTTATGACTTTCACTTTCACTTAAAAATTTGTTCATACTGCCTGTAATGGCCCAGTTCATGGCCCACCAGCTCACAGTGTGGGGCTTACTGTGGCCTACTGGCACATTTTAAGGCAGCAGTGGGGCAATATGCACTAAAACTTTGTGTTCCAGAACCCAACACTGAAAAAGACATAATAGACAAGAGTCATATCTGTCCAACAGAAAATACATATACCTGGCCTACTTGGGTAGAATGAGTGTGATGCAAAAGCGTGTGATAAGATAAGCAACCACTAGCCACAATGGTAAAGACTGAAGGAGAAACTTGCAGTCTCCTGGAATACTTGCGTCACATATCCCAGGAGGCTGTGGGCTGCTCTTTCTGTGCATGCCTGACATCAGCATGCATCTTAATGGGTCTTTCTGTCCTCCTATATATAAAAAAAAGTGCTGGATTTCAAGCATGTACAGTGAGATTGGCACTTTTTTTATTATTATTATTTGGAGGAAGGCACAGCACCTGATCTCGTGCCTGTGCAGTGCAAGGTCAGGTGATGTAGGAACCTGGAAGAAAAAAGATGGCAGCACTGGATGTCGGAAAAAAGAGGGAAGCTAAAACTGCACAAGATGTGCTGGGCTTGGTTTGTGGATAAATCAAAGGGATTTTTCAGGTAAAGGTAGGTGAATTTTTTTTGTGAAAGTTCTGCTCTAAATGTGGACTAAACCCCAGATGTCACTCAGGAATCCATCCTGTTGGATCATTAAATTGACAGCTGATGACCACCATTTCCTATAGAAGAGGGACAGCACCAGTTCTTCCCTCTTCCTATCTCCAAAATCACACATCGTTGACTATACAACACTTTTTACCTGTAGTTCCTGGAAAGAGTCAATAATGTTTGTTTTCAACACTGATCTAACGTCTGTATATGGATAGAGAAAATTGTAGCACTGACACCAATGTTGGGGTTTTTATTGTGGCCACAACTACCAGTGGGGGTTAGGAGTATTATTACTGTCACTGCCACCAATGATAAAGTTTATTTTACTTCCAATTTCACTTTAGTGTGTGTTGCTCTACAGTACAAAAAATACAGCATGGCTCAAATTTTAAAGTGCTGATGTGCACTACAATGGGCTGCTTAACTTGCAATGGAGTGCACTTCAAAATAAACATACTTCATCAGAGGTCAGTAGTAAGGTATGCTAAGTATCAAATCTCTATGCACATAAAATTAAAATATCAAGCATTACCATCATTATTACCCTCTACTAACTACTTTTCTGGAAGCAGGGAGTCCATTACAGATCAACTGAAAACAAAACATGGGTAGTAACATATAGGCATCATACTAGGTCTACAATGAACTGCAATCACGTAAATCAAAGTACAAGGCTGCACAGCACACCTTTGTACAACATAGCAGGATATTTCCATGCTGGTATAGGTATTACTAGAGTCTTCAGACATGATCCCCTCTTGTAAGGCATTACACTTCATAAAAAACAGGAAGAGTAATTACCATATAGCTACATGTACAAGAGCACAATGACACAGGTTCTAAAATGCACTACATTTGCATTTTATTGTAATAACAATAATGTATTTGGACACAATCTGCTCATTGATGCAGTAAAATTTATGCAGGTAGCATTTTCCTGCATCAACAAGATATAAAGAAGCATGAATAATTTGCACAACAAATCTGTTTGCTGCAGTTTCCCTGTGCTAGCTGACTATATTAAACCACATTTAAAGTGCAACATCAGACAATACCAGGGTTTGTGCAATACACATGCCTCAGTTTCACATGCAAATCTCCATCATGCAAGCTCTCTTCAGCATAAAAAATTATGGTTACACGTTACAAAAGGCATTTTAGGACTAGACAATGTATCTTTTGAAAGAAGACAACCCCTAGAATAAAATATGATAGCTGTAATTTTGTGTGTGTTTAAAAGTTTTGCTTTACCTTTATACATTGAAGTGATGGGACTGACAATTTTAATTACCCATAACTTATAACTTGGTGGCATGAATTCAAAATGGCCAGATCAACCTTTTATCAACCATCAGTCAGTGTAACTATTTAAGTCATAATATAATTCAACACAACAGTTATTGGGCCAGATTTATTAAAGCTCTCCAAGGCTGGAGAGAATACACTTTCATCTGTGAAGCTGGGTGATCCAACAAACCTGGAATGCATGTGGCCCAGGATTCTAAACATTTGCAAGCAAATAGTAAATTACTTTGAAATCTATTCTAGGTTTGCTGGATCACCCAGCTTCACTAGTGAAATTGTATCCCCTCCAGCCTTGGAGAGCTTTAATAAATCAGGCCCATTGTCTCATATGAAAAGAGGGGATGAGGGTATTTGGTGTCCATAAAGCCAAAGAAGGTGGAAACCAACTTGAGGACACCTTTAACTATGCACCAAAAGGGGAACACCATACCGCTCAATGGGCCCCTTCACATTTATATAAGCATTTCATCAATAATGGGAACCCGCAGTCTCCGGTATTGCTGTCAGTCCAATTTTGTATATGTATATATATATATATATATATATATATATATATATATATATATATATATATATGTTTTTATTTTTGCAAAATGATGCATAATTATTATAGAAGATAGAACATTTTATATGATAGTAATAGTGATTTTCTCTTTATCTCTCTGCATGATTAAATGGGCACTATAACTTCAATACACTATTTAAGTGTAACTATCGCTGAAGCTTTAGAAGGGAAAAAGAGTGTAGTCAAACTATCATGAAAAACTTCAAACTGTTTACTGAGAAAATGTGATTCGCTGTGGAATTAGATAATGTCGCTTTTATCCTCGAAAATGCAAAAATTTTTCAAGGCACATGAAAACTAAGCAAAAAATGCCACATGATATTACCATACTTAGGTTATATTTAACACTTCTGTATTGGATTCATATTTTCTAACGTTAACATGGGTTGTAAAATTATTTATAATAGAGTTCATGTTCATTTGTAATACCTGGCAAAATTATTTTGCCATACTTTGCACTATTAAAAAGGGGTGTTATTAATGATTGGAAATGTTCACCCATTTTTCAACCAAGGTTAGAAGGATCAAAGACAAGATTTGCAGATTTGTACATATTTCATCCAACAAATTCAACCAACCCATGTTCTTAAAAAATGTGTTTACTTTTTTTGTACTATTTAGTTTTTTAATATTTTTCTCTACCAGTAAAAGTTATTTTTTAATATTGAAATATAAAAATAAAAAAAAACATAATATCATGAGTACTCCCTTCCTATATATTAAAACAGGACCATCATGATACAGAGCCTACCTGGCCAGAAATGGTATGACATATGCCATACCAGGCCCCTGTCTTTCCCCAACAGTGGTAGGAAAAAGTTTGGGAACAGGGCCTCATCCCCACAACCTGTGGGGAGGGGGGTCTGTGGGGGACTTCTGGACTATAAAAGTGTCCCTAAAAAATTTGACCCCCTCTTCCCCCTGATTTCTGGCCCATCACCCTGAAGAATGAGTACAGGGGGGACCCGTTACTGTTCCAAGAATGGGTAAAACAAAACCAAGATTTAAACACACCATATGATACAAAAGATACAGATGAGACAAAAGCAAACAGCTACACCTCCCTACTCTCCAATTTTACTTTTGATTTACGACACTTTCAAAGTTAACAGAAGTATGGGGATGTACCCTTGTACTACTAAGTGTGAGGTAGCTGATATCTGGTAGTCCCATTTTAAAGGAGACTTTATGATTTCAATAAGATAAATTATCTTCAAAATGTCTGCAAAAAAATAACTCTTTGTTGCCACTTACTACTTTCATTTTCAACATCCAGCATTTGGCATCGCCCAGACAAGTTTTACCGGGAAGATGATCCAAAGTTGCTTTTTAAATAGGTAAAGCTGTCAGATTTAATAATTCCTCTTGAATATAATGGCAACATACCTATTTTGATCCTAAATAGAGAAGACTATTTGCCCTCTCTGTCCCATGTTCAACCAAATTGGTAATGAAGATGAGAGAATGGAAAAGCATAATGTTCTCAAATGGTTCAAGCTGCTTATAGCAAAGTGCATTGGCAAAATATTGAACATTGTGCTACAGATATTTCACTGAAAATGAAAATTAGGATTTGCAAGCTAGAATATATTGCATGGATTAGCATAGACACCTAAAATTTGCATGTATTATAGTAAAAAAACAGCTTAAAACAGACCAAAAATTAGCATTTACAGATAGCTGTACAGTTGTGACATGCATGTTACACCATCTAAAGTATCCAATATTCACACACTTCATTATTCACATTATTCACACACAATTGTCACACACACACAGACAGGACCACTAGGGGGTGCTATGGCTTGCACAGAGGTGATGTGATCCCTGAGAAGGGCTAAAGCGCAGAGTCTAAGAAGTAACCAGGTCTTCTCCAGGCCCTCTGATGGTGAAGATGTTGCTCCCCTGGTTACGGCCAGGTTGCAGTCCTTGGGAACACCAAGGTGGGCAACACACGGTACCAAATCACAAAGCAGAAGAATTGTAGAGGAAAGCCAGGGTCCAGGCTGGCAGCAAGCAAGAGAGTTCAAGTCACACGCCAGGGGTCAATTGCCAGGGATCCAGGAGACAGACACCAGTGACACAGGGGCCACTGCAGGCACAGGTGACTCTGGACACTGGAAGCAACAGGAGGCACAGGTGACTTAGGCATGTCCACAGACAGGAACACTGGAACAGCACAGGGAAGTTGGCTGGGAACCAACAGACTGGACAACGGGGGGTTAACGCAGGAGCTCAACAGAGGAAACGCTGAATTAAGCACCAGGTGAACAGAAACTAGCTCAACAGAACTAGGGGCTTGGTACAATGGAAACATGTTGCATGAACACAGAGTGCAGTCTGTGAGCTAGCTAAATAGCCAGGGCTGCTTAAGAGGCAGGAAGAGGTAAAGGTGACAGTAAAATTTGCTGCCAAAAAATCAGGACCTAAATCATATCACCAATAGTACAGCAAATTGTAAATTTCACTGAAATTAAATTTTATTCGCAAATTAAAGGATTTTTTCTATGAGCATGTAACACTTGATAGCCTAGTCCCTGTTTTAGATCTGTAAGATGCCTACATGATAAAGACATTAACATGTTTTATTATTATTTTTTTTTTTTAGCCAATATAATTTTTCAGTGTGCATAGACACAGGGAAAGGAAATTTTGGTGGTAGTTCTGACCCTAATTACTACTGGGCCAGTAATATCTATATAAGTATTTGAGCTCAATACCAGACATTCCCTGTTTTGATCTTAAATAATACTGATAGTCAATGATATAAGAACTCACCTCCCATGTGTATATGGTGTCTGTTTAGATTCAGCTTAGGTTTTCCTAGTTACAGTCCCAGATTTTCAGATCTTATATATTCACAGATCCTTCTCTGGGCCTTTTGCGGCTGGCTATGTTTCACAAGTAGTGATCAATAAGTAGCTAGTATTCTGTCCTTCCAACACTAGTATCCCAGGACAATCTTCCATTGTTTTGGTGAATTTCCTTGCACATCTCAAAAAAGAGCTTCCCCCAGATTATGACATTGGACAGTTAATGGCATATAAATTTGGTCAGGATAATAGATTGTGAGCTCCGTTGAAAGACAGTCCATAACTGCAAGCTGTGTAAAACGCTGCAGTAGATAAATTAAATGTATGAATTAAATGAAAATAATTCCTTTGAAAGTATCTCTATATGAACATTTCCTCTTCATCCAATAAAGTTCCATGTTTTACTGTTAAGTAAGACATTACCTAAATGGTAATGACCTAAAGCTCAAATCATACCCTTATTTCTTATTCCCCTGTGTCTATCAAAGATAACTTCTACCAAATATCTTGAGGTTGATGATCCCAGCACTCCTAAAAACATTAGTGTTCTTCCTAGAGAAAACACAGATTGTATTTTAGGCAGTCCATCTTGCTTCGGAGACCTGTATTACTATGAAATTCCGTTCACATTTTAAAGTCATTGACTGCAGGACTTGTGTCAGGAAGGAACTATCAGATAAACAAGTGTGCCAATGCTCTTTTTGCTCAGGTTGGGCAAGTGGTTATTGTACACTGCTCTGCTTATGTTCCAAATCTCATATGACTGGGCAGTCATATGGAAAGTGTCCATGTCACACAGGCAGTAACGTGGATTTTTAAAGAAGGACCCACATCTGAAACATTGAAAAAATAGATTTTGGGGAACTGGAGCATCACATGACTTTAGGTGAGTTTTGTTTTTCTTGCCAGGTACAAGTGGAAGGAAGGTGTGGGACAAAGGTTATTATTATACCAGATAGATGGTGTAACTTAAACTAAAGCACTTTATGTGTTTTAATAAGCATTTATCAAATATGTTGTATATATTTCCTTTGTTCTCTGTTGTAAAAAAATGTGCCACCTCAATAATTGAAGATCCAACCAGAAAGAGACGAAGAAAGAAGATGGAGGGACCCACCTCTTTAAGATCCTGCCAGTAACTGCATTGCTTGTTGCAGGCTGATATCCTGCTATCAATTAGCCGCAGTGTTGTCAGCCTATCAGGCCTATTAGATAGACAGCTGAACAGACAGTTAGAAGGTGTAAATAGAAGATTCCTAACATACAGTATTTTCTAAATGTTTTCCAAGAAAGGGACAAAGCATGCTTCAAAAATAACTGTTTTTTAACAGTTCAAAGATAATAGCTTTGGGTTACCTTGGACAATTTGTTAGTGGAAAAAAAATATTGCTTTGAATCTGACCTTGGGTATTGATTAATCAATAAAGTTAAAATACATAACCCTGTTTGAGTGTACTCTTGTAGCATTCTATTTAGCAATCATATCAGATTTCTAAGAATTATTGGCTTATATTTGGCTACAGATTAGAATTGTCTGTTGCCAGTGTAATGTTGCAGTTATAACAAGCTTTTTTCACTTTTTCTACTGGCTATACTAGGATCTTTTTTCAGTTGTGTGATCACACTGTAAAGCCAAGAACTGTATTGGGTTATAATATGTAATGGTTTCTGCAATAGCTTGTTTTATTGACACAAATGCTGTTTGCTATGTTCCAGCCCATTCCCAGAGTGCATCATTGTGAGTTAATTGTCTCGGTGGTTTATATCTATCATATAAATGACTGCAAAGTTTTGAAAGGTAATTAACTATTCTTAAGAAGCTCTGAATACAGTGAACATCCGTAGATCCTAACTAAAGTCAGTATAGAAAATATCTATTCTACAAAGTGACACATATTTTGTTATATGTATTTAGTTTAATGTAAAATTTGTTACCTACATATCTTAAAATTTTTACATCAGGGCATATGATGTTTGATTCTTTCCTATTGACTTTATATATTTATAAGTATTTTATTGGTTTCACTCTAAGATTTATTTCTTACTTTTTTAATTTAAATACATTTGTTTGCAATGTAATTGTACTAGCTATCTACTATTTACCTATTAGTAAGTCCCCACATAAAAACAAATTACAACAGCATGCTTTTATAACAATGTAGCATTTATAATAAACTGTTGTATATTTGCTAGGGGTACAAATGATAGTGCTTTTTTATGTTGAATTGTGCTAAAATGTTATTGCAATAAGTTATCTTGACAACCAAGGTATAATGTCTGGTACATTTTTGTAATAGATTAATGATAGTTTAAGGCCCTGGTCAGCTCCAGTCCCCACCAGACATCAGTCCCCCAATTTAACATTGCAGTCTTCACATTTAATAAGCCCCCTCTTAGCACTCGGTCGCCCCCAGGACATGCTGCTCAAATAGGCTGTGAGGGATATTGCGGAGGCACACAGCACAGAATCGCCAGCCCGATAAGCTTTTCCTAACAGATAGCCACATGAATGATTTAATGTCTAATCTTCTTCTCTATATAAGTTTAAACACTCTTTCAACAGCATTGCATAAAAATGTCAATCTATTTTTTGACGTACCAAGTAGACCTCATTGATGCTCCCTCGGGAACTACTGAATCCTAGCTGAACTGCACCAGCTAAAGAGGAAAAATCAGGGGTTTAGTACAAATTCAAAAGGCAGTTCCCCTTAATTATGGTTATCATAGATGAGAGGAGTAAAACTGGGTTCTGGTGGAGAAATTTTGGCTTTTTGGTAGCGTGAACATGTTATAGGTGCAAGTAGAAAGAGTGGAGGATACAGAGGTTTAGTAGAAGGAACAGGACTTGTGGCATTCAGTGGCAGGTAGAAGATAGGAAAAGTGCATGATTATCGTAAAGAAGATAATAATTAGGTGCAATATGTATTTATAGACAGAAATCACATAGTGGAGCACCTCCAAAAGGGCAATGGGAAGGTAGGGGAGCTTCATGTGGCAAAGAACAAAAATATCTAGGTTTGTAACTGGAAGAGAACATGGGAAATGAATATGTGACAGCAAACGTAAGACTTGGGATGAGAATGTTTTTATTTTTTATGGCACTAATAACTGGGCTTTGGAATTCTGGAAGATAACATTGGTCCTGCTGCATTGCCTAAATTAGTTAATTAGTTTAATCTTTCAATTAAAAAATATTTACTTTACTTTTTTCTTAAAAATAAAATTCCATCTAAGAATGAGTAGGCTATAGCTGAATCAATGAAAAAAATACCATTTGTATCCAAGGACATTTTAGACAGGCAGTTAGTGCTAGAACTGCTTGACTAAAATGACTATTCTAGTATTTTGCTTCACAGCACAGGCTCATCAAGCTATATTAGCATATTATGTTAGAGATTGATTTTTAAATACAGCTAATGTTGATCAATAGAAATATACTGTGAGAGCTATGTCATGGTAGCAACCATTCATATTGAAGATCTCTAAAAAAACAAAATTTACTTGACTTGGTTGTTGCACACAAGGCATGCAAAAACAGGAGGTAAAAAGAAGTAAATCATTTATGCACAGATGTGCTTTTGAGAGTTACACACATTTAGTTGGCCTGTTTCATCAATAAAATGCGAGTACGCTCGACGCGCGTAGGTACGCGCCGGTCAGCAACCTCTATTAGCGCGACTCGGGCCCGAGTTCTAGTGAACTCACCTGCTGGTTTTCCTGCAAAAGTCTCGAATACGCCAATTAAGGCGAATAATTTTCAGCTGCGGGATTCAGAAGGAGATGTTAACCTCAATGATGAGGTGATAGCAATTGATTAGCGCACACCTGCGCCCTGTTCTGTGCACATCTTCAGTCTATTTTACAGGTCAGTTTGAATCTTTAATGCTTGATGTTTATTTTTTGTGTTACTTTTTTATGTTACATTCTACTCAATCAAAAACTTACTTCATTTATTGTTACATTTGTTGTACTTCTTGTTACTTTTTCTTTTAGTTGTAACACTGCAAACTAATTTCTATCACGCTGGATATATAATAAGTGGCATTTTCAAATATGTCATCACACAATTGTATGAGAGTAAAAAAATATGTGAACAAACATTTGTGACCTGATAAAACTTACATTCTAGTTTGACTTTAGAGAAATCAAATATTTTAGTAAAGGATTTTAGGCAAAAAATGTTATAATACATGTATTAAGGAACATTTAGCGATTTAACTTGTGTGTGTATGTCAAAATACATTTAAATGTATAAAAATACATATGCATTTTAATTAGTACTCTTTTAACTGGACTGGTTGCAACACTGCAAATTAGTTTGCAGTGTTGCAACCAAAAGAAAAAGTAACAAGAAGTGCAAGAAATGTAATTATAAATGAAGCAAGTTTGTGATGGAGTAGAATGTAACATAAAAAAGTAACACAAAAAAAATAAAAAATCAAGCATAAAAGAATGAAACTGACCTGTAAAATAGACTGGAGAACACAGAATTGTGCGCAGGTGTGCGCTAATCAATTGCTATCACCTCATCATTGAGGTTAACATCTCCTGAATCGCGCAGCTGAAAATTATTAGCCTTAATTGGCATATTCGCGATCTTTGCCGGGAAACTAGCAGGTGAGTTCACTAGAACTCGGGCCTGACTCGTAAATACGTGCGTCGAGCGTACGCGCATTTCATTGATGAATCAGGGCCAGACTATCATGGGAAAACCTAGGTGACCCAACAAACTTGGAATGGATTTATTAAAATCATTTGCTATTATTTAGCAAATGATTTAAATCCGGGACCAGATACAAAAATAATAAATCATTAAAAATTAAATTTCCCTTTTTTTCTATTCAATAATGTTTCTAAAATTAACGAGGCATGGTTCCAGTAAAGATAGAATTCCTAGTATGCAATCTTTACTGATGAGCCACAGAATAGGCATATCAACCAGGCAACTAATATTTTAACAGAGAAGTGTTAATAAAACAATAGTGCACTCTAAAGGAAACTTTTCACTTAACAAAATTTTTAGTATTTAGTAATAAAAACCTTTGCTAACGATATTATTTGTAACATCAAAATCTTCTTGTAAAAGAAAAAGATCAAAACTGAGCAGCAGAAACAGACTTTCCTAATTACTGCCTAGCACTCCAGGAAGTCTACAGCAGCATGTATTGATAAAGGGTTTAAATGTATGTAAAGTGTCAAGGGTAAGAAGTAAGGAGAATTATTTCAATGGGGACACCAATTCTGGTTGAAATTTTACTTTGTAGAGACTTTCCCTCGCTTTCTAATGTGTCTCTGGTATATGAAATAAAGGACATCTCTATAGTCAGACACAGACAGAAAACAAAATAAAACAGGCAGGGGGGTCTTAAAATATATCTAAACCCAAATTAAAAAACAATTTGCATGTATTGACCCTTAACACTGCTTAGATCTGGTTGAAGCATACTTTTCTTTAATCATTTTCTTAAGCAGAAAACAATAAAAACAACCTTACTGCATGTGTTAAAGCACTATAAAGCGCTTCACTGGGTTGCAGGCAGAAAATAGAGTCCAGCATTAAAAGATGAAGAGTATCAGCAGAAAAGGGGTAAAGTATGCAAAAAAGCTTTTAAAGTACCTCTAGTACCCTAAACCAGTGGGTCACACAGACAAAAGTGGGCCCTTATACAAAATTGACTAGTGGGCCCCCCAACAAACTTTCCGCCGGAATCCCAGTATCTCCATATCTCTTCTCTTTTTTTGCTTTTTATCTCTCCCCCCTTCTCCCTCTTCATACCCTCCATCTATCTCCCTTTTTTTTGATCTTCTGCCCCCCTCAACAAATTTCCCACTCCAATCTCTATCTTTATTACTTTCTCTTCTTTTTCTCCCTTTTCTTTTTCCACCCCCATCTCTTCTCTTTTTTCTCTCTTCCTCACTCTCTTTTTACACTTCCTTGCCTGCAAACTCTCAGTTGACAGCTCACAGCACATGCCTTCATTGTACAGCCTACACCGCAAGCTGACAATTGAGGGTCACAAAAAAAGATTAAATAAAAGCTAGAAATATTCACACACCACCATAGACTAAAATTGTTTATTATTCTTTTTTATAACTAATACTTTGAAGGGTCCAGTGAGCCTGATTTATTAAAGCTTTTCATTGATAAACCTGGGTGATCCAGCAACTCTAGAATGAATTTCTTATCATTTACTATTATTCTATATCAATTTTGCTATATCTTATCAATTTAAATTCATTAACTATTATTTTAAAAACAATGATGACAAGTTCACATTATCATTAAAGCTTTTAAATTCACTGACACTACATCTACTTTGTGCCTCCTATTTTATTCTGAGGAGATTGGCTTATTCCAAAGCCCCCTTATTGGTCATTTTAACTCTAATAGCTAAGGCCCAAAGACTTATAAGTACATTATGGTTGAAAAAAATCCCAAATATGGGAGTGGCAAACCTTAACCCAATTATTTGTTTTCACTGGACAAACCCAATTACGAAACAAGTAAAAAACAATTGCTTTAAAACACCTAATATATTATTGCAAAAGGTATTTGTTTCATGTTGTGGTTCTATAATAGGGGTACCCACACTTCTTTTTGGCTTGCGAGCTACTTTTAAAATGACCAAGTCAAAATGATCTACCAACGGTATTTGGACTTAATAACTCTTGTTCGCGGTAGAGTTTATTTTGAAAGGCAGGGCTCCGCGATCTTCTTGCGTTGCCTTTGCAATCTACCGGTAGATCGCAATCCAAGTGTTGGGCACCCCTGTTCTATACAGTACAGCATATTTAGGTAGTAAATAGTATTAAAAGTATTAAAAAGGATTTAAATGTGAGTATGAAAGGAATTAAGGAATTACTTACTATATGCTCTACTATTCCCCCTGTACTTGCAGAAGACAAGGTCAGAGTTGTTATTTGTAGACTGAAATCATCAATATCAGGTCCTTTCTCTCCCAGGAGATAAGGATAGTAGCAAAAAGAAAGCTTGTCACACTGCTACAATTCAAAGCAAATCAAACTGTTACAATTTAACACAGATCATTAATCAATTGAGTATTCACTCCCACCTTTTTAAATGTGACAAATTAACATTTTACTGCCTACTACAAAGCACAAACAAAACACAGAATGACTGAGCCCTAAGTCGATCACCAGCTTGTTTATTCTAATCTACTTCAACATTTACATTTAACAAGCTGAAAATTTAAACAGGATAATGTTTTTAAAATTCTACATTGATTATTTCTATACATTCAACCAGTTCTCAACTGATATTTATTATAGTGGCAACAAAGCATCTGACATTCCTAATTGATGAACTCTCAATGATATATAGATCTGTGCCTGAGCTTTTACAACTAGAATACAATAATGACAAAGAAAAACAAAACCTATTAAACCTTAAACTTATTCAATATACTGCTATAAGGGGACCAATGACTTCATGATTTCATATTGGATAGTGTTCTGGAATATGTTCCTATGTTTTTTTTGCATGCTCTTTTTCTCTCCCTATTTTATGTCTTTAAATTAAATTATGTCTTCCAGACTATAGAAAATGTTAATAAGAATAAAATGAATTAAAAAAATGACTAAGAATAAAAAAGTTAAAAAACAAAATATTACAATTAAAATTTCAAGCAGGCAAGTTCTTTATTACAGAAGGGAAAGGCTTTGTCTCTCCATAAAAAATAAAAAACACAATCTTGAATTTACACTGAACTGCGCATGTGTAGTTCAGTGTACAATACTAGTATAGCTAGATGGTTGCAAAAAATTAACTCCTGTGCACATGCATGAGAGTTACAGCATTCTGGCTTTGCCAATAAAGTTGATCTAAACCCTGAAGTGTTTCAAGTGTTTTCTCCATTCCCCACCTACTAATATTCTAATGGCATCTTGAAATAAAAAGTATAAATGAATAGAGAGGAAAGAAAGAGGTTTGAGCCTCGTAGGTGTTTCATGTAAAAAGTGAAGTGTATTGATTGATTATTCAGTACATAAGTCATCAAATACACATAAATATATATTGTTTTTGTCTCTGTCCTGTTACTAATTCACAGCACGGAGTAGTTATACATACTATATAGTATGGATTTGCCATAAATTATTATATATAACCATAAAACTATTCAAAAGGCTGTGCTGTGGCACGCAGTGATGCAACGTGTTTCGCCACGAAGAGATTCCTCAGGGATAGATAGTGGTGCGTGTTTATTGGTCCGAAGTTAGGAACATGCTCCACAGGAGGGGTGTACATATGTAGTTGCTGCTGATGATAATGCTAAGGTTTGAAGTAGTAATTTATACTCTTGTTAGAGGTTTTAGCACAACTTGCGAATATTTCAATATTTCACCGCACCGGTGAAGGTTAGTCCCTGCATCCGTCGACCAATGTAATAAATAGATGAGGAGAAGGGTATCTTCCTTAGAACTTTTGAATATGGGTTGAGTCACTTGTCGCGTCAGACTGTTTGAATCTGGATATAATAGATCAAATCTCTTGGTGGTAGTGTAGTGAATCAGATGGGAAAGTGTCTTCCTTTCTTTTTGTGGGTATTAAGAGTAGTTCAGGGTGTTCCAAATTGGAAAATGCAGCAGCCTTTAACTAAGGGTTAACCCTGAAGGGTATCAGTCTTGTAGGTCTATTTGCAGGAATAGGCAGTGGGGGATGAAAAAGCAGCAGCCTGCAGGGCTGTTCTCTTACTACAATTGTAAGATTTACCTGCCAACCCCAGGATTGTTCAAAATCCAGAACTTATCTCAATGTATTGAATTGTGTTATTGACATATATTGAAACTAGTTTGTACTGTTTATTGATTGTTCTATTACAAGGTCTATATTATTTTCCGCACCTTACCTAACCCTGCAAGTGTGCAATGAGGAAGCCTATATGGGATGAAAACGCGTTGGGTAAATCCATCACACGTTACGTGAACAAAAGATACTAAAACACTGATGCTGGACTTAAAGGGCGATTAACTGCTTAACGAAAGTTGTATACTGGTCAGCTAAGAATTGTCTAGAGCCATTTAGATGGCTACAATTTCTCGCTAATTGTATATACTCATTTATGCTTTTTCAAACCAAGTTTTGACAAGAAATATATTATTATATATTTCCAAGTAATATTATTTATTATATTATAGTTAAATCTTAGTTCAAAACAGGAGGCTGTACAGCTGTATAAAACTAAAGGTAATGCAGCACTTCAGCTTTAACATTTGGGCATGTGGGCAGGGATATGAAAAGCAAAATATAACTAACACATAATGCAAATCAAAAAACTCATATGATAGCACCATGTTGCATTTTAGTTAATTTACTTGGTGTTCCATTTACATAGACAAAGTAACTAGCAATGTGTTGCAAAGGTGAATTGATAATTGAAGTGAATATTTATACAGCTTCCTTAATAAATGATTCTTGTTGCATACCCAAAGGGAAATGGTTGTTAGTTCACAGTCACGTATCTTTACTTTTGAGCAACAGCTACTTGTACTGATTAATGACAAAAAAAAAAACAGGGAGATATCTCTGACAAACAACTTTCAATAATCATCTTGAGTTTTCCACCAGTTTTCAAAATATGATTGGACATGATTGGATGTTATCAGCAGACATTTCCTTAACATATCTTAGCTTGATAGTAAAATTATGATTTCCAGTTAATCACTTTCCGTCAAATGACGATCACAGTTCAAACTCATATTTAATTAAATAATTAGTGATTAGCACATTTATTCAGAATGAATCAGTGACCATTACCTAACCAATTGTATGGGACAATATTTTGGGACATATTTAATATGCAGGTGACAATATTCCTCACATTTCTTGTACTGGTGTCACACAAACAGTAAGTGAAGGAAAACATGCCCAATCAGATTACAGATGGAAATAAAAACAAGAACAGAAAAAAAACTTAAAACAGAAAAAGAATTTAAGTCTCATAACAAAACTTTAAAAATACATTGTGCAAATGTATTTAAAAATAAAAGTTAGGCTGTAGGAGTTTTATCAATCCCTGATTTATTCAGGGATTATTATTGATCAGTTATGCCTAATGTGGCAGATGTAGTGCTCATATCTAGGAGAATGGACAGTGTATTTTACAGTGAGCATATGAATTTTATTATATACTTGTTCTTTAATGTACATTATTTCCTTTTGTGTTAAGCAAAGATTTGTTTGCCTTTAGATGGATTCATGTATTTCAATGTAATCATGGGGTCTCACTACTTAACAACTGCCGAAATAAGATATCAGCCACATTGGAAGTGTAATCTATTAATTTGGTGGACAGGATGACTTGCAATCTAAAAAGGATCAGAAAAGCACAACTGCCCTGAGCATTGTGAAGCAGTAATAATAGTATATATAGTTGAAAAGGCAATGCTGAAAATCCTTTTTTTATGGATTCCCTTTGATTGATGTTTTTCCCCTATATATCCAGTTTAAATTGACTAGGTTTTATTTTAGTTCCTATTCATGTAAACTATAACCTGTGTTATGTTACAGTACAAAAGCTTGGTCCTGAAATTCAATGTTGATGACAGCATGCCTTTGAAAAGAATACAGCTGTGATGAGACTAACTGGTTTGATGGGCATGCATTGTGTGGCTTTAGCAATCCCCCTTCCCCCAGCTCCAGCTGCACATATCTATATGTCCGAAATCTCATGAGAGGAAACATGGAGCTAGTAAATAAGTTGTGAAAATACCCATAGGTGAAAGTAGAATACAGCAGAAAAAGAATATATCAATTCTGGAATGTAGTTGCATGAACATTAAGTTCACTCTTTCATGTAGAATAATGCAAAGTCTTTAAATGATGTTATGTTTCCATGCCAACTGATGACAGAATATGTCCAAACTAATCTTTTTGTCGCATATTTTAATGGCCATCTGATACTTATTATGATTACTTAATTTATGGTAGGAAACAATTACTGCATAATTTATTTACCATTAGCAAACTGATCTCCACAACACCTGCTAATAAAATTAGAAAGAACTTTCTCACTGTCATCCATGTATTTAAATTAGTAAAAATCTTAAACTGCAGGAGGACCTTACTGGATTTAGAGAGTACTATATAAACAATAGTAGCTAATGATACATTAATGGTTCAATTTATGTGATATGATAATCTGATAATACAGATAATGAAATACATACATAAAGAATGTAGTGTATAAAAATAACATTGCAGTTATGTGCTGAGGTGGAACCATTAGAGGGGTGGTTCATTGCCAGTTGGTGTAGAGGAGAAGAGTGTCTCAATAGAGATTATTTCAAATTGTAAGCTTGTGTTTGAAGGGTACACTTCATGGTTTTGAGGCTTGGAGCATAGTGAAAGAGAGGTTTCAGAGAAGGTGAAACTCAAATGTCTTGGGCATGAGAGTTTGGAGAGGTGAACAGTGTGAAAGATAGGAGAGTATGTGGTGCAGATTACAGTTAGCATGATATCAGAAAAGGGTTCAGGTTATAGTGTGCTTTGGAAGTGATTGTTTATAGATTGGATGGTATTCTCTGGAGAATTGTGAGCCAGTGAAGGACAGATACTGGCACAGTTGAATAAGGCATGTAGCAGAGTTCATTGGGGATTCGAGAGGTGCCAGTCTGCTATTCGGTGGGTTAAAGAGGTGGATAATCCAGTATCCATATGTTCCTAAAATCAAACTGACACATGATATATATCTTACCTTTTAATAGAGATAGTTTTAAAACCTGAATTTATCTTCTGTACTTTGCTATATAGTTGCATTTTAAACTGCCTACATTCTTACCTTTTAGAACAAACCTGAATCTGGGCATTGGAAAATGACATTAGGTTTATTAGTTACAGTTATGCATTGCCTGTAATTACAATGCAGGCAGACGTATATATTACTGGTCAAAATTTCAGACATAACTTCTCATTCACTTGAAATAATTTTCCAACAGTCCTGATGGAATTCCCAGGAGAGTGACTTGATGGCTGCTTTGTCTTTACTCTGTGGTACAACTCCAAAATCATCTCACCTGGGTTTAGTTTAGATGATTGCGGAGGTCAGGTCATCTGACACAGCAACTCTATCACCATCCTCCTTGGTAAAATAGCCCAAAACCAAGGCTGGAAGTGTGTTTGGGGTCATTGCCCTGTTGAAAAACAAATAATGGTCCCACTAAGCGCAACCCAAATTGAATGACATGTCACTGCAGAACGCTGTGGTAGTTATGCTAGTAGGGTGTGCCATTCTTCCTAATGACCAGCACACTAATGTACTCTGAGCTGAGTAATAAAAGTATGTTTGCTGAAAACTTGAAAGATAGTTTAAGGGGTTCCTTCAGGTTAAAAAGGTTGAGAAACACTGAACTAAACTGTAAAACATATTCTGATTTAACATTTTTTTGTTTAAAACATCATTACATATATGCTCCTTTATTAAAGTTTAGATGTCTTTTTATTAATCTACAATATAGAAAATAATAAAATTAAAAACCATTGAATAAAACTGGTACTGTATGTATATGTATATATATATATATATATATATTTATATGTTGTGCAATTATATAGCAAGGCATGCTGTAAGGAACATTGGCAAAGCGCACCTAAAGTGCAAAAACTTACATTTATTTTGTGTTACCACTAATGAACATGTAAATGCTGTACTTTTAAATTATGTCTGATGCAAAAAAGTTGGCTAAGTTCTCAAAACTGAAATATAGCTTTTGTGGGGGTAAAAGAAAAACATACAGGATTTTATTAGTTCTTATATAAAGAGTAAACCAGACAATTTATTTGGTATGCACATAATAGTTCAGTATATGAGACTACTTGATTACAGGATTGATATCCTGTAACAATCAGAGCTGTGACATCAAAACACTTGATTAAACCTCTGTTGTTATGTACGTTCTTCTTGATGAGATTTTTTTAACATAACTTGGTATCATTATCCTAATATGCTAGAGTCTGCTTATAAATTAACAGAATAGCAACAAAATGTACCCACACAATAGTGCCATCCAATTAAAACATACTCATATGGCATATTACTTAAAAAAATAATGTAAAATAACCTAATAAAGTCATCAGTTTTCAATTATCAGTACATTTTTTGTTATTAGTCAGCTGCTGTCATCTGTCATTTCTGGCTACAGCAATGTGGATATGCCATCAGTTCAGGCAAGCTTCATAATTAACAGAAACCTTAATAGGAAAACATGTTTATTTTAAGATCTGGAAGTTAAAGGTGTCTGATTTTTCCTAAGTTGAGACATTTAGAACATTTCCCTTAGTCATGCATTGGGCTTCTGTTAATGTTAAAATTTTCATTAAAGGGATTTTCCAGATTAATTAAAACTCCTTCAAGTGCAGTAACAAGGTTACAATTCCTCCTAATGTATACATGTGTGTGCCTTAACATGTGGGTTTGTGAGTCTAAAGCTAGGTACACACGTCCAATGGTTCTCACCCAATAATCGGCTCAGGGATGATATTGGACGAGAATCTGGTTGTGTACAGCGCACATCGTCCATCGTTCGAACGACTGTCCTGGCGGATCCACGGACGATGAAGGATGAACCACGAACAATCCAAATGCAAGGGAAGGGGGAGAGCGTGCAGCAGGGTGCCACTCCATCATTCCCACCCTCCCCTCTGCATATAGCAGAAGGGTGCTGTATGTGTCGTTGGGAGTATATATATATATATATATATATATATATATATACACAGGGGTTAAGATGAATTTAAATACCTGCTGGAATATTTTCTTTCTCATGGTTAAATCATCTAAGCAAAGTATGCTCCACCAGTGAATTATCACCATATTTGCGTCTGACTTTATATTTTAATACCAGCTCACACACATCTAAGTTTTTAATGTGTTCATTGCCAGACCCGTTTTCCAGCATTGCTCTCCAGTATTCATGTCTGTAGAATTAAATTGCTGCCATGAACACCAGAATCATTTTAGTAGTGACCATTACCTAACCAATTGTATGGGACAATATTTTGGGACATATTTAATATGCAGGTGACAATATTCCTCACATTTCTTGTACTGGTGTCACACAAACAGTAAGTGAAGGAAAACATGCCCAATCAGATTACAGATGGAAATAAAAACAAGAACAGAAAAAAAACTTAAAACAGAAAAAGAATTTAAGTCTCATAACAAAACTTTAAAAATACATTGTGCAAATGTATTTAAAAATAAAAGTTAGGCTGTAGGAGTTTTATCAATCCCTGATTTATTCAGGGATTATTATTGATCAGTTATGCCTAATGTGGCAGATGTAGTGCTCATATCTAGGAGAATGGACAGTGTATTTTACAGTGAGCATATGAATTTTATTATATACTTGTTCTTTAATGTACATTATTTCCTTTTGTGTTAAGCAAAGATTTGTTTGCCTTTAGATGGATTCATGTATTTCAATGTAATCATGGGGTCTCACTACTTAACAACTGCCGAAATAAGATATCAGCCACATTGGAAGTGTAATCTATTAATTTGGTGGACAGGATGACTTGCAATCTAAAAAGGATCAGAAAAGCACAACTGCCCTGAGCATTGTGAAGCAGTAATAATAGTATATATAGTTGAAAAGGCAATGCTGAAAATCCTTTTTTACATGAAAAAATAAATTATTTTTAACCTTGTAACAGACATCAGACTATCACGCAAACAGACATCAGCTTTTTATCTACTAAAAGTATGTACTCACTTCTAGGTAAATACAGAATCAACATTCATCAGCAGGTGCTATAATAATGTTCTGTCTTGCATGGATTTACTAAATTTACAGCCTTATATTTAAATGTGGCTTCACATAGTTGCCTAACCACAGTTTTGATTTAAAGTTTCATAAAATTGATTTGTTGTTTATATGAAATTTGAAAATAAGAAACTAGCATAACTCTGTTTTATGATTATATATGATTTGTTTGTATCCAAAGGTCGGGTGGGTTATGGAGGCTGCAGCTGTGAATTAAATGATCCGCTCTGAAGGTTCAGCAAGTCTTATGATTTGGAGTTGGCATGCCAATAGTAACATGTGTTTGCTTTATATATCTAATGTGATATAATTGGTGACTGCAGCACAAAGGAGCACAAAAGAGCTGATTTGTAAAAGCAGTAAAAAGAAGGCACATATAAAGCTTATTGAACATGGCAACCGATCCCTTTTCCTATTTCATGAAAATTAGACAAGCAAGGTCACATGCACATCATGGAGACACAATCCTTGATTCCTGGCATCTGGTCTTACTAAATTAGCTTCAAGACAACAGCCTTAATATGCCTATCACCTATCATGCCAATGGTTAATAGCTCCAAGTCTTTTTCATGAAGTTTTTAACTTGAATGAAAAGACTAACTTTACAATATGGAATATTTTCTGATATCTGATGCATTACCCGAATCATCTGGTAATTTACTTCCCAGAGTCTTTTTCACATTGTCATTTGATACTACCAATTCTAAAAATACTGGGTCATCAGGCTTGTGCTCTATTATAAGCTGTAAGAATCCAACTTACTAATAAGTTCTCTACAAGCAGTTGGAATTTATAGCCACTATAGTAGCTGTGTGATGATCCATGTGGGTTCACCTTTATTTCTGTTCAAAACTTCTGTTCAAGTAGACTCTTTTTATTTCTCTGTGGGCTTGATTTACTAGAGGCGTTCAGGCGGTAACTTACAAAGTGCATTATCACTCTGAAAGGGAATTCCCTTGCAAGGCGATAGTTTATCAAGTGAATAGCCTAAACTGTTTTAGTACCATTATTTTTTTCTAAACAATTACCCTGCAAATGAAAAACAAGAAGGCATAGTAGTTATGAACCAAGCCATTTCAACTTTGGGATTCATACTAATGCTATTTAATGTTAATATGAATATGTGTCCAAAGAAGTGTATTTGTTCGTTTTGTCTTTACATTTATTACCTTGATGTTAATATAGTGAAGTCATTTCTTTGATTAATATTTTTTGGCTAAAAGTGGATTGATTTCTTGAAAGTGCAAACACTATTTCCCAGTAGGGTGTGTTTTATTTTATCCACATTTTAACTCTTCCAAGCCTTGTCTTATATAGATTTGTGTTTTACCTAATGTTTTTGAAACAAAGGCTTTGACACATTTTGTAGAAGGAATCATAACCTATGTGTGATTGAGAGTAGATTTATTAGACAATAGTTCCAGCACGTAGACAAAGAATTATTTGCTGCATAACTATTTAACAGGATAGAGCTAAAGGGATTTTGGTGATTGTCCAAAACAATGAAAATGTTTTGTTATTTAGGGTGATATTTGAAGTACATTAAAGATCATGGATCAAAAATAAACAAGGGACAGAAAGAATAAAACCAACATAAACCCTTTACAATTTTTTGTTAAAAAAAATCTGATTTTGCACTCCCACTCTTTTCAGGAACAAAAATTACAATACCTTTTAAACATTCTCTATTCAGATGACAAAAATGTACTGAGAAACAGGGATTATTTATTCAGATTGTTCATAGAGGGTTTTGTATTTTCTGACAATTACAAAATAGGAAGCACTTAAGGAATCCAAATAATTTAAAACCAAAGATCCAAAGGAGTTAACTTACTTTTATAAACCTTACACCATGCAGCTGCTTTCTTATGCATACTAACAAACTAAAGGACAGGCCTCCCATTGTAATGAATAGACACTGCAACAAACAAGCACCAGTACAGTTTGGAAGATATCCAAAATGTTTTGCATTTCCATGTTGGGCCTAGAAAGAAGATCTCTGGATGCAAGTGATATAGGTAAGTGTTCACTATGATTAATAAAATGGAGGATTACTTTAAGAGGATAGTAACCTTTGGATTGATGTATGGTTGGAGTGTAAATCAAAATCTGGTAACCCAGGCCATGTTTTATATTTTAGTAGGTTTTATTTAATATAATGAAACTAGAGAAACCAAAAAGAATTATGTGATGACATTGAGGAAAGATGAGGGAAGGTAATTTTCTTTTATATGATTTCCTTTCTTTGTCAGTACTGTCTGACTGTATTTACAAAACTCTTCTATAACATGTATTAAAAAACAACAAAATGAAACAAATAAACTATGAATATTCCTAATAATCTAAATTGCATCCTAATTCTTCAGGTTTTTTCTTTTCAGTTTTAATGCACCAATTATGGAAGCATTTTGTAAGTAAATGGATTTTAAATGGAAGACTTTTTAAGCATCATGTATACAGACAGGTAACACCACTTACATTTTATTTAAACAAATACTTTAGAATATTGGGTTTTTCTTCCATCCTAACACAGCTACAATGAACAAAATATCAGACAAGTAATGCCAAGACACAAAGTATCAGTAATGCCAAGACACAAAGAAAAGTAAATACCTAAAACACTGTAAATTTGTGGTAATATACATAAATATATATATATATATATATATA
>NC_092858.1:57376725-57423503 GCF_032062135.1 Pyxicephalus adspersus
CCCATCATGTTGGGGTTGCACCAGTCTTTATATCTGGTTTCCATAACAGAAATGTCATGGTGGAACCTCTCTCCTTGTTCATCACTCACATCACCCACATTTTGTGGGAAGAAGTCCAGATGGGAATGTAAGAAATTAATTTTAGGTGACATTCGGCAGCCAAGTTAATGGTATGTTGTTGTCATGCTGTTCACGAGTTCAGCATGGTTTTCATCTTGCTGGTTGCCCAGAAAGTTTTAAGCAACTAGTACAAATGAATCCCAAGCAACAAGTTGTCCTTCAGATACTGAAAACCCATACCATCACGATCCATTGCAACAACAAAGTTTTTTCTTAATCGAAGTTTAAAATGGAGTGGCGGAAGGTAAACTTTCTGTGGATCAGTGAGTGATTTATGCTTCACGTTGTACTGGCCAACAGTGTGTTCAGGTCTGGGTGGCCATTCTCTCACTTTGTAATGGTTGTGGTCATCACGACTGTTCCACAGGCACAGACACCACATATATTTTGTATATCCCAACTGCAGGCCAAGAAGGAGTGCCACCACCTTCAGGTCACCACAAACATTCTACTTGTGTTCTGAATAATTAATCAATTGCAAAACAACCTCCATGGATTTGTATGTCTCTTTCATTCCCTCAGCATGAGCAAGAGGAACAGAAGGTTTTTTGTTACCTTTATGCAGCAATACAGCTTTGCTCAAGTAAATTAACAATCTCCACTGCTCTGGTATGTATTCACAACCAAACTCCATCATCAGACCACCCACGTCGGTGCAGAAGAAGATGTCGCTGTCCAGCTTGTACTAACCTGCGAACTTTGTGTGACAAACACAAAAGTGTGAAGTTGTTGCTCCTTTTTGTAGCAAATTCCACTCCTTTAATCTGGAGGCTAACAGTTCAGACTTCTCTTTTGACAAAGACAGGTCCCTTATTAGGTCATCTAAATCTGATTAGCTTATAAAATGTGGCTTACCGTCTTCAAATTGGGGTTCATAACATTCCTTAACATCGACATCATCATCCTGTTCCTCATCCGACATGTCACTGTCAGTAACAGATGTAGGAGGGACTGGCACTGGATTCTCTGCATCATGTGGCCCTGACTTCAGAGCAGATTCACAATCAGGATAGACGATTTCTGACTTAGTCTTCTTTGAAAACGCAGCAATTTTTTACTTATACAGAAGTAGCAGTCCGAGTGATGGTCTTTTGGCTCACCCTAAACCGTAGGCACATCAAAAGACATTTTATTCCTTTTCCCATTCACCTATTGTGTTAGGCCAACGTAACACACCTGACAGCAGATATGAGGTGCCAGCTTTTATCCTGATCTCCAATTTCACATCCAAAGTAATACTTGTAAGCAAATCTCATCCTCTTGGTTAGGTTCTTGCATTGATCACACAGGGTATATTTGCCACTAATGTAGCAAAAATTGTCCAGTTTATTAACACAGCTGTGCCTACTCATCTTTAGCTCAAAAACAGACTCACTATGGCCTGGCTGTACTATCCAATAAGATGGTTTCGCACTAGAGACAAGTCCTTGGTCCATCTCACCCTATATACCTATTTCTGATGACTTCCATACATGCCCAGCCGCTGCTGGAACATGCATGCCACCAGGGGGCGTGATTCAGCTGAGGTGGCAGCAGGCATAGTGGTAGCTGCAACTGTTATAATGTTCCCAAGTAAAAATACATTACCCAAATACAGACTATTTGAGCAGCTAAAGCAAGACTACAACTTATAATCTGTACATGATAGGCAAATTCTAAATTCAGATTTGGAATCACTAGATACCATGTAAATCACATGTATTATTCCCAGTAGCAAAATCGTTATTGTGCAGAGTAATTTAAGTTTTAAAATATTTTTCCTTCTCCCCCCCTCCCCTTTCCATTGAGCAGAATAGCCCTGTATGTACAGCGCTCGTCATGCATCTTTCAGTCTTTTGTCGTTGGAAAGGATTGTGAAAGATTCTTTTTAACGACAATTATTGAGTGTGTGTATTTTTTTGAAGTTTTGAAGTAGTTGACAGATGCTTGGCATTTGTTCCAGCACTGATTTAGGCTATGTACACACACTCAATATTTGTCATTGGAAAGAATCTTTCACAATACTTTCCAACGACATTTATTGAGTGTGACAATTATTGAGTGTGTGTGCATAGCCTAAATCACTGATGGAACAAATGCCAAGCATCTGTCAACTACTTCAAAACTGCATGAACTAACCCTAAATGCTAATGGATTTCCTGCTTTATCATTTGACTACAATGATGATATGATGAGACATGTTTGATATTATAAATATTATGTCACCTTTTTTATTGTAATATATGAAAACAGATAAATAAGCAAAGTTTTAAAATTGATCTAATTACATTTATTGATTTAATAGTGCAAATGTTGATTATATGCTTATGCTATATTTATAAACCATGAGTATTTTTTCTTACAAATCTGCTTCTTTTAGTGGGTGTAAACGTTTGGAAGAGAGAGAGATTTTCATTTACTTCCTGGGCTAAACATGCAACAGCAAATTATCTTATGACAGTCACTCAAAATTGACCAATGAATTTAACTACTAACATTGTAGATATCCACCTTTTTTTTTACTCACCAACCAATATAGTTGTGGTAGGAACACTTTTAGTGGTTTACTGGCACCTTTTTGTAGATGGTTTCTCCTTCCAGTGTGATTTTTTTCCTTGCATCGTGTGTTTATTCATTTTACAGTAAGCTTTCAGGATGTTATTTCTTTTATTTTGTACATATACTTACTGTCTGTTTAAATTACACTAGTTGAAGCACAGCATGTTTTACCAAAAAAAAATTATTCTAAATAGAAATATAGCTGTACCAATATATCAAAAAAAAAAAAGTTTTTTCAATGTTTTGAAGTTTTGTTGTTATATAAGTTGGTAGACCAAGACCATTACACAGCATGGGTGAAGGCCCCCTTCCTACTACAATGCTCTTGTTCTATTACATTTTTATAATTGTGATATATACAAGCACCACACATTTTTTTGGCATGTTGTCACAAAATAGTGTGTTTGTCATATAATCTTTTCTATTTTTATATCTCAGTTAGGAAAGCACGGGACAGAAGAAGGAATAGCTGCTGTGATCCTCACCCTATCTATTTTCAGAGTATAACAAATTTGTGTATACAATGAAGGAATATTGTATATTGGAAAGCACTCATTTATGTTTTGTTTTCAAGCTGCTCAACAGGAGCTAACCTAAGTTCAAAACCTAAGTTTATTCATGACACATGACACTGCTAAATACTATTTATGATATGACGAATTTCTACATTCGAGAAATTGAATACAAATAGGCTAACTTACTTAGCTGCTCACAAAATAGTGAGCATTTCTGCATGTTTGTCAATTGTAATGTCAACAGGTATATATTAATAGGAAAGCAATGATCAGTCAATTGAAAAAACAAAGGGTCTGTTTATAAAGTGGTGAATTTTTTATTATGACGGCAGTATGTGCGGAAAAGGAGTGTGGAGGGAATGACAATGAGCAGTATGTGCAGGAGAGGAATATGGCTCTCTATATATTTTCACAGTCTACGTTTTTACAAGCTACTGCTAGGTTTCTGGAAAGTTGTTGGTGCTCTTTATCTTAGTATGTGGTCTGTTGGAGTCCTGTCTTTTTTCATAAATTGCTGGTTTCCTAAAAAAGAGAGAAGCAAATGCATAAGTGGAGTGAATGTAATGTTGTTAAAGAGAATGTACAGTGAAAATGCAAAACTGAGGAAGCAAGCAGACAGAGAGAGGTGCTACATGAACCCTAGAAATTTAAAGATCTCTGCTAACAGAAAACAGCCAAAGAAAAAGTTGGCCTTGAGAAGAACATCAGAGAAGGTGTACATTTGAATAGGTGCACATAGTACAGGAGATATAAGGAGAATTACTCTGTGTAATGGAGATGTCATTTCATACTGTCCTACTGAAAACGTCACTGCACACTTTAACTGCAATGGTAGCACAGATCTGAGGGGTAGCATGACCTGATAGGACACAGGCAGGCTGCAGATTTCTAGAAACTATAAAAGGAAAAGGGAGAAGAGTTGTAAGCCCGTGAAATGTTTTAGAATCCAACACACAACCATTATGTTGGGAAGTTTACAGTAAGCAGGTTGCCAAGATTTCTGTTTAAACTCATCA
The DNA here is from genome assembly GCF_032062135.1 of Pyxicephalus adspersus. NCBI lineage: Eukaryota > Metazoa > Chordata > Amphibia > Anura > Pyxicephalidae > Pyxicephalus > Pyxicephalus adspersus. Next base: position 57,380,915 of record NC_092858.1, read on the forward strand.
GAACAAGATTCATTTTTACTTTTGCCTTTTAAAGTGTAACTAAACTGATTGCAGCGACTCAATATCCTTTGTTATTAGCACCTCAGGTTTTTTAATATTTTCCTTTTATGACATTACTAGTGACTATTGCCATATAATTAAGTATTTTGAAATAGCTTCCATTACAATGTCCTTTCTTCAATTACCATATTTTTCGGACCATAAGACGCACTTTTTTCCCCCCAGAAGTGGGGGGAAAAAGTCCCTGCGTCTTATGGTCCAAATGTAGCCTCTGTGCCCGTGCGTCTTATGGTCCGAAAAATACGGTAAGTACAGATTTATTGAGGCCCTATACCACCTGACGAACCTGATTCCCCACATGCATTTTGGGTCTCCCTATTCTTCTGGGTCAACCTACTGTCATGTATTTGGCCTACAGTGCATTGCCTTTTCAAAATTGTAATTATATATTCATTAAAGTTTCATTAGAGTTACTCATGTTTGTTGATAGAAATCAATTTTAGACTATAGCATCCTATCATTTTGTACTTTTCCTGAAGAAGTAGACAAATTTTCTGCAAACATGTTGAAAGCATCATGGGGGAACTAATAACCATATAGATATACTGCATGAGCTATTTTGTCTTAGAAGATGTTCTATCGTTATACATAGGATTCAGTATTATATGATATATAATGCCACAATGCACCTCACTGAGGACATTTTCATATTACATCCTATTCATCTTTGCAAGCCCCTAAAAAAGTCTTTTAATGTAAAAATACAGTGGTTGTACTACTTGACATTTCTGCATCCTACCTCTTGTTGCTTTCAAGGTGTTCTGCTAATGTTTCCATGCTTTGAATCTTGTGGATGTGTAATTCAATCTATTTCATTATAATGAAATTGTTATCTATCAAACTTTTTCTGATTTCTACTTCTAGTATGCACACATCTATATAATTAGTGTTTGTTGTGAATCTGACTAGAGATTGGATCCTGATGATGATTAGATTGGATATCCTGATGATTATTTGCAGAGAGAATGAAAAGATTAGAACGGAAGAATAGATATATGTATGAAGCATGTCACCTTGGTGGTTAAAAACTCTGATAGTGTGCATATGTCCACTAGGGTTGAGAAATCATAGTGTCATTGAACAGGCACACATTATATCTTCATTTAAGCAATGACCAGGGAAAATGGTGATATGCTTGAATAAAATCACACAAAGAGATGATTAGGCAATTTGTGCAATATTGCTTTTACTGTGAAAAATGTATTTTTGCGTGTGGAGAAAATTACGCTAATTTCCAACATTTTGTACATTTTTACATTTTCAGTATTTAACTCCATTGCAATACTCCTGACTCTGGCATATTCACCAAAATGGCATAAGGTGGTCTGTGGGAGATGTGTTTTTTTTTAAACAGTTTTCTTAATAAACACTTTTCTACTAATATCAGTTATAGTCTGAAAAGAAGTGATTTTAAAGCTCCAGACAACATTTTTGTGTTATTTTCAAATCCCTGAGCAAAGTATTGCAATTAGACTTGCTGGCAGACAGGGGTCAGGATGGTACATGGAAATATATCCCAAATGAGAAAAGGTGTAGTTAAAATTTTAAACTCATTAGTGGTTATTTTTTTATTTGAGGCATGTTCTCACAGGATATTATAAGGCCCAGCAATTTTGGTGACACTACTATGTACTAGTGCTTTGCATTAAGTTAATGAAGTCAGATAGTGGCTTAAAATACATTACTTTTAACTATTCCTTAACTTTCAATTACAGAAAAATTACCTACAGAAAACCTTTCACTTGGGACATGTTTCCGTTTGTATCCTGAATAGAAACCTTCTCCCCCACACCCAGCAGCACCTTTGGTGTCAAAAATATGTTTAGGGGTTTCGGGACTATCTCAAAGAGAAAGAACATTTTTAATTTTTTATACTTTAAATTTGTGTTACAGAAAGTAAGTAAAAGTAAGTGCACTAAAAAAAAATCACCAGGGACATATTGCCACTGGTCCACCTCCACCCTCAAGCATTTTAGTGACTTGATATACTTTGCATATACCTGGAATTTGCTGTTAAACAAATATTCTTTCATTTCTAAGAGACAGAATAACCTTTTAATGCTAAATTGGATTACCTGTTTAGTTTACCTATTATTTGTTTTAGTTCGATTTTACCTGTTTACTTTACATTTCATTAGTTTACCAGTCCTTCTGTCTTAGCCCACAATTCTTGTGTCTGGCAGGCATGCCACAGTCCCTCTGCCTAATATGAAGTGTTGTTTTCCGGGAAGCTATACCTTTCTATTTCTGTCGCAATATAATGACATATCTGTTTCCATCTTAGTGCCAGCGTTGTCAGCCCAGACTGCTACTCCCAGGCTGGTGACATCTTATGACAGCTTACCTATAGGAACTGAGTTTGTGGGTATTAGCGGTCACATGACACATGAAAAGGAAGAGAAATAAAGATATTTACAAGCTTACTATGTGAACGGGTTTGTTACTCTAATGGTGAAGGAGCATTTCTTGCTGAAGAATCAAAAGTGAGGAAACATCAATTGATTTTTCTAGTTCAAATTCTACTTTAAGACAGATTATCTTACCCTTTCTCACCTTGCTTTATGGTTGTAATATTTCTTCTCCTGGAATATTGTATTTGGTTTGTGTCAAATATATGTATTGTTATTGCAGGCAAAAACTCTTTCTTTGATTCATCAGTTCAAAGCACATTTTCCAAAAGGCCTAGCCCATACTGTATGTTCAGTAGGAAACTTTAAGTTTGGATAAAAAATGGCATACCTACTATCCACATTTAATTGGTGTGATTGTAGATCAGATGTTTGACACTAACTGTTGCAAGAACTATCTGCAGGTGCTTCAAATAAATGATCTTAATTTTCTTAACATGCCAGCTCTGGACAAATAAGCATTTTTAAAAAAAATCTATTAAATTTAAAATTGTTGGATTAACCCCCAAATCTTACACATATTCATGATTAATCAATTTTACATTGAAACCATTGTTTTTTTATTTGACATTACTATGTTAATTGGCTTAGCATCAACTTGAATAGGGGATGAAAATAAAAAAAAAAATCAGGAGTAGCAAGCTGTATATAGTACGATCTATATTTATAACACTGAGAAACACATTTTTTTGTTAAGTTAGATCTTATACTTATTTTTTACTAATTTTTGGGACAGATTTTTGCTATCACAATCAGTTTTTATGATACAGGGTACCCTCAATTTTTTTTCAAAAAACATACAAATTTTGCATACAATGAAAAAGTAATGAAATAACTTGAATGTACTGTTCATTTCAATTTTTTTTTTTCATACAAAGCTTTTCCTGGAGTGTTCAGTGTAAGGACAATCCCGCCGGATGCTCCATCTACCCTGATACCGTCCTTCCATGACCTTCAAATCTTAGTGGAATTGTTCACCTTGCTTATCACTGACTGCACAAAGGTTTCCCGGGAAGTTAGAAAGATGGCTTTGCAGAAAATGTACATTGATGCTCATATTGCACCCAAGCATTTTTTAGCTCCCCAAGAGTTTCTGGAGAATTTCTGTGTAATTATTTGCTCATGTCTTTCCAAGAAAGTCCTTGACAATGGCTTTGAATGATAGCCAAGCATTCTTTTCAACTTCTGACATTGTTACGATGAAATGTTCATCTTTGATGAGCTGCCGAATCTGTGGAGCATCAAACACACCGGCCTTTATTTTTTCAAATGACAGGCTAGGAAATGCCAAAATGAGGTATTTGAAACAGTCTCCTTCAGTTGGCAAAGCTTTAACAAACTGCTTCATCAGACCCAGTTTCATGTGCAGAGGCGGGAGTATAATATTCTTTTTATCAACAAGTGGCTCATGTACAATGTTTGGATCACCTGGTTTTAGGGCAGATCTTGGAGGCCAATTCCTTTCCAACCAATGCCTCTCACGAGCTCTGCTGTCCCACATGCACAGATAACAGGAATACTTGGTGTATCTGCTTTGCTGACCATTAAGGAAGCATACGATTTTAAGGTCAACACAGATGACCCAATTGTGTTGGTGATATTGCAACAACTCAATGACTCTCTTTATGCCTGCATATTGTTGCACCTCAAGATTGTTTTAAAACAACAATATTCTTCACAAAGAGAAAATAAATGGCCAATTGGGACTGAACCAAATATATTGCCATTGTGAAGGAGGACACACTTTAAGCTCCACTTTGAGCTATTGATGAATAGTCACCATTCAGTTGAGTTATAGATTGGAATTGCCAATTCCTCCAATAAACCAGGTATGTTGTGGCAATACACAAAGCCACTGTCAGTTCTAAAGTACTGCAGAAATGCAGTTTCTCTGGTTCAAAAGTATGATGCCTTAGTTCCTTTTTTAACAAAGTCTTGATCCTAGGAGTTCTAAAGCCTTCTTCGATAGTCCCAAATCATGTGCAAAATCATTCATGCTGATCAAATCCCTTAAAAACAGAGTCCTCTTCAATTTCAAACTCTTCATCACTGTTGTCACCTAGTTCATCACCATAATAATGTTCTTCAAGCGAGGGTAATGTAACAAAAACCGGCACTGGGATTTCATCTAAATGAGCCACTGGACATATAGCCAATTGTAGACTAGGATACTCTATGTTACATTTATTTTTCTTGTTATATCCTGAAGTTTTTATTATACAAAAGTAACTGAAATGATCTACTGGCTCTCGCCAAACCATAGGTATACCAAATGGCATCTTATCACGTGTTCCCTTTGTCCACATCGGTAAACCCTCAACACACTGTTTGCACACCTTATGAGGGGCCCAAGACTTATCTTGATCACCAAGTTTAGCTGTGAAATATGCCAAATTGGCTTGCTCTACAAATGTGCTGATGTTCGTCCTTTGACTGCTAATAGTGAAACTGCCACAAATATACCAAAAGGAATCAGGGTTGTTTAGGCAATTACGACGAGAAACAACAGAGCCAGACATGATCTGAAAGAAAGGAAATATGTGTGTAAGTAGAAAAAATAAATTTTGCCTATTCACTACGTAGAGCAGCGCACAACCTCTGACAACACTGTCTTGCGTGTAAATAAATAGCCTATACAAATTCATGGTACAGTAATCACAATAATATAAGCGGTTGAGAAAAAACCTGACGTAATAGAAGAAAACTAACTGCACTGTCAGAATCATATATATATAAATTGTGGGAATTAGCTTGACAAATGGTAGGCAACTAGCAGGACTGGAAGCCATATCAGGGTTTTTTGAAACAAACACCAACAACAAAATTGTCCCAAGAGGAAGGCTTAACGCCAACAATCAAACACACAAGCACTTATCTTCAGCTGTCCCGTGTTTATAACAGTCCATTTTCAAATATGCAGAAAAACTAGAGTCACCTTGTCTGTAGAGTCTTGTCTCTCTCCCTCTTTCTGTAGAGTCTTCTCTCTCTCTCTCTCTCTCTCTCTCTTTCTGTGGAACACTGGTGAGCTGCATGCTCTCAAGCCCTCTCCATTTGGGTCTTTTCCTCTTCCTCACACAGTGCCCCCTGTCTGTGTCTCCAGATCTGTCTGTGTCTCAAGCACAGTCACTCACACAGACCACCTGTCTGTGTCTCCAGATCTGTCTGTGTCTCCAGCACAGTCACTCACACAGACCACCTGTCTGTGTCTCCAGATCTGTCTGTGTCTCCAGCACAGTCACTCACACAGGCCACCTGCCTGTGTCTCCAGATCTGTCTGTGTCTCCAGCACAGTCACTCACACAGGCCACCTGCCTGTGTCTCCAGCACATCCCTCACACAGAGCACCTCTCTGTGTCTCCAGCACATCACATCCACTGACTGAGCTCCTGGCTCCATATTATATCTCCACCCTCAGTGCTTCCTCATCAATTATCTCCCAGGTGAGAGTCTTCCACCTGCTACTTCCCACAGGATAGGAATCCTGTGCAAATATCTCTACTCTCTAGTACCTTTCCTGCTGGTTGCCTACAATATATATATATATATATTTGTTGACATTTGAAGCTATCACTATTACAATCATCGACCATCAGGCACAAATAATCTATAGGATCTATTCATGAAGCAGTTCATTTGACATTTATGAAACATTTTCTATTGTAGAATCAATCCCTGACATTAAAAATTCGTAGACAAGGAAGATTTTCTAGCAAAGAACATGTAGTGACTATCAAATTCACTGCTTAGTGTATGGTCCCCTTACTGTCCCCAAATACCTTAAACCTTCAATCATGAAGCTGCAAAACATAACAATAGAATCAGTACTGAATGTATTTAAACGTGTAAGTACTCTCCTTTCTCTATTGCTAACAAATATGAATTATAGTATTCCCCTGGAAGCTTCCCCTGGAGCTTCTTTGTTCTATGCTTTGTTATAATATACATCCGGTGGGTGGCAGTATGAAAAGTTGTCAGTAGTTTGGTAAAACTACCAGTCAATAGGGGCATGATCAATGAATGCCTTTGTAACGAGCTGAAAGACAATGTTTACCAATGTCTAGTATAATCGCTTGTCATGCTCATAGCCTCATTAACTGTGTTTTATAAGTGCCTGTATTTCTATAATACCGTAATCTGGCATGTTTACTATTGCCCTGGCTAATTTTCCTCCACACACATACCTTTGTCCAACCCCATCCATCATCAATGTGTTCTTCTGTGTAAGCGTTTTACACTTGTAAGGTACTTACCCCGCCAGCGATCCCGTGTCCTCCTCACTTGCGGCAACCCCAGGGATCACGGGCAGCGTAGAGGAGACCGCTGCAGCAGGCTGCGCAGCCGCTCTGCTCGCAGAGTGACTCCTCTCACAGGCGGAGGGATCCGTCCCAGCCGAAATACTGTTCGGCCGAACGACACCCCCAGCATCCCTGCAGCCGTGCACAGTGCTGCACGCACCCTCAGAATTCCTGTGCGCTACTATGCGTGCCTCTTGTACCACCCAGAGGCGAGGCAGCTGGCTGTCTCGCCACGGGGCAGATCATGTATAGTTTGAATTCAGTATGTTCTGTATGTTCCCCCAATCCAAAAGCGCCAGGTGGTGCAATGTGATTGGGCACTCTGCCTATTTAATGAGACCCTGTCATTAGCATCCTTGCTTGTTATAGCCTCTGTGTTACAGTGTGCTTGGGTGCATTGTTATGTTGGATTACCATTTTGACCTCTGTTGTCTTGCCCCTGTATCTTGTCATCAGCTCAAACTTATTACCAGCAGGGACCTGGCCTGGTTATTGACTTTGCATGAACTTAGCCTGCCCTGACTTCGGATTGTCCTTGACTACGCCTTCTGCCTCATCCTTTTGTACCTTGCTGATCGGATTGATCTTTGTGTTTGACCTCATCCTGTACCTGGATTACGGAATAAAGTTTCTTGAAAGTATTCCCTGGAGTTGGTTGTGATTTGTGAAGTGTGATTACACTTTAATACTTTTAAAAAAATATCAAAAACTGTTTACCTGGCATTACACTGAATCTGGTTCAATAATACTATTATTCAATATTAGTTGAAATATGTTTAAAATTTTTAGAATTCATTACTATTGATTACTAAGACGCTAAATTATGTAGCCATCTAGTGCAGAAGACCCTACATATTGGTTGATTCCTACCTTTCCTAAATTTATGTGTAAAGATACATATACATATACATATACATATACACATTGTAACCTTTACTCGATGCCATTTCTAGCCTGTACTACATTTAAGGGTCTATTAATAAAGCAGTGAATCTGACTTTCACTGAAACATTCCTTGGTGGAGAATCAATTTTTGAAACACATGGAACTGGAATATTCTTCAGCAGGGAATGTCATATTTAGTTATTTATAAATAGACCCTTTAGAATCTTACAGTGGTACCAGTTTTTCTCACTGGTGTCATTGATTTTGAATCCAACTAAGTATTCATTGTATTACAAATATTAACATAATACCTACTGAACAATGTTCTATTCTGACATTCCTTTATACTTTTTGACAATACTAATGAAGAGAAGATTAAAAGTCCTAAATGTAAAAATAGAAGTATCCTAATTAATAAAACTTTTTTAACCCATACAATAATGTTATACTATATTATTACTGAAGTGCTGTGCTGGATTTCCTTTTAGGCAGTACTAATTCTAGGTTTCCTGCCTGTTAAAATTCCTTTAAACTAAATGATTTAAACATAAAGAATGTTGACATTTTTGATCCTTATCAGACATGTTTTAAGGCTTTCCTATGACATATACACCAGTTATTGTACACAAATGTCTTGTGCTGTAAGCTGCATTTGGCAGACATTTCTTGGATGAAAGAACAATGATAACAAGAAACATATTAACTGTGTTTTGCCATCAGCAATACATACAATATGGGCTTTACACACGTGTGAGCTACAACGAATAAATGAACAGAAATACATCAGCTGTACAAAAAATGTTCTTATCACAGTAAAATGGGGTATGTTATCCTTGTATTTTACTGACAGAAAAAAGAGTGGTTGCAACAGTATTGCATTAAAATGGTATTTTTGTGTATATATATATATATATATATATATATATATATATATATATATATATATATATATATATATATATATATATATATATATAAAATATGGTTATACTTGTGGCTTCATCAGATTTTCTCATCAGAAGAACATTCTTAATAAGGGCAGCATATAATTCCTCAACTGTTAAGCTTGAGAGACATGTAAATCATTGTGCTTTTACTGTTCTTGGCTGTGTTCACACATTTGTGATACATAGACACCTCTGCTTTTGCTAAGATCACTGGGGTATACAAGAATGAAATTCTATCTCCTGCTTTTTGTAGAGATTCCCTGGATTGCTTTTTATGATAAGAAGTACATTTAAAGCTTATATAAAGAGCCTCTTTCAATTCAAAGGTTTTACGTATCATAACATGCTTAAAAAACACATGGTTCCTAGCAGGTTCTAAGATCATTTAAAGCTTACCTTGTAGGCTACTTTGGTGTAAGACAACATGTGACAGATCATACTGTATCATTATTTTTTTTAACAAAAATAAAGCTAACATGAACAGGCCATATGTGAAAAACTAAGTATACCTCATGATTAAGTAACTTGAAATTATTGGTTTTTTTTTATGATTTTGTCAGTCTTTGATGATTTTTAGCTCATTCTTCTTTGCAACATTATTTTTTGCCTATGTGGCACTGTGCAAAATAACCAAGCATTTCCACTTGTTCAAGAAGTTGCGTTGTTTATTCAGATGTAACTTTACAGAGCCTTTCTCCTGACAACCTCTCAATATCAGCTATACTTGTTCAGTCTTTTTCTAACCATACTCCCTAAACATTACCATTTAACATACTAACTGCAGCCTGTAAATTGTGAAATGTAGCTCCTAGGTTTGTTGTAATTTCTGAGAACTGAGTCTGACCTTGGGTTGAATTTCCTGTGATTTCCACTCCTGGGAAGATTGGCAACTGTCTTGAATGTTTTCCACTTGTAAATAATATTTCTCACTATAGAATTATGGACCTTCAATTGTCTGGCAATGGCCTTATAACACATCTCAGATAGATGAACAAGAATTGCTTTTCTAAGATCCTTGCTGTTGTCTTTCCTCCTTGGCATTGTGTTAACACACACCTGAATGCTCCAGACCAGCAAACTTCCAACTGTTCTCTTTTTTAGAGATAATCACACTTGCTGATGATTAATGAATCAAGTGCATTGATTAGCAGCACCTGGCTTCTAATTACCCTTTTAATTCCTATAGAAGTGCTAAGGATGTACTTAATTTTTCATACACTGCTTCTGCATTTTGTCATTTTGTAAAATAAATAATGATATGGTGTAACATGCCATGTGTTGTTGTTTATCTGAGGTTGCACGTACCGAGTTTTAGTACCTGCTAAGGCCAAGAAAATTGAAAGAAGGTGTGCTTTCTTTTTTGCATGAGTGTACATAGTCAAGTTGAAAAAGACTGGCAACCTAAAAGGAAATAAATAAATTTTTAAAATATAAATCTAGATTCTAGAAAATCTGCATATTTTAAATAGAACAGTATACAATTTTATGGCAGTTAATCCAGGGGAACACAAAACAACCCTTGTTGGTCCAATTTGCTCCAAAGTCATTTCCTATAAAACTCCTGCTTGTAAAATAAAATACACAGATATATTCTGCACATTCAGAAAAGCATCCAGCTTTCTCTTTAAATAACCTTTTATGTTTGTTAAACCTACTTCCTGAGGGCATTCCTCATTTTACCCAACTTTACTGTGAATAATATCTTCATGGCTAAGAAAGCACAGCTAGAAATGTATTTTTGTCCTGCAGAAATGAAGAAGAGCACCTATGATGCATTACATGTGGGGAAGTTCTTAGTAATGAAATGTGTAAGTGTAATAAGCTAAAGAAGCATTTTTATTAACAAAACACCCAGAGCATGAAAACAAAGTCAAAGAATTATTCAATATCAAGATAGAAAGCTAAAAAATGTAGTGTTTAGAATCAGCTTGTAAGACAGTAGCTGTGGGTAGTTAGCAAGCATAAAACTTCCGGTTTAGGCATTGTTCTGAAGTTGTTTTCATGTGCAGATGTGTTATAAACATTAAGGGGTATTGATCTCTTTATGTGTGTCCTTTACTTTTTATACAGGCTATATGTTTGGGTTTTTGCATCTTGCTATAAATTATTATCATTATTTGAGAGACAATAGCCACAAACATTTGAGACACAAAGCAGGATTTACCCAGCAGCTACGTTAGACAATTGATAACTGAAGCCTAGTTGTCATAACATTTCCAGCTCTGCTAATACACAAAGTAGGATTTATCCTACTACGAATTAGGAAATTTTGTGGCACTTTTATAGAGCTGAAGCACCAGAACAGGCCATGAGAGGTATCAGAAGCCTGGTGACCACTGCTAGAAGTTTCTGGGCCCCATACTGTCTAAACTTTCAGGGCCCAAACAATGTCTAATAATTCCAGCCAAAGGTGCTCGTATAGTTCTAATCAGAGTTGATTTTGACTCAGACTGTAGCCACTCTGACCTTGGATCAAAATTTAGGCAAACTGAGTACTGACAGGTACATTAGTGATAAGTAAATTCAGTTAATTCAGTCAATTAGGTGAGTTGGATTTCTTTACTGCTCTGATCAGATTTGATCAGAATTTTTGTGTTCTGAGCATCTCTAGTTCTTCTATCTTTGCAAAAGTCAAGTCAAAACTAACGTGCAAAGGAGCCAGGTGGGTGCAATTGTTAAGTTTGTGATTGCAAGCAAGGGAGGCAGGTGCAAGTGAAGTGTCTGGATAAATCAGAAAGGAAGACAGTTGCATATGGAGCATCAGGCTTCACTTGCCCCTGGTTCCCTTGCTGGCTAACCAGACCCTCCACTTCCTTGTTGCTCTGTTACTGGCTAGCCCAGATTCAGCACTTGCACCTGTCTTTATTGCTGGCTAACCAGGTACAAATGTAAAATTTGAGCTAAACGAGCAAAGGAGACAGATGCTGTATCTGTTAAGTATGGGCTAAAAAGCAAGGAATTCAGAGCCAGGCTAACCAGCAATGGAGCCAGGTACTGGTCATGCAGAGGGTATGGCTGGCAAGCAAGGAAGCCAGGTGCAATTGGAGCCTGATTAGCTAGACTAATGTGTTGTAGTGCATGAAAGTTCATCTATCCCAACACCATGTTAGGATAATCCACCCATGTCTGGTATTGTACAATATGTAATAAATGGCTCACAGACAGGATGTAGACATTGTAGACATACATAGATCTTTCTACTATCAAAATTTATCTGCTGCTCATGTTAGAAATCTCGACAATTTTATTTGCAGGAAAATGTGGAGGAAATGCATATCTAACCCTATAAATTAATAAAAACTGATTTACTATACCATTGAAATTTATAGCTATCAAAATTAATTTTAGTCATAATGTTCCTGTAAGTGCAGTGACAATTGCAACCAATCGAAATTCATCTGGAGTCATCCAGCCATAAACAGAGGCCTAGAAATAAGTGCTATTGATTACAGAATGCAGGGATAAACCTGTGTACTGAATAGGGCCATATATGGAGGACAGGGCAACTATTCTTTGAGATTTTGCTAAATCTCATAGTGCTGCCTAATCTTACCTGAAAACCTCCCTTTTGATGCCTGGGTGTTTAAAAATTAATTGGGCAGAGCAACACGCAACAAATTTGGTGCTTCCAGTTTTTTGTACGATAAAGTAGTATGTCCAGTACCCCATTTAATTATGGGGTTATTTATTATGTCAACTTTTTAGAGCCCCCTTTACTTTGTTTCAAACTCCTTTTGCCCTCCCCCTTAGTACATCCTATTTGTCATTGTTTTGGTAATATATTCCAAATGTCCAGTACTTGTGTATTGTGATCCCATTTTATAGTCTCTTGTTTTTTTAAATATTGTAATCACTTCTTGGGGTGTGATAATGTTATCAATTTAATGTAATAATTCAGGCTCAGTTCTCATTAGTCATTGCTCCTGAGCTCTTACTGACAACTGCTAGACATCCAGGAATGATAACAAGCAATAACTTCCAGGCTTTTTCAGGCATTTGAAAGTGGCAATGTGCATTGTTTTTTCTTTTTTTTTCACTATTTTTTAATTGAAATTGTTTGAAAAAAATGTGAGTGCTTAAAAATCGCCTGCATAAAGCCTGCGGAAGAAAAGAGACAGACTGTTGCAATGTTACTCATTTTTACACAAAATTTTAGGCAGTGACTGCTAATGTGAACTAAACCTTAGACCATGTTTAGACTTGTTGTGGTTCAGTTAGCATCTCCGTGTGGAAGCCTAACAGAGATGGGAAATGCTGTGAGTGACAGTCCGCTGTCAAATCTGTAAATGCTGATTCTTTAAGAACCGGCACTGCAGGGCAAGCACTGAATGGCTGGAAAGCTGCTAGGTGATGTGCAGGATTTTGGGCTCCCTCTACAGATTTGAGCCTACCTTTGTATAGCATACCTGGACCCTGGTACACCAAGGCTCTGCTCTGTGACCAAAAAAGAGTTAACGATCTGAAGTTTAGCAAACTTTCAGTCACCTTCAACCTGTCAGTTGTGCTTAGAGAGGAGGAAGATGCAATACTAGGAAAAGATACAAATATATACATGTCAGGAAAAGATACAAATGTATACAACACAGGAAAAAAATACAAATGTATACAACTATATCTCAGGAAAAGATACAAACCTATACAACTCAGGAAAAGAGCTAAGGCTAAAGCTGCGTACACACTTACAATTTTTATCGTTGGAAATGAACGACGAACGACCGATTGGCAAAAAATCGTTCGTAAAAAAAGTAACCAATGACGCCGACGAACGAGGATAGTCGTTGGAAATAAACGACCGGACCGGCGGATCGGATTGGACGACGATCGTTGACCATCTATCGTGTGTACGGTCGTTCAGTGATCGTCCATGGTCTGAGCATGCGCGGTGAACGAACGTTTGCTCACTTCCTGTGGTGCACGTCCTGTATCGTTCAAACGATCACATCTATCATGTGTACAATATCTTTGAACGATCGTGTCGTTATCTGTAGGTACAGGATCGGTGCCATACGATCGTTCGCAGATATCGTGCAGGATCGTTCGTAGTTCGTTTACCAACGATAAAAATTGGAAGTGTGTACGCAGCTTTAGTCTACACGGACTGTTTCCCCAGCGTTTAACCTGAGGCTTTTAAAGCCCATGTTTGAAGTCCCCATGCATTCCAATGGGCTAATCTACAACAGGATATTTCCTTCAGGTACGTTTTTGAGCGTTATCTTAAGGGGTTGCTTGCAGCGTTTAAAAAATGTAAACGCTGTGTAAACATAGGAAAACGCATGAAAACGCTTGAAAACGCTTCTATTGAACTCAATGGAGGCTTTTTCAAGCGTTTTTAAGCTTTTATGAAAGCTTTGATTGAAAACAATGGGGGATTTTATAAAAGTTTTTAGCAGGACTTTGGACTCTGGAAGCCTCCTTTAATAAGGAGACTCCCAGATCTCCACCATCCCACATTGGGGAATGAGTACAGGGGTACATAAAACCCCTTACTCACAGACAGTGAGGGATCACAGGGCACTAGGGGTTAAATGAGGACAAGGCTCTCTATTCACCCCTAGTGCTCTGTGATTGGCTGAGGTTTTACGTTTCTCAGCCATTCAGCACTAGACATGAGTGGGGAGACTTGTGCCCATTCATCTCCAGTGCTCTGTGATTGGTAAAATCGCGGCAAATCGCAATAAAACGCGTCATAGGCGTTTATAAAAGTTTTTTAGCGTTTTAAAGTTAAGCTTTAAAACACTTGTAAAAGTGCAAAAAAACGCATATAAACATGGTAGGAATGTTTATATGCGTTTTTAAAATCGTTCATGTAGACCCAGCCTAAGAAGGTTGCCAAGATTTACTTATAGCTGGGTAGAAAGCGAAAATGCTTTATGGACTTTTCTGGGTAGATGCTATGCACCTACTTCGTCCTTCTTGTCCCCCCTGAGCAGGTAACATATTAGGTCTGTAGCATCTGCTGTAGGGTGTTTGTACTTGTAAATCCATGACTGGTTCAATAAGACAAAAACTTCATACCGTGACAGCTTTGGCCAGTGGTCAACTAGGCCTGGATAGTGGACACTGGACACTCAAAAGTTAGTTTACTCTTTAGCTTTTGTTTTTCTGATTTAAACTTTGGACATTTAATAAAGGATGTGAAAAATGACTGTGTATAGAAATTTCAGCTTTAGCTAATCAGCACTATAAAACCTAATGTTAAGGCAACTAGTATTTTCAGAAAGAGAAATCAACAAAGCCAGATGCTATTTTTCCAGTACATTTTGCGTTTTCATATGTCCTACAATTTAATTGTAAGTAAGGTTAATAATAGTGCAACATTAAACAATCTTTTTGCTTTTCTACTATAAAAATCTTTAAATCCATACCATATTGTAAGCACCCTTGAGATAACCTATCATATCCAGGTCATCAGTTTCTTAGCATATGTTAGATTAATTTACACATATTAAATTCAAGTTCACTTTTGTCTATATTATTACAATAATAAATATGCTAAAAAGCACACTCATATTTATAATATTCTTCTAGGATTACTTTGATAGTCTAATATTGCTTTCAGTGCTGCTACCATTACCCTTTGGAACAACGTTGATTAACTAAATGTAAAGAACAACTTTGCCGTGTGAAATTTATTTTTCCCAGGTGATGTTTCGTTTAGCTTAGTGAATAGGATGAAGCTGTGATGACTTTTATCAACTAATAAAGTGTAAGGCAAAATAATATTTTTTAAAATATTTCCATGCATATGATAAATTATTCTTTGCAAAGTGAATTTTCACTTTGTTTAATCTCTTTCACTAAGCTAAGTGAACAATGTATATGAGAATTAAACCTGCACTGCACCTTTAGTAAATCAAAAATCTTTACTTTATTTCCAGCATATGTCAAAAATTATCAACATCACTGCAGAATAAAGATCCTTATTTTCAAAATAGCAATTAAATCTAGGTGGGTCTAATGGAATCTGAAAATTATATTTAAAATTATAATTATTATTCAACAAGGATGCTGATCCTAGGGATAAAGCATGTAAATAAATTTAGAACTTTAAGTACATCCTTTTCATCTCTAGGATTTATTGTCTTTTTTTTACATTATATTTTAGACAGAAAACAATGTGTAACACATAATTAACAAAAACTGACAAGCTATATATTTTGTATGCTGGCTACAGGAGAATGCGGTAAATTTGCCAATTTCAAAATCTAATTTTCTTTTCCAAAATGCAGTCTATGGGGCCTGTATAAAATGCAATCATTTTGATATTGACCAAACATTCTCTGGTGGGGTATCCAGGTCCATGTATTTTCATTAAAGTGGACTGATTCTCCATCACAGAATGTGTTTGGTAAATGTCAGATTCACTGTTTTATAAATACCCCTTATATCACTTTAAAGTGTGTTAAAAGATTGACTCATTGGGCCTGATTTTTTAAAGCTCTCTAAGGCTGAAGAAGATACACTTTCACCAGTGAACCTGAGAGATCCAGCAAACCTGAAATGCATCTGGTTCAGGATTGAAAACATTTGCTAACATATAGCAAATTACTTTTCAGAAATACAATCCAAGTTTGCTGGATCACCCAGCCTCACTGATGAAAGTGTATCTTCTCCAGCCTTGAAAAACCTCAACAAATCAGGCCCATTGTATGCACCCCAAATAAATCAGAAAAATATCTTACATATACCTTTTCACTGACAAACTACTCTAAAAACTACAAACTCTTAAGGTTGACCTTTTAGAGCAGTTTATTCCTAAAAAATTTAAGCAGAGAAGTAACGCTGTTCAATTTAAGATTAAGATACTGCTCTACCCCTCATCCTGTGCACCCCCTTTGTATTTGTATTAGACATTAAAAGTCCTACTGGTAGCAAACTCAGTCCTGACAGGTTCAAATATGACAAGCCCCAAAATTGGGGTGAAAGTACTTTTTTTTCTCAGAAATATAGAGATAAATGAGGGAGTGGTTAGAAATGAAAAATGAGCAGAATGCCCATATACTGACCACCATTCTAGGTTAAACAAATAACATAATCCATACTGCAGAAACCACATTCTGTGTTTTCACTAATATGGAATGCTTATTACATGGAATAATTGCTTCTATGGCAACATGTAGGACAACAGCATTGCAAATGCATCATGGATAGACAAATCCTAAATTGTCCCTGTAGACTTAATGGCAAAATAATTGTCATTATATATTGCATATGCTTGAACTTGACAGACATGTGCCCTTTTCAAGCTGACTATTTAACTATCTATGTAATTGATTTCATATCTATCTCCTCCTATTAAAGATGTCGACAGCATCCACTTGAGGACCACTCTGACCTTTCCTTACGGTGTAAGCCAAGCTAAAAACATTTTTTTAGATGCAGAGTAGCATTAGAATCTCTTTTGGTTTATATAGAGAAAAAGACCCCCCCCCCCCACCCAAAAAATTAATAAAATAAATTATTGTGGCAGTGGTTTTACCATAGAGGAAGTAAAGGATCTGCAATAGGGACACAGACAGAATGAAAATATTACCAGGGTTTTTCCTGCGTATTTACGTCTCTCTGTTTTGCTTTTAGGAGAGTTTACGCTTTTTCTTTGGCACAACAATAGCATTAAAACCTTTATAGGAATTCTAATCCTACACCACTCCAAAAATTGGAAAATGGGTAGGCCCCTTGTACAATGACAAAATGGAAAATTAACAAAAATCAGTAAAATCATATTTTATCAATAAATATATCAAACATCAAACCCATCACACATCAGTTTACTGTATTCATAAATTAAAATATTTACTATGCATCATCCCTTTGTAATAAAGAACACTGGCTATTACTCTCCAAACTGATCTGCACAGGAATGATTGGAAATGATCCTACTTTACAGTATTAAAATAAAATATAAAATATGCACCAGAGCTGACTATTGCCATCTAAAGCATAAAAAGAAATACACAAAAAAACATTATCTCCCACCAGACATAACATTCAGTTATCATGTCCACTCTCTGTATGTTCTTTTCTATAGCTATTCAGAAACATTTTGGCTCTGGTTTCCATAGTAACCTAACCAAATCCCAGCTCTCTCATAGAACATGTCAAAAATGTTATTAAATATATATATATATATATATATATATATATATATATTATATACATTTGCCACTTTTGTGCAGGCTGAACTTGCTTGTCCTATGGTGGGATAAAAATATTATTGCAGGAGGTACTGCTACTGGTATCAGCAGTGTCACTGCCTACTTACAGCCCTGTTGCTTTTCAATCAGCACCAAAATCTGAATCCTATCCACTCCTAGTCTGAGATTCAAAGCATGGGAGGGAAGGACAAAAGAGAATTTAGCTAAGTTAGCTAACTGTTTTTTTTTGTTTACTTTATAAATCTTGTGCATATTATAGACAGTGAATCGTATACTTATTTAAAGTATCATGTAGTCTTATAATTGTACTTGAAATTCACTTCTTTACACATGGACATAAGGACCCTTAGCTGAGCATTTACAAAATAACATACATATATAACATACATTAGAGCCCATTACCGTGCACTCAAAATAATATAAGAAATCCATATGCATTTAAACACATCTTGACACTTTTTCCTTACACATTTCGGAATGATTTTTTTTGTGTGTTCCATACACATTTTTATACCTTGCATTTTCATGTCAGTCCCTAGTTGTGTCACACTTCTAGTCACAAGCTTTTAAATTAAAAGCATAAAAACACACTTAAATACATTTTCTCATGCGTGTCAATAAAGTCTATTGCAAATAATGTATTTTTATTGTTCAACTATTTTACCAGTCTTGCGAATCAAGGAAAAAATGAATGTAAATGTAGGCAGTGTGAATGAGTTCTCAGTATGTATCACGCTGACAAGCAAAACAGGTATATTATATAATACACTTCATAGAGTTTAAAGCTTTACTTGTTAGCTCCGTATAATGCAAGGTAATACATATATATATATATATATATATATACACATGCATAGTGGCAATGTCATTAAGTGAAGCATAAAATATTAACTGAAATACATTCAGATATAATCATAACAGGTAGTTTAACGTTGTGAATTACAGCAAGGGTTATCATGGGTCAAATACAACACAGAAGTAAATTTTCAATTCAATTACCCAATCATATGAAAAGCAAACGTCTGTTTATTTCATCTACACAAGACTGGGTTTTCAAAAGGAACACAGTTACAATTTATTGAGTGAACATTATTAGCTATATTAGTAAATTGGCCTCCACGTTACTATTATAGATGATATCCTGCATTCTGGAGTAAAGCTTACTTTGTACAATTTAAGTCTCCATTCCACATGCATCTTCATTATAAAGATCCATTCTTTACTTTTTATGTACATACTCTCAGCCACTACTCTGTTCACAGAACTGTATATTATCTACTTCTGATTGTGCTTTCACTGTACTATTTGTGTTTTATTAGCTATTATCTATTGCAGGGCCCTACTTTGTAATCTGTGTTGTATATTATATATTCCAGGTATACTATTCCTCTGCATTTATTTTTATTTAATGTATTTCAAACCTCTCTACTGTGTATCCTTCATCACACAAGAAGGATTTGTTTTTCTTGAGGTGGTTGTTTGATGCTTGCTTATGCTACAATAATTAAAGTGATTCTGTATGTTACCTAAAGCAATCATAATGCCAGTTCCATTGGATAAATGAGTTTTTATACTCAATAATATACTCTCTATAGCAGCCTGTGTCTCCTATCTTCCCTCCATTGCAGTGTAAAGCCTTTGTTAGACCATTCAGAATTTGACACTACCGTAAGTGTGAGATGCTTGTGTCCTTTGCCGCAAGCTGCGGTCCCGTAAAAGATTTCTTCATCACCATGGTGTCCTGCAGTGATGTAGACATGAGTGGATAAAACCACAGTATAAGTGGATGGGGGGAGCTGTAGGCATCAAAACCGTCTAAAGGTTTCATGGAGACTCCAGAACTAAAATAAGCCATAGGTAGGTGACATAGGCCATCTAGGAAGTTATTACAATAGCTATTCAATTGCAGGGAACCTGTAATAGATTTCTTTATAGATGGATAGGAACAATTTCTGGCATATTGTATAGGAATAAAGGTTATTTCATATTTAGGCAGGATTTACAGTAAGTAAGCCGAGCTCAAGACTCTATTAAATAAAATGCCTTTCAAAAAATTAAAAAAAACATGCAGGGACACCAGAGGAGAGCCAATGCAGATCTTCTTCTGAAAATGCTATTTGCCAGACAGTTATGCACTGACTTTAAAACATTGTGAGACACCAACCTGAAAATGCAATAAACATAGGGATAGGTTAGAACATACATTCACATATTACATTTGCTGACCACTTTATTACATACACCCGTTTAACTGCCCAAAGCAGTTGTAGTATTAGCCATTCAAATGCCACCAAATCAATGCATTTAGACATGTAGACTTTGACAAGACAACCTGCTAAAGTTCAAACTTAAGCTGCATACACACCTGCAATTTTTCTCGTTGGAAAGGATCTTTCACGATCCTTTCCAACGAGAAAAGACTGCACGATGCATGAACGATGCTGTACATACAGCACCGTTCATGCTCTATGGAGAGGGGAGGGGGAGAGCGACGGAGCGGCACCCTGCTGCGCGCTCTCCCCTTCCCTTTCATTAGGATCGGTCGTCGTCCATCGTCCATGGATCCGCCAGGACGGTCGTCGGACGATGGACGACGACCGACTGTACACACGGCAGATTTTCGCCCGATAATTGGCCGATACCGATTATCGGGCGAGAAAAATTTGCCGTGTGTACGCAGCTTTAGAAACAGAAATTAGGTGAAAGTTGATTTCAATGATGTTGAATGGAGAACTACTGTTTATTGCCAGGTATGCTAATCTTTGTATTTTAGAAATTACTAATCAGTTGAACCACAACTATCTTTACCGAGAATGTGTTAAAAAAAAAGAGAAAATGTCCTGTGACTGTCAGTTCTCTAGAAAAAAAAAGGCTTGTTAATGTGAAAGGCCAGAGAAGAATGAGCAGTTTGGTTTGGATTAATAGTAAGGCAACAGTAACTCAAATAACCACTTGTAACAACTGAGGTAGACAGAAGAGCATTTCTGAATTTCTGAATGCATAACATGTTGAACCTTGAATCAGATGGGTTACATCTGCTAGAGACCACACTAAAGCACCTGAGGCTGAAATTCATACAGGCTCACTAAAACTGGACAAGAAAAGATTACAAAAATCAGCCTGGTCAGATGAGTCTCAATTTCCAATGCAACATGCAGATGGTAGGGGCTGAATTTGGCATCCACAACATAGATATGTCAAGTCTTTTACCAACTGTTCAGGTCAGTTATGTTGGTGTATTGGTGTGGGTGATATTTTCTCGACACACTTGGACCCCTACTACCAATTAGGCCTACCCTACTATTGTTGCTGACCATGTCCAACCCTTTGTGTACTGATCTTCAAATTCTTACTTCCAGCACAATAACACATCATGTTATAAAGCTCAAATTATCTCAAACTGGATTCTTGAACATGACTTGAAATTGCCTCCACAGTCACCAGATTTCTATCCAATAGAGGAACTTTAGATTTGCATCATGAATGTGCTGTCAACCAATCCTCGGGCACAGCGTGATACTGTCATGTCATAATGCAACAAAATCCTTGAGAAATGTTTCCCAACAACTCTTTGAATTTATGTCATAAAGAATTTCAATACTTTTAAATGCAAAAGATGGTCCAACATGGTACTAACAAGATGTACCTAATAAAGTGGCTGGTGTGTATATCAGCAAGGCAACTAGGCATTAAAAGTGAGCAATGTCATATATTATAGCTCTGATTTCCATTAAGTCATGCCTATATTTTGGCCCTGTACACGGTTTTTTATGACATACACTACAGATTTTCCCAATTCCAGTGTGAGAGGCTAAGGGGCCACTTACTGCTTTTTAAAAATACAAACTGAGGAGCTAAATGCTGTTAGTGACAGTACAGCTATCACTGACAACCATCTTTAAACAGTAAAATATTTACGAAAGAACACTATAAAGGTAAGTGTAAATTGCACATTATAATATCTACCAGGGCACATTAAATATATTATTCAGGGGATTTTTCTTTTATCTCATGCCAGAAGCAGTTATAAATTGTAGGTGCCTGGAACTTTCTGCACATAACATCAGTAGCTTTAATTAGTTCCTGGGCTGTCTCACTGGCCAAGAGATAAGTGTGAGGGAAGGGACTGGCTGGGAAAGTCCTGGTTGAGAACACCCAGAGTTTGGGTATAGAGTGATATTTGGTATATTTTTGGTATACAGAGAGTGAATAAACCTGTACCATGAATGTGCAAGATCCTCGTAATTCCCAATAATAGATTTATGAGAATGTTGCATAACCTGTACACAACTAAAAATAATCTAACAAAATCCAATAATCATACTTGTAACTGTAAGGTTACAAATCCTTACAAAAAGAGCCATTCATACTATTCTAAATAAAAATACAAGTTGGCAACCTAGAACATCTATTTTTTCTGTACTCAGATAATGGATAAGCCTGATTGTAATATCATTAAACTAAATTTATTTTATCCAATTTGTTCTGAATGACAGTTGATTAAAGTAGAAGTCAGGGGACATAATTAATGAAAAAGAACAGTAACTCCTTGGGCCATGTTTTAAAAATCCTCATTTACAGAACAGTCAGTAACCTATCACGGTATTGAGAATATTAATGGAATGTGGGCTGCTCTACTAATGTAGGTATATTGAGGATACTAGGATTAAATAGGTTCAAACAAACCTCCCAAAAAATATATATATTTTAAGGCAGTATACAAGAACATTTTGATGCCTTTGAGATGTAGTTACTATAAATTTACCAATCATTTCTCATTAATCGTGATGTAATGTCGCATGTCTTGTGCCCTTGCAATACTATATATTATGGGTAATTTGTATGAAAGAATAGATGTAAACCACAAATTAATCTCTGACAAATGTAAAAACAAATAAAGATGCATTTGTCAAATCAAGGTACACTTGTTTGCCATACATGACGCAGCCATATGTTTGTTTCTAGCTCTTTAAAACAGTGATGTAAATGATACGAGGCATGTAAAGCAATACAGAATCTGTAAATTGTTAAAATCTTACATTTTGCATATGGTTGATGCCATTAAAACATATGCTTATACCACTAAATATCTAAGCAAATTATGTTTAAACTGCATATACATTTCAAGCTTATGAGAACAAACCAAGCGGAAAAAAAAAACGGAATGTAAGTTATTAATTTATAATACTAGCTTAAAAAAGATCATTTTTAAATTATGATTAAATATTTTTACAACCCAATTTGATGAGCAAACCATTTTCTATAATTCCTAATAAAACGTATGTCAAAAGGTTGTAATCTTAGGGCAGCACTTCAGATGTGTGTTTTAATCACATCAAAGTTATTAAACATAGCTTAGAGAAAACATCATAGTTCAGACTACTCCAGGGTATACTTTAAATGAAATAAATTATGTGACTGTAGGGGCTGATAGCTGATGAGACTAGATGACTGCTTTTGCATTCTTTCCCTATGCCCAGTTACCATCTGGGGAAGCTTTATGTGCTTGAAGCATACATAGGTGGCCACAAAATATTCTGCGTCATCTATTTTGATTAGTGCTGCAATTGCCAAACTGACTAATAAGCAGAATAATTTTGCTAGTAGTCTCAAGGCTCATCCTATAGGGGCCTTTCATCAAGGCATTGGGCAGAAGAAAAACCAACATAACGTAGAGTCCCAACTCACTATAGCTTTCTAAAGCAAGGCCACACACAAGGTAAAGAACAGTATTTCACATTACAAAAAAGCAGCCCTTTATTTAGAATTGGGTAAAAAAAACAAACAAATAAAGAATAGAGCTGGGTCTTTAACCATAAGAACAATGCATTTTGGTACACTATAGTGCAGGCCCGCCATCAGCTTAGAAGAATTTTTAAGATACAATACATAAATATAAAATAAAGTTATTATTTTATGCCACTGTGGCCAAGTGTATATCCGGTTTTGCTGGTTTATAGTGAAGATGTAGTGTAGTTTAGTGTAGCCTAGTGTATTATTATGTATATAGTTAGATATATGTATAATTATATACAATTGTAATAGCTTTTATAGGTTAAAGTAATATAAATTAATGAATAAATGCTTCTTTTATTTCATTGTATGAGTAATAAAAATATATTTAATAAACTAGTTTGAGGACTTTCTGTTTTACAGGGATACTGTCATAAAAATAGATACCTCTGTTAGAGGATCTAATGAAAGCAGGCATTGTCCACCCAACTGATCACACACAATATTTGGAATGCTGACATTGAATAGTTCTGACTCCCTTACCTGTAGATCAGAGAATTCACTTGCTAAAGCTAAAATCATTCAGCATCAATGCTCTGTCCTGGTATGCACTCAGAAGATTACTTAAAATAATAATTTTATCATTGATTTCTGTACAATTCCCTTTAGACTTACCAAAGCTAGGTAAAATGAAGGCTTACCTAAATAAATATATATATATATATATATATATATATATATAAATATATATATATATATATATATATATATATATATATATATATATGCTCTCTACAGCGCAATGAGGTGGCTACAGAGAAAAACATTCTAAATGAAGCATGAATTGTAGCTGCAGGCATTAGGTAATGCAACTCTTTGCAAAATATTTATGGTATTTATTGGAATGGATTGCACAATATTTTCAGAAGAATAGGAGGTAGGAATGTATTGTTAAAACTTTATTTTTTATTTTTTTTTACTTTAGGGACTTGACTTAATGTGCCAGAATATCATACACAATGCTATAGACAATAAAGCACCAAGGATTTTGACAATAATAATTAAGCAATAGTAATAAAAGGCAAAATCATTGAATAGTTTTAAAAAAGTATATATTTAGTATTTACACTTTCACCATTAATATATTTACAAATGTATTTTTAACATTAACCTTAGAACAGTTTTTTTATTTATTAGTTGATTTAATGTCGTAAGATCTCAACTAAATTCAATTTAGAGCCTTGGTGAGTTTAAAGGAATGTGTGAACACATGTTCAAGGTTGGTATTGCTGAATTGCCCAAAGTCACCATTCTCATCAACTGGCAGATGACATTCCATACAGATCTACTAAGAAAGTGCCCATTAGCAAATGTGATCATAAACAACAGAAAAATGTACAAGCTGTGTGCATTTGCATTGACTGTTACGTTGCACTAACATAAATTTTCCTGCATTGATAGCTAAAGTATGATCATAATATATGCACAGAACATGTATTATAAATATAAATGCACTTAAGCTAATCAGCACAGCATACCTTATTAAACTGCTTTAACATCTGGGTTGAACCCAGAAGGTTTTATTGCATACATTTGCAAATACATGTAAAACCTCACTGCCACATTGGTTGCTGTACCATTAAGGGAGGGAGCTGTCTCCTTTTAATATACACATGGATATATATATATATATATATATATATATATATAGAATAAAATAAGGGACCACATTATACATAAGTGCCTTTGTATATATATACCAATGTATGTAACAAAAACATTTGATTTTATCCACAAATTTTTAAATGTTTCAGTGAGGTCTTTTGTGCTTTGCGTTTCTAAAAAATGTACTGAGGATTTTTGTATTATTTTTTTTTTATTATTATTTGTATTATTCTGTGTATAGCTCCTTTGTGCACCTGCTTTTTGTTAAATATAAATTGACGTGAGCAATTGTTGTTTCCTGTTTTTTATTTTATAATCTTTATATAAGACATATTTTTGAGTAATATACATTAGATACAGATGAAATATAACCTGGATTAATTTTACAAATTTTACATTAAATATGTAGCTCTCTTGTTCTATTAATGTTTTTTTAATAGCCACATAAATGTTGCCAGTATTCCTATATATATAAAGGCAGAATTATACCACATTTGGAGGTTCATAAAGATCTAGAAATTGAATGCATATATTATTAAAATGATTGTATATATTATTTAAAAGGTTGTAGAAGCCATTTCATTCTACTGACATTTACAAGGCTAATAGTGCCAAAATGAGATGATTTTCATTTTCAAAAATATAAATATCATTTTAAATAGTTCTGTTTGTACTATTTAAATATCAGTATTGGTATACTTTTAAAAGAAATTATCATGACAAAAAAATCTGAAATCATTGACTGATGTGCAAATTTGCTGGGCCTTATGACCGGCCAAATAATACTATTTTTGTGCCCTTTATTCTGGTGCAATAAGAAGAGTCCATTTTACTTTAAAATTCTAATTTTGTATGCTGATCAGATTAGCTGGTCAAACTTGTACACTGTACTGATAAAAAAGGCAGGGTATGCAAAGACATTTTTCACTGGATATAGGTTCAGAGGCAGTAACATAGATAGCAGCATATAAAATCACAGTGTACTTATCTTAGTGTCAACCATATGTGTTCTTGTGGTAGTACCAGCTGCCATCTGACCAAGTGCTCTATGACGCCCCCGGCACTGTATGCTTTAGAAATTTTAGTCACACCTCTCCTTAGTTTTAGTATGCTCGGACACCAACATAGCACACAATAATAAACAATAAACATTATTACATTTTCCATATGTGTGTTAGAGCCTACAAACAGTAATGAGAAAAAAAGAAAGTAAAGCCTCTTTCAATTCTAAGGTTTTGCATATCAGCATATTTTAAAAAAAAATCACCCAGTACTTAGGTTTTAAAATTAGCTAAATACAACCTCATATGAACAACTACACATAACATTACATTGTGACCTTTGTTATTTAACAAGGTCTAGATAAAAATGTAAAAGCAGTGTGTGAAAACGTATTGGCACCCTTACCACCTCCGTAGGAATTAGGAGGGTAAGTAGGAGACAACTACTGCTAATCAAATTTACTTGATTAACTGAACATCAGTAATTGTGACCATTTCAATAAAAGTAGAAGTTTTGGTAGTTTGCTGGTCTACAGCATTCAAATGTGTGTTAACACACGATAAAGAGAAAGAAGAAGTTTTTGCTGCCTATGAAACAGGTTTATAAAACCATTTCCAAACAACTTGGAGTCCATCATACTACAGCAAAAAAAGATTATTACCAAGTTGAAGACGTCTAATCAAGACAGTTGCCGATCTTCCCAGGAATTAATGTTCCAGCAAATTTACCCCAAAGTCAAAATGTAAAATGCTTAAAAAAAGCCAAGAGCTAAATCTCTACAGGCCTCAGTTGGCATGTAACATGATCATGTTCATGACATAATGACAGAATATGACAGTACAGTTAGAAAAAGACTGAGCAAGATGACTTGTTTTGAAGGGTTGACTAGAGAAAGCCTCTTCTCTTTAAAAAGAATATGGGAAGCTCAGCTTATGTTTGCAAAGTTACACCTTAGCAAACCAGACTTCTGGAGCAATGGGCCTGATTTATGAAAGTCCTCCAGGGCTGGAGAGGATACACTTTCATCAGTGAAACTGGTGATCCAGCCAACCTGGAATGGATCTGATGCCAGATTGAAAACATTGATAATAAATAGCAAAATACTTTTAGGAAATCCATTCCAGGTATACTGGATCACCCAGCTTCATTGATGAAAATGTATCGTCTCTAGTTTTGGAGAGCTTTCATAAATCAGGCCCAATGTCCAATGTCCAATGTTTAGCCATAATGCATAGCTCCACATTTCAAAATCTGAACACAGCATATCAGCACAAACACCTAATACCTAAAGTGGTTGGAGAGTAAGGATCTTGCAACCACAGCACTTGGACACCTTGCAGTCATTCAGCTGACCGAAACCACCTCTGTAAACCAAAGTATTTAACCAAATGTACAGCCATCTGTGCAACAGCTAAAGCTTGGCTGAGATGGTGTCATGCAAAAGTAGAATAAGCGCATCAGCAAATCTGAGAATGACTAAAAAGGAAAAGAATCAAGGTATTGCAATGGCCAAAACAAAGTCTAGACCTCCACCCCAAAAAAAATGCTGTGGCAGGACCTTAAGAGATGTGCAATAACAAATACTAGCAAATTTCAAATAACTGAAGCGATGTTACAGAAAAGAGTAGACCAAAATACTTCTACAACGATGTGAGAGACCGTGGGCCTGATGTATTAAAGCTCCCCAAGACTGGAAAGGATACACTTTCATCAGTGAAACTGGGTGATCCAGTAAACCTGAAATGGATGTCCTAAAAGCCATTTGCTATTTGTTAGCAAATGTTTTCAATCCTGGACCAGATCTATTCCAGGTTTTCTGGATCACCCAGCCTCACTGATGAAAGTGTATCCTCTCCAGCCTTAAATCAGGCCCAGTCATACAGAAAACGATTACTCAATCGTATTACTGCTAAAGGGGGTCCTACATGCTACTGAACACTGGGGTAGATTTTCACATACGGTTCTCCATTTTAGCTGCAATTTAATTTTTAAAAAATAAAGAATTGGAATCCGATTTTTATTGTTTTACACCTGATGTTATTTAAATAATTTTAAAACTTACTAAGGACCAGATCATTTGCAATTATGCCCTGATTCATAAAAACTTCAGTATTTAAACAGGGTATACTTTGTTTTCTCATAACTGTACACAGGTCAATGTATTTTATGGCAAAAGAGTAAAGACTGCGAATATACAATTTGGTTATGCACATACACTTTTGTAAATCAGACCCATTGAGTCTCATCCTCTACTGAAAAGCATATGAAGTCAGGCAGGTAAAAGACCGAAATTGTCACTGTCACTCCAGTTTTAAAGAGACTCCAGTGTCATAAGAAAAGTAATGGGCCTGCCATTGCTGGCCCCCTTTAATAATACTAGCTACCTGCCCTAAATAAGTGTAAGTCAAGGACGTGAAACAAGCATGATGTAAATAAAAATGTCAGAATTCCTTATTTCTATGGTTGTTCTTTGAATAAGTCTCAGAAAGCTTTTAAGCCAAAGCTGTAACATGACAGCTAGGGAATTATCATTGTCAAAACACAGGTCAACAATGGCAGCCTTCATAATTTTCTCAACATGCAGTCAGTTTAAATGTCAGGGTCACTCAAAGTAAGTAAAGATAAATGAAGACAAAATAAAAATCTTTTATAGGTAAACCGGTACAGATATAATAATTAAAAACTAGATATTCAGATTCCTTACTAAGCCCAATAGGTTACCAAAACTGGCAATGAAGAACCATGGTGGTGGGTAATATTCTTTTCATAATTTGTAAATACAATAGAAGGACACCTTGAAAGACTTCCTGAGGATAATCCTCTAATTCATAGCACATTGGTTGTGAAGGCATAGTATAGCACCATATATGCAAGTCATTTACTATACTACTGGTATCTTGAGTAATTGGAATAACATTTTAAAAATGCCAAAAGCAGCAGTAAGATTGACAGCTTTTCTATGTAACTATTGCAGCATCATGTATTTAGCACTACTCTGATATCAGTAAACACCCACTCGGTTATTTTCAAAGGTTCTAGTCTTTAATTATATCAGACTCCTACAGATGTAGAAAACTAACCCATATAACTGGCTATGCTGACACCTAAAATTGGTGTTAGTTTATTTTCACAGTACAAGCTGACAACCTGCAAACATCAGTAGGATGGTTTTATGCCCAACTACAAAACACACGAAAAACTATTGGTTCTGTGAGCTGATACGACTGGATCTACTTAACAAATACAGATGTAAAAAACAAATCATTCTTTTTATAATTATTCACAACATTTCAATAATTCATACATCCACAGTATTTTATTCAGGATGATCTCCACAATTGATTATGTTGTACATTTGATCTTTAAATGGCTCACTGCTGGGCAGAACCTACACATTAATTTGTAGTGATAAATGGCATTGTACTAGTAGCTAAATGAAAATAAACCAAGCAACGGGAACACTGTAAAACTGATACTAATTGGGCAAATTATAAACAGACTGTCATCGCATGAAAATAGCCATATATTTAAATTCTTCAACTACAAATTCCAATTAGGATTGGATATGTTTTATCAACACAGAGAAACAAGTATAGCTTTAAAATAGGTCACTCCATTTCTACTGTATGCATTGTGTTCCTGGTTACATTTCAGGAACATGATGAGATAATAGATATATATATATATATATATATATATATATATAAACAATAGAAAAATATATTGTAATGTAAAACTGTTTGACATGTCCCTAATCAGACTGTGGCTCTCATAAAATACAAAAACATCAGCTATTTCTTCTTTCAGACATCATAACACAAGGCCTAAAACACTGTGGTCCTATTCAGAACACATTTCCTTTGTTTTTAAACAAAAAAAAAAGCAGTGCTACCACATCTGCAAATGAATAAATGTGCTGCAGAATCATTTGCAATACAGAGTGAACCTGGCCATACTACGGCACAGCCTGGCACCGAACTCAACCGTCACATTAGCTGCTCTAAGCAGATTTGGCCCAACCCAAAAAATCCAACCATCTGACTTCAGAAACGCAGATTCCTACTGATAGTAATACTAGTAATATATGATTACATAGAAGGGCATGAGATCACTTTTATCCTCCACAATTTAAAACTGACCATTCACGGTATGACAAATGGAGATGAAACAGATATTAACAAGTTTACCTCATGCACTGGTTAATTGCTGAAAATCTTGGAATGAAAAAGTTCAGCCATTTATTTTAACTACCTTTTTATTTCACCCTTGAAAAAGTGGGCCCGATTTAATAAAGCTCTCCAAGACTAGAGCAGATAGATTATTATGAGAGAACCTGGGTGATTAAGCAAACCTGAAATGGATTTCTTAAAATCCTTTGCTAATATTTGCCAAGTAATTAAAATCCTGGATCAGATTCATTACAGGTTTGCTCGATCAATTCAGGTTCACCCACATCAATCTATCTTCTCTAGTCTTGGAGAGCTTTAACAAATCAGGCCCAATGTATTTTGTAAGTGGATACGCTTAATATTCCGTTTACAGGAATGGCATGTTACTGCCAATGACCATACATATGTCAAACAATGGTATAAAAGAGCATTTACCTTTTTTGATCACTTGATTTTGGACTAATTTACATATCAGAAGGGGTTGTTAACTAAAACAGCCCCATTACAAAAAAGGACCTGACACCTACTACTATTTAAATGCCTCCAATCTGCACAGCCATTATATGTGGGTCCCACTTGTCTCGCCTTATTATTTATTCATTGGCATTAATAAGAATTCAGCAAGAGAAATTAGCCTTTTTCAATTGTAATGAGTTTGGAAATCCATGGCCTGTGTGATAAAAAGAAAGGTAGGTTGATAGGCACATCAAGCTATTGGAAAGCACAGCAATATGATGAAATAAAAGGGTTTTCAAATAGTGACCCTTAAATCTAGTCTAAAAACTAAGAAATTGGGGCAACCAAAAATGTGATTTTTGTAAATGCGAGAATGCAGTTTTGTGTAGTCTGCAGAGACTCACATTATGAATTATGACTATCTCCATTTCTAAACTGCATAATTCTCTGCAGATCTAACATGTCTACATGCTCATATTAGGGCTAAAAAGTGATGAAACTGTAATTCTTGTGATGTATTCGGTCTCAGTGTCTATCCATAACCCAAATATTTGGGTAGACATACCAGTAGGATAACCTTAATCTTCTGTACTGTAAAACAATTGATTTGCCTCCATATCTGCAAGTTCCTTCCATGTAAACTGTAGCTGTATGAGATCATACCCAGCCAAGACAACCTGCAGAATCCATTCATTTTGCTCACATAGCAATAAAACCATCAATGTTTATTCTGAAATGAATGCACATACAGTAGTAATCACAACCGTGTCTTGATGCAAGATGTAAATTTCATGGAGATCATATTTTGTGCAGCTTCCCTAGGGAGCCCAGTATCTGTTGCATCAAGATAGGAGAAATGTAAAAAATGTGATTAAAAAAAACAGCATTTATTCATAAATTCTGGAGCAATGTTAAAAAACACAAAGCCTGTGGGATGTTTCTCCCACTAATTAGTTTTCAAATTTCCTACAGATGCTGATGCTAAATTGTCTGCAGACAAGACTGTCAGTCATTTGTGCTGCATCTGGGCTCGAAGTGCTGACGATTCAAATCTAGAATCAGCTTAATGAGTCCTCTCTATGGCGAGTCAATTACATGAATTTCAAGTGTCCCCAAACGCTGCATCTGCATTGCCCAAACCGACCGCTAATTTACCGAAGGATTAGGTGGCACATAAAAAATACATGCATCCTTGAGCAGCAAATTTAACCATCTACAGTACCAGCAAAACGACAACGACAAGCAGACATTTGGAAACATTTCACTTTAATACTGAAAAATATGCCATTATAAAATTTTGAATATAATTACTGAGATTTCAACATAATCCCCATTGCCTTTTTTTTTTTTACATGAGTATTTCCATGTTTTATAAGCTTCAGATCTATTATTTGATTTATTTTGTTTGTTCCAGCTAGCCTCCCACCCTAAGCATCAGAATGACAGTAATTCTTCATGCTTATCTGCATCGGAATACTTTTTTTTTTACTTGTATACACTGTAACCATAATAAAAAATAACCAATAATCATTGTACATTCAGAATGGAAATGCGCATGGGTATGTGGTCAAATTAATACAGATTTGCATAAATGAAAAGAAATCAAAGCGAGGAATAATGGAACTAGTCATGCAAACACATTTTAAATAAAACAGTACAATAGAATTTCTCTTTTTTATAGCCACAGTAAACTTATGATCTGTACTGCGTTATCCATTACAAAAGATAGAGCAATGGCACTTTTAAGTATACCGATACTGTATAGCGAGAGACTTGAAGAAGATGAGATTTTTTTTGGGAGGGGGGGAGGGAGGGCAGAGATATTGGTTGCTCAGATGTG
Organism: Pyxicephalus adspersus; assembly: GCF_032062135.1. Classification (NCBI taxonomy): domain Eukaryota; kingdom Metazoa; phylum Chordata; class Amphibia; order Anura; family Pyxicephalidae; genus Pyxicephalus; species Pyxicephalus adspersus. The sequence goes on from NC_092858.1 coordinate 57,413,530, forward strand.
ATCTCCAGTTCACTAGAGCGCCCCCAGGGTACGTTGTATCCATGCGAGCCATGCAGCACTTTTTGATTTTTAGGGTTTTTATGTTTTTGTGGTTTTTGTATTGTACTAGTCACTTATTTACATTACATTCATGCCTTCGTGCAACGTTCTGCAGCACGAGAGCTGCACGAGTAGAAGGCCCCCCCTCTGTCATTCTGGTCCTCCTGGAACAACCCCCCCACCAAGCTCCCCAGGTAAATACCCCATCCACATCTCATGGGTATTATGCAGTAGGTAGCACAGCTGGCATACTGGTACTGGCTATGGGTCTCTTACCAGTGCTTGAATTTTTCACAGGCGTCCTTGTGTATTCGCAATAAGGTAGCTTTGCAAAGAGATCCTAGTTTATGGAAATGGCACAAGTGTAGCAAATGTTAGAGCAAAGCACAAACTCATTTGTGTCCTCATATTAAATGACAGCTGTGGGTGCAGTATTTATGAAACCCTCCTCCCACCCATCCCATCTGATACAGCTAGTCTGACAGTGAATGAGACCCACAATCATAAACTCTATGAGTGCCATCTGCATTATAGGGGCCACTGTGCCAGTATGAAGAATCGCACACTGTCTGCAGGGAATTGATCTCAGAGGCTGAGGAGTTGGCATCTCTTCTCTTCGATCTTTTCCTGTTCCTAAGGATAAATACCAGCATGCCAACTACTGTGAAGGCAGAGGTGACAAACACCAGCAAGAGTCCTGGCACCAGCACAGAGATAGACACCCGGCTTGTCTCTAGGTAGGAATTGGGGTGAGTGTTGGTCTCTGACAAGCCGGTGCTGTTTTTGTTAAGAGCATTGAGAGTTGGGGAGATTTTTGCATACAGCAATGGACACATCATGTCATTAGAAAGAAATCTGAAGTCTTTCCCCCAGAACTCCTCGGGGAAATAACATTTGAGATCACTTACAATTACCTCGGGGCCAAGTCGCTCTGCCCATTGTTTGAAAGGCACATTATTACAGGAGCAGTCCCACTGGTTCCCATGCAGGTCTATCTGAATGATGGAGGTGAGCTGATCCAAGACCCCTGCCACTGGAAGGTACATAAAGTAATTATTGTGAAGACTTAATTTGGAAAGGCTGACCCCAGCAAACACATCCACAGGGAGAGACTTCAGCAGGTTGTTGTTGAGGATGAGAATCCTGAGGTTGGGCATGGGATTGAAGGTGTTAGGCAGGATGAGCTGGATGAAGTTAAATTCAAGGTTCAGGTACTCCAAGCTTTGCAGACCGGTGAATTTCTCTGGAGTCAGGGTGTCTATGCAGTTTTTATCCATGTAGAGCCATCTTAGATCGGTCAGGTTCTGGAAGGTGTTGTTCTCCACCATGCCTATGTTGTTGTTGCCCAGATCCAAAAGAGTTAGGTTACCATAATCCAGAAAGTTGGCTTTCCGGATGGTGTGGATCTTGTTCTCCCTCAGGAATAATTCCTGCACATTGGGAGGCTTGGGCTCCAGGTCAGACAGGCTCTTGACATTCTTATTACTGCAGTCTACTTTTAATCCAGGGCCAAGGATCTGCTGACCACAACTGCAGATAGCTGGGCAGGCAGAAATGACAGGGGCTTTGTGTTTGCCATTCATTTCAGACACAACAGCTGTGGGTCGAGTTTTTATTTGCCAGTTGCCTGGTATCTTTGTACCTCCACTCACCGAGCCCTGGGTGGAGGAGTCGTCTTGGCCATTGATTTTGAAGGGGGTTGGAATTGGACCAGGATCACAAGTTTCATCTTGGGCAGGGGGGGCAGCTAGACTGGAATCGACTGCATTCTTTAAGGGGCATAGCTCCTGCTCTGAGGTCTCGTTTAAATCATTGCCTTGCAACCTAGTGGGCGCTTCACAGATCACCCTACCGATCAAGGCATTCTTTGGGATATTTTCTAGCCATTCCTTTAGAGCTGAGAGGTCGCAGCTGCAGTCCCATGGGTTGTCCTCCAAGAGGATCTCTGCTATGCCTGGAATCTGCTCCAGGACCCCCTCATAGGGCAATGTCTTAACTCTGTTCCCCCGGAGATCCAGATGGGTGATGGGCACATACTGAAACACATTGGTGGGCAAGGTGCTGATGAGATTATCATTTAATATTAAAACCTCTAGCTTGTTCAAGTCCCTGAATGCCCCTGGGTCAATGTCTCTCAGCAGGTTGAAATCAGCCTGGAGGTATTCCAGATCATCCAGTCCCAGGAACGTGTGCCTTTTAAACGACTTGATCTTGTTGTTATTAATGTGCAGGCGTTTTACCAGCTGCAAGCCCAGAAATGCACCAGGGACAATCTCATGCAAGCCATTGTTTTCCATGTGTAGGCTGACGGCATTGTAAAAATTGGCAAACTCATTAGGGAAAAGCCTCGTTAAAGAATTCCCATGCAGGAACAAATGATAGAACTGGGAAGTGGGAGCTGAGAAGTGCTGCAGGTTAGTAAATCCCTTTTTCTCGCAGTCTACATGCAGATCTCCCTCTACCTCGTTACAAGAACAGATCTTTTCTTTACAAACGTCCCTTGTAACGTTTCCAGCGGCCAAACAAAGAGATATCTCCAGCAGCAGAATCCAAAGCAGCATTTTTAATCAGAGCAATGCATTCCCGATCTCATCGCAATGTGTTAACAATCCATCTCCTGCAGAGACCTGGGGTGCTGATGGGGGGGAAAGAAAGCAGCAATAAAATACCTGAAAGATGGGATCGTCTCACCCCACTCTTATCTCCTCCACTGCAATAAGCCCAGACGACAGTCACTACAGATCCACAAATGATGGTCACGTAGGATGCAAGACCTATGCAGCAGCAACCATCCGACTGATGGAAATCATGGAGCCAGCGATGTGCCAACCTTCAGCAGTGCCATGGATGGATGGCTGTGAGGATGATGATGATGTACAATCCGATTACCTAGCACTGTAGCAGGCTCTCATCATGCAATGTATGTGCTGTTCACAGCTTGTTGGTGCTGAAATCACGCCCCAGCCTAAAAAATCCCAAAGCCAATGGTGCTGCAAAATTTCCGCAATCGCTGCGTTTTTTTTTTCTCCTCTCCTCAGCTCTGCTCGTCACCCGTCTGTCCTGATCACAGGGCACAGGGCTGTGTGTAAGGCTCAGAGTCACTTGCTAAGAGGCTTGTGTTAGTCTGAGCATGCTGCACGCTGGAAGATCTGACACCCTCTGCTGAGCTGCAGTGGCAAAAATCCATTTGCTAGGGGAGTGATGCTGGGAAGAAAAAAAAAAAAACAAAAATCAATCAGCTCGCAGGGCAAGCGTTAAAAAATGTTGCTATTAAAGAGCAGCGATCTACAGCCACTCTTCTTTAATATGGGTGCTGTAGGATTTCCCCCCTCTAAGTTTAGAGACTGACAATCTCTGCTTGGATTCCATGTGATGTCACATACACGCACACACAGGCATGCGCGCACACATACGCACTGGCAGCGATTGTGTGGGCTGCTATGTATCTGTGTGTAAACATACAATATTGATAATATACGGGGATAGGAGATCGCAGCTACACATTGCAGTGTGGATTTATATTCCATGATCGTTCATCTGCTCTTTGCATGGAGAGATGCATGTGCTGTATGCATGCTATGTATATGAACACTAAACACAGCTAGATATAGATACATAATAGAAAGATGCTAGATAGGTAAGTGATTGATAAATATATTAAATACAATAATCAAATCTGCAAATCTGCTTGGGTGATCTCTTGGCATGCACAGCTGCCATACAGCAGGACTCCTGGCAGACAGGCTGTCTAAGTACCACCTGGGTGGCCCTATTGGCTAATCAGCCCTCTTTATAATATTCCTAATCGTCAAATATTCCTAATATTGTCATTTCTATCTCTTCTGTTCAGATTCACTTTGCGCTTTCTCTTTAGTAAGGAGAGTGAGTCATATATTGTGGAGGTTCAGCAGTGTGAAGGGGAGTGGTTTTTGATGCGGTAGATATTTCATGGAAGCTGTTTAGATGTAGAACTGCCATTAGGCTTCCTGTTTGGCTGCAGTGTGTCACCCCTTCTCCCCCTACCAAAATCTGAGGTCTATAGGGATGTGACAGCACATCTGATCTCCTGGAGACAGCATCCAGCCTGGTGGTACCCAGGGGTGCTACACAGCATGGCTAGCACATCACTAGGGACAGCCGGACACAGCATGGCTAGCACATCACTAGGGACAGCCGGACACAGCATGGCTAGCACATCACCTGAGACAGCTGGATACAGAATGGCTAGCACATCATCAGGGAATGCTAGACACAGCATCCAGCATGACTAGCGCATCACCTGACACAGCTGGACACAGCATCCAGCATTGCTAGCACATTGCCAGGGGGAACTGCGCTGGATCTAGCTTCCATTATGGCTAGCCCATAGCCTAGAAGCCTCCAGAAACCATCGTCTATTAAAGCTGCGCTGGATATGGAAACCATCCTAGAGGCACTGGAATTAGAGCTGTGATATGATATACTGAGAAAAAAAAAAATAAGAAATAAAAGCCAGAATTCTTCCTGTAGTGGAAGAGATTAGCTAGGGGTTCTTGGTTTCACAGATGATGCAGAAAGCCTTTGGGAACTTTCAGTCATGACTTGAGGACAAACCGCAGTCAGTTCCCCACCCACAAAATAACAACACTCCAGATTTTGTTTAAATGGCCTGTGTGGCCTGTTATTACATTATTAAATTAACCAAATAAATAAAATAAATAACAAATCACAAAACAAAAATAACAAACCAAATATGACATTTTAAATCAACCTAACCAAAATTAAATAAAATTTTAATAATATTTTCCCACACTTTTATATCTGGTTAACGGTCCTCGAATTTCCCCCTTTCTATTACATCTTTTTGGGATCTGCGCCACCAAGATATGTAATGCTCCCAGCCGCATCATGCCAAGCTCGGGAACAATATCACTACCTAATGCACTCCCACCACATAACCACAAAACCATGACCTTAAAATACACATTCTTCGAGATTCCACACCAAAGGCAGAATCTCCCATTCCCATTTAACACTACCCAAACCACAATCCTTCTGGGACCTCACCGTAGCATACCCACCAGACTCATTACCTAATAGGGCGGGAGGGTGGGAAAACATTTTCTGCGCTAATAAACTTTTCCCGCACTTACCTAAAACTTTCCCTCAATCTGTCTCTTCACTAAAATGATCCCTCCCTCTCAAATCCCTGTCCTTTTAACCTCTTTACTCTCCACCCACCTCTATGTCAATCTCATATCCCTTTTCCTTGGGCTAACATCCTGCACTTTTCTATTAACTCTTTCACTGTCTGCATCCTGTCTCCCTCAGTCATGCACGCCATCCACTAACTTCCTAAAGTCATTACACTCCCGGCCAGTCTTAACTTGAGGACAGAGAACTGCAGTCAGTTCCCCACCCACAAAATTACAACAAACCAGATTTTGCTTAAATGGCCCGTGTGGCCTTTTCTTACATTAATAAATTAACAAATAAATCAAATAAATAACAAAATAACAAATACCAGAACAATAACAACAAACCAAATATGACATTTTAAATCCATAACCTAACCAAAAGTAAATAACATTTAAATAACATTTTCCCAAAAATTATCATTTTCCCACACATTAACATCTGGTTACCGGTAGGTCCTCGAAGTTCCCCCTTTCTATTACATACTTTTGGGATCTGCGCCACCAAGATATGGAATGCTCTCAGCCGCATCATGCCAACCTCAGGAATGATATCACTACAAACTGCACTCCCACCACATAACCACAATACCATAACCTTAAAACACCATTTTGGAGATTCCACACCAAACGTGGAATCTCCCACCTCCATTTAACACTACCCAAACTACAATTCTTCATGGACCTCACCGAAGCACACCAACCAGACTCATTACTTAATAGGGCGGCAACTTAATATAGCTGAAATAAATTTTTCCTGCACTTACCTAAAACTTACCCTCACTCTGTCTCCCTAAAATGATCCCTCCTTCTGAGATCCCTTTCTTTTTAACCCCTTTTCTCTCCACCCACCTCTACGTCAACTTCACATCTCTCTTCTTCGTGCTAACTTCCCGGGCTTTTCTATTAACCCTCCCACTGCCTGTTTCCTGTCTCCCTCAGTCATGCAGGCCTTCCACTACCTTCCAAAAGTCATTATGCTCCAGGCCGATCTTGAGGACAAACAGAGAACCTGCAGTCAGTTCCCAACCAACAAAATTACACCACACCAGATTCTGCCTAAATGGCCCATAGGCCCTTTTATTACATTAAATGGCCCTTTTATTACATTAATAAATTAAACTAATTTAATAAAAATAAATAACAAAATAACAAAACAAAAATACCAAAACCAAAATAACAAAACAAAAAAAGTCCTCGAAGTTCCCTCTTTCTATTACATCCTTTTGGGATCTCCACCTCCCAGATATGTAATGCTCCCAGCAGCATCATGCCAAGCTCAGGAACGATACCACTACCAAGCGCACTCCCACCACATAACCACAATACTATGACCTTAAAACACACCTTTTTGGAGATTCCACAACAAAGGCGGAATCTCCCACCCCATTTAACACCAACTAAACCACAATTCTTTAAGGACCTCACCGATGCACACCCACCAGACCTATTACCTAATAGGGCAGGAGGATGGGAAAATTATTCACTGTCTAACAAACTTTTCCGGCACCTACCTAAAACTTTCCCTCCCTCTGCCTCTTTACTAAAATGATCCCTCCTGCTGAAATCCCTGTCCTTTTAACCCTTTACTCTCTATCCACTTCTACGTCACCTTCACATCGATCTTCCTCGTGCTAACTTCCCGGGCTTTTTTTATTAACCCTCTCACTGCCTGCATCCTTCCACTACCTTCCTAAAGTCATTACACTCCAGACCTGTTTTGACTTGACGACAAACAGAGAACCGCAGCCAGTTCCCCGCCAACAAAATTACACCACACCAGAATCTGCTTAAATGGCCTTAGGCCTTTTATTACATTAATAAATTAACCAATTCAAAGTAAATAAATAACAAAATAACAAAACAATAATAACAAACCAATTAGTTGTGCAGGCCTTCCTCTACCTTCCTAAAATCATTACGCTCCAGGCCTGTCTTTACCATAGGATTAACCACAGTACTAGGCTTCGGGGATGAAAAGACACAGAAGGAGGTGGAGAGAAGGCTGGTCCTAGCAGGCTATATATAGAAAAAGTCAGTCTAAACCATAAGGAATGTTCAGTTGATGGTTCCTCATGAATACTAATCAGCTTGGGCTTTCACAGTCTGCAGTTGTTAAAACAAATGAGACATCCTACCAATCCTACCAAGTGACCTTATCAAAGTAAATTAATTAAGATTTTACAGAGTCCTCAGCAGCAGTAGACGTTGCAGATCTCTTGTTCACAGGCACCTTGTTCCTTAGTGTCCAGTTTTATTACGCAGAGTGGTTTAGGTGTTGTTTCTATAAATAAATAACAAGGTAGGCTTTTGATTGCCAACAATATTGGTGATCCATTATTTACAAATTCATTTCGGTTTCTGATAAATGACTGCAGCATCCTTAACTGAGATAACTGCAAGAGAATCACTAATCAATTCTCTTTCCTTAGATGCTGTTTTTTTTTTTTTGCAGCCCTCACATAGGACCTTCACAATAAAAATTGCCAATCCCCCCTTCCCCCACCAACAAATTGGCTTTTTCTGGTTGTCCTAATGTCACTCAAACAGAACCCTTTTAATAATAGAGCAAAGGGGGCTTTTGCACCAGGCTCATTAGAACAGGGACTATCCAGGCCAGTGGTCATAGCAGAAAGAGACAGGCAATGTCCATTCTGCAGTAACTGTTCTTACCTGCTTGATGCACATGTGCAGTTCAGCGTCAGATGGTAGGGAAACCCAGCAACCTCAACTTCCCTTGAACGTGCCCGAAAATAATGAAGATTGCAACATCCTAGCACGGCCAATTAGGTTGGCCAAAGATAATCTTTAGAAAGCGAAGAAAAAAGAAGATGGTGGTGCCCTGAAATAAAATGGGTATAGGCACAGGTTTAGTTCTGCTTTAAGCCCCATACAGACATCCAGTAGATGTCAGATGCTTTTTGCTTCAAATGAATCTGTGTGATCATTTCTAATGACAGATGAAAAAATGAGAGTTGAACAGTGTTAAGCAGATGAATACAGCACTGTTCTGTGCTCTCCTCCATAGAAATGTACAGCAGAAATTCCCGAAAGGTTATTTGATTATTATTTCTGCAAAATTAGCATAACTGTTTGTCTTGGGTGATTATCTGTCATTTGCACATAGTTTAGAGACTTGCAAGTGATGGAACTTGAATCATGGTGCTATAAAAAAGGTTATAGTTCAGTTCCTAGAGGCCTATGAAGTTTTGAAGTCATTTTGTTTAAAGATAAGCTGAGAGAAGCTCATAAATTAAGGATACTTTGCTTGAGCCTGCATAAGCTCAATTCAAGCAGTTAAAAACATTGTTAGTATTGACAATATGCCTAAAATTAGCTTTAGGAATTCTTCTTCTATGCTGCTGTGCATCCACTGACTAGGAAGGCGGTACTACATCATTGATGAGTATGTTGGTATCACTTACTAAGATATATGTCCCGCTTACTACGGATTTCCTGAGAAATGCTGGAGGTGTTCATGTGGGTGGTAATGAAGAATTTGGCACAGCACACTCCTGTTAACTTTAATGAATTACTACTTGGCTTTTTATATCCAACTTCCCTGTGTTCACTCTATCCTTTACCTTATCCAGTGCAAAACACACCAAAAATCTATCTAACAAAAACATCTTATCAGAGAAACACGGAAGATGCCATAGCTGAAATCTCTAGCTTTCCTGAGTATATAGTGTAAACCAATGACTTTTCTCTGACTTTTTTGAAGCTCTTACTTTTGGTCAGTGATTTCTAATTTAATAAAGTGGGTAGAGCTGCTAACAACCATTCATTAAACATTTTTGTGGGTGTTTTAGCAATGGCAGCACCACGATTTCTGTTATGGCAGGTTTAATTTAACATCACAATGCCAATGGGGAAGCAGAAGATGATGTGAATGTTTATTGGGAATATACATAAATCCCGTTTCCTGCATTTAACACCTTTGTGTAGATGTAGAATCTATCACAAGGAAATGTGGTAAGGTGTACACTGTCCTGCTCACAATTACATCCTTTGTCCAAACTTCCTGACCTAATATCACAGTCAAGGTTTTTCTATGAAAGGAAGTAGTCAGATGACTGTTCTAGTAATGCCAGCCTGGCAAGCGGTGGATTCTTGCTGGACCTATTAGATGTCTGCCCTCAAGTAGAGTGCTGTGGTTGAACCATAAACTGTAGGGGGGATATTTACTATAGTTAGCAGGGAATAATACATAATTTTTAGTTTTTTACTACTAGCATTCCACAACGATCAATCCAGCGTTGGCTGTTTTCTGATGCACAGCTCCATTGTGTAGAACAAATCCTTGGCTCTCCTCTTGGTGATTGGCTAAACAAATGTAGATAATGATGACATGAACCCTAATGAATGATTCAGCCAAATGCAAAGACAGGAGCTGGATGGAACTGCTTTCATTGAGATTGATTCTTCTCAATGGCAGGAGATCCCAGTCATGGGCCAGTGGAAAGCAGCTGACACTGAAAAAGATTGTTGTAGGATGTTAATAGGCCTTACAAAGGTGCATTAAAACTTCAATTCCCACATCCCACAATGTATACAATTACAGTTATGAAGAAGGAAGTTAATGCATCATATTATTGCCTCACAATTTACAAACATATCAAAAACCTTCCAATATTTTATTGCAATAAAAAAATTGGAATACAATGTAATGATTTATCTATGCGCTTCACGCATTACATCTGAAAACGTGTAGAGAAATCACTACAATAAGATTGCAAATATTGAGCTACATGTTTTTTT
>NC_092858.1:57425952-57443675 GCF_032062135.1 Pyxicephalus adspersus
TGATCAGTGTCATTAGGAATGGAGACACCCTCCAAGGAATTTGGTGGGCTTGGTACAGGAATACCAGCACCATGAGGAGCAGGAAACATTTCTTTTTGTGCCCCTTAACAGTTTAACAGCAAAAATAGCAGTCTTTGCTGTGATTGCACCGCTCTTTCCAGACCATAGGCACCCCAAAAAGATTTTTTTTTGACATTGGGACCACTGACTAAGCTTTTCCATGCAGCTTTATGTAAAAGCCCATGACATGGTCCTGATCACCAAGTTTCACTCCAAAATATGTGAAATAATCTTTCTGTATAACTGTAACGGTGTTCCTCTGCTGTTTTTTCAACAGAGAGTTCCCATACGGGTAACAAAAACTGTCAGGTGAAGTGTGACAACTTCAAATAACCATATTCACTGGAACACAGCAACTTAGTTGTTGTTCTTTTGTCTTCAGCACTCATAGCCATGCATTTACACGTCCATTGTCTTTTTTATTATTATCTCATGACAGCTGCTGGCTGAAAAAGAAAAAATATTCCGTCATTTTGGAAAGAAATGTTCTAAATACTGTGAGTACAGTCTGGACCATCACGTTGAATATTGCAAGTTGGGGAAAAATTATACATGATGGGAAAAACTTTATTTTCACATTCAGGACCCCCCCCCAAATAAACCCACAAAAATAAGTGAAAACTTCTGCCTCTGTGTTAATTTTTCAAAAACTAGATCTAGATGACCAGGGCTGCCATCAGAAGTACTATATAAAGCTTCTGCCCCTTCCCCATGTCTATAAGTTTAGGCTATTGTCGTATAGTTCCAATTTGAGATGATTTCTACCTAATTGAAGCAATTCTGACCTTGGATCGGAATTCAAGCATTCTGAGTTATGATCCAACATTACAATACTTTTCACTGACAGGAATATTTTGTCTCAGTCATTTTGGCTGCAGGACATTGACAAGTATAGTAAGGCCACTGGGGAATGAAAGCTGAGCCGTACTCTCCCTGTAATTGACAGGTATAGTATGGACCATTAAAAAAATACAAATTCTGAATTCTGAAGTCCAGATTTGATCTGAGTCAGAATATTTGTGTTTTAAACACCTCTTGTTCCATGATTGCCAAGAGCAATTGAACGAGCCAAGAGCAATTGATGGGTTTGTGTTTGACAATGGAGCCAGGTGCAAGTTGAAAGTCTGGATTAGGCAGAATGGGAGACAGGAACAATCAGAGGGTCAGCCTCCACTTATACCTGGCTTCATCCCTGGCTAACCAGACACTTTCACTTAGCGGCTGACTCCCCCTATGGCTAGACCGGATTCTTGAAATCCATTTGGCTTCCTTGCTGGCTATCCCAGATTCACACCTTCACCTGTCTCCCTTGCTGGATAGCCAGATGTAAATGCAGGGTGTAACCTAAACCAGCAAAGGGAGACACATACTGCATGTGTTAGGTTTCGTCTAAATGGCAAGGGAGTCAGGTGGAAGTTGGGCCAGGCTAACCAGCAAGGTAGCCATGTACATGCGGAGGGTATAGCAAGCAAGCAAGGAAACCAGGTGCAGTTGGAGCCTGATTCTGGACTTGCAGCTGATTTTATTTCCTGACTGCTCACAAATAGTGTGTAAACTTTGTAAACAGAGAGATCATTCTACCATCAATATCCATCTTCTGCTTATGTCAGAGGTCTGGGCAGTTTGCATGGAAATGTGGAGAAAAAGATATGTCCAACCCTGTTAATTATTAAAATTGGATGAAGTAGCCAGAAGAAGGAGAATGGAGCAAGATGGTGGATTCCAAGGCTGTGCAGAACCTGAAGAGGACAGCTCCAGAGAAATCTCTAGGGCTGTGGGCAACAAATAGCCAATGTTCTGAACTTTAGTGAACTTTTAGTGACCCTGCAGCCTGTGAGTTCTGCTCAGCTGCTCCCCAATAAAAAGATAAATAATAATGAAAAGATATAATATCTTCCCACCAGTAGAACTGGCAGGCTGCCAAGACTCACTGACAGCTCTCTGCACAAAGCCAGGACTGAGCAGCAGTGTGATGACAGGCAGCTAGGCAAAAGGGTAATTTGCTGCATCGACTTTGCTGGGTAGCTGCTGAGTCCCTGGTTTGATAGGGCCTTGTTCAACAGTCCCTCTTATCCCTCCTTCCTCTCACTGCTAACTACTGTCTCAATCCAACTTACAACTATACCCCCAGAATTGTAAATTTGAATTTAAATTTGAATACAAACTACTAGAACAATGTTTACTATTAGTTGTCTTTTAACATTGAATTATTGTAAACTGCCCAACAGGTAACTTTTTAAATAGGTGCTATTAGGAGGCAGGTGTGTACTGTAGCTGGGGATCGGCTTCCCCTGTAATTAGTTACCTGTCCCTGGCCAGCTAGTACACTGTAACTCACTGACATGACCTTGGCACCACCATAATTGGCTGGCAGGTTTTTATAAACCAGGGCTGACCCATAATCCCTTGCCAATGATAGCCTAATTTCTGTTACCTGCTGGGAGAGTTCCTTTAAAGTTTTCAGTTGTTAACCATCATCTGTCTGAGCCTTTTAGCTTACTGTCTGACTTGTCCACTGCTTGACCTTGTTCTCACTTATCTCTGGACTCCTCATCTGGCTAACTGACTCTCACATATTACCATGATTCCATTCCTCTGTCTGCTCTTAGAACTGTTCTCTTTTTCCTGTGTTCTGGACACCCTGTCTGGCCAGAGTTTTGTCTGCACTTCTGGTCCTCTGTCTGTTCTACCTCATTACCTCCACACTCTGGTTTGGGGGTAAATGAGTGCTGGGATAGCACTACTAGAATCCAAGACTGAGTGAGGGCTTACTATAGCTGAAGCTTGCTATAAAGACTGGGGTATTGGCACCTGACCCACACTGGACCAGAGCACTATAGACACAAGGTCTGCCTTCCACCTTTTACAGACTCACACAGGGTATTTTAAATTAAAGTTTAGCCTTATTCTGTAATAACTTGTTAAAGGTTACACAGTCACAATTATGAAAAAAAAACAAAAGGAAGAAAAAAATAAAAGTCACTTTAAAAAGTAAGTTATTTTACAATGCAATAGGTTTACAATAGTAGTGAAGAACTTGCTTAAGAAACATACTATATAATATTATAAAAACGTAAAGGATGGAGTGCTACAAATGGAAACACACTGAAATAAACTGTAAAGTTAAAGAATTTGAAGATATTTATTCAAAAGCATTTGATGAAAAATAAATAACTTTACAGAAATGTTGCAGAAAAAACAATAGGAAGCAAATAATATGGCTTGAAAAGAGTTATATGCAGTTTATACAAGGTAAAAAAAAACTTTGGTGGACAAAACGGAGAACAAGGTAAGATTAAAATGTTACCATGGAGAAAGTACAATACCTGTCAACTGCGAATCTGAATGATTATGAAGCCTGAATGATTATGAAGCCTAAAGGATAAAAAGATACCTTACAGAGGAAATAGCCAAGCAAGCAAAAAGGCAAAAATAACATGAAGCTTGCCATAAAGCCTGGGGTATTTATAATATATTATTAGATAGCAAAAATAGAGGAGTTCAAAAACGCGAAGAGAAGGAAGAAGGGGAAAAGGTGTTGCCTTTTAATTAATTTAATGAAAATAATGCACCAAGATAATGGCACAAAGAGAAGGTATCTTACTGAGAAACACAGTAGACATTTAGGATAGCTCTCCAAAAAAAAAAAAAAAAAAAAAAAAAACAGTTATCATGACTTATCATGAAAGCAAAAAAGGTATTGCTGATGTAAATGGTTTCCTCTGGGAAAAAATTATTGTAGATATTATGGGCCTGACTTAATAAAGCTCTCTAAGACTGGAGATGATACACTTCCACCAGTGAATCTGGGTGATCCAGAAAACCTGGAGCAAATGACTTTTAAGAATTCCAATCCAGGTTTGCTGGATCACTGGATCACTTCCCATCCTTGGGAAGCTTTAATAAGAATGATTATGAAGCCTAAAGGATAAAAAGATACCTTACAGAGGAAATAGCCAAGCAAGCAAAAAGGCAAAAATAACATGAAGCTTGCCATAAAGACTGGGGTATTTATAATATATTATTAGATAGCAAAAATAGAGGAGTTCAAAAAGTGAAGAGAAGGAAGAAGGGGAAAAGGTGTTGCCTTTTAATGAATTTAATGAAAATAATGCATCTTTGTAAAATAATCCACCAAGATAATGGCACAAAGAGAAGGTATCTTACTGAGAAACACAGTAGACATTTAGGATAGCTCTCCAAAAAAAAAAAAAATCAGTTATCATGACTTATCATGAAAGCAAAAAAGGTATTGCTGATGTAAATGGTTTCCTCTGGGAAAAAAATTATTGTAGATATAATGGGCCTGACTTAATAAAGCTCTCTAAGACTGGAGATGATACACTTCCACCAGTGAATCTGGATGATCCAGAAAACCTGGAGCAAATGACTTTTAAGAATTCTTAGGATGTCTTTGAAAACTAAAAATGTACTTAAAGTTTAGGAAAAGAGAGAAAGAGGTTTGAGGATCTGGGTAGTTCTTTGAAAATAAATGCGTGTATTCAAATTTTTTTACATTGATTGCAAATTGTAGTACATGAAGATACAGTATTTCCTACTATCCTGTTAGACATTTAAAGAACAGGGGTTCAGCTTACTATACATGTAGACAACGCAATTTATAGTAAGCAAACTGTAAGTGCTTGTAAGCACATAGTGTCCAGGTGTCACACAGTTTGCTTACTGACCCTCTGTGCTGCTCTCTGCATTGGGTCCTACTTTACTCCATTTCAAGATTTTGGGAAGGCATAATTCCTCCCCTCCAACTTACCTTACAAACTTCTGATGGATGAATATACCTTTTTATAGACCCAGCCAGATAAGGCATATATACTTCTATCTTAAGCTTTACTCGCAATTTCCACAGCTGTGAATCCTACTCTTATACACCATTTTCTTCACCTTAACCATTCTGATCACTACTCTAGTGCCGGGTACATGTACACACAGATCGATTAGTACGCTAAAATACCTATTCCCGAGGAAGGCCACCGTGGCGAAACACGTTGGATTAGTGCACAATATGATACGGTCACAGAAAACCTTTTGTGTGATGTTAATCACTTTTTAATAGTTGTCTACATGTATAGTATGCTGAACCCCTGTCCTGTATATGTCTAACAGGACAGTGGGAAATACTGTTTCTTCATGTTCTACAATTTATCAATGTAAAAAAGTACACGCATTTATTTTCAAAGAACTACCCAGAGCCTCAAACCTCTTTCTTTCTCTCTTTTCTTTGACTACATTTACATGATACAGAGAGGTGGCTCACTAACCTAGCATCACTTTTCCTTGATATCAAGAAATGTGATGTTGAGTTCATTTTCTACAAATTTACTTACTCAGATCATTTTTTTTATCCTACCTTTTCAGCCTTTTTGAATCCCTTAAGTGCTTGAAATGGACAGCATGATTTTGATTCAGGATATGGACACATATGTTTTATTTTAAAATAATGCCTATCACTGAAGAAAAAATGACTGATTTTCTATCACGTTTGCGAAAGGTAAGACAACTTTCCACAAGGTATTGTTATTTCCACAGTTACACCTAAATGTTTAAAATATTCCATAATACCTACCAATCTGATGTGATGGTTTATTTCATTTCCTTGGACAGTGAAAAGGGGGAAATCTCTCTGTTTTCTTGCCATGATTAGCTGAACAGAGCATGTGACTGTTGTTTAGCTTTTTTCAGCCAATCACGGCTGACCTAGATGACTACAGATCCTCCAGTCACAGAAGACTGAAGCTGAAAAGAGAGTCATGTCTCCCATTGAAGATGTTTGGACCATTGTGGCACACATCGGATCACTGGATCATTCATCATGAGACATTTACACATTGATGAGACTTGCTGGTCCCTGCAGAGATAGACATTAGGTAAAACAAGAAAACTTGTTTTGTACCCTTTTATCCATTCTCTAGAATAGGGGGGCAGATATTATTATTATTATTATACAGTATTTATATAGCGCCATCATATTACGCAGCACTGTACAAAGTTCATAGACGTGTCACTAACTGTCCCTCAAAGGAGGTCACAATCTAATGTCCCTACTATAGTCATATGTGGTTAATGTAGTCTAAAGTCAATTTAGGGGGAAGCCAAATTACCTAACTGCATGTTTTTGGGATGTGGGAGGAAACCGGAGTACCCGGAGGAAACCCACACAGACACGGGGAGAACCTGCAAACTCTATGCAGTGAGTGTCCTGGCTGGGATTCCAACCTAGGACCTAGCACTGCAAAAGGCCAGAGTGCTAACCACTGAGCCACCGTGCTGACCACCGTGCTGATATCTAGGGGCTCCCTTAATAAAGAAAGCTTCCAGAATCCAAATAATCTCCCCACCAGCAGACCCACACAACACTGGGCCACGTTATTGGAAAAGGCCTTCTCTCCCAGGGATGGCCTTTGGCATCAGGTCTGTTTATTCCAGATAGGAAAGGGTGCTACACACTTTTTGCCCCTTTCCTTCTCTAGGAGGGTCCTGAGCCTATAAAAGGTGGAGGTCACATTTTTTCTGGAGTTAGGCATTAAAAAAAAAAATTAATACACTTGCATAGGCACTTGAAAACGCACATATCAGCTCCTTCCCCCTGTCAAAATAAAGGATCTATTTGGGTCTAATGTTAATTGTCTTTTGCAGATCTGAACACAGCCTTAGTTTAGTAAGTTTGGTGAAATGCCTTTAGTAACTCAAACCCCAGTGGCTCTTGTTAAAATTTAAATTCACAAAGCCGTAATCCATAGCACTCTAACCGAGTGCCACGCCCTCGGGGGGTACAAGAGGGACGCATGGTGACACGCGCACCTCTTCCCACAGCACCCCTAGGACGTGCAATACTTTGCACTTGCAAAGGTGTGCTGAGAGCAGGAATATAATTAACCACATCTAAAGGGATGCAAGGGCTGCTGCCTGGCTGAACAGTAGTTTGGCCAGGACGGATCCCTCCGCCTGCAGAGACAGACAAGCTGCGAGCAGAGCAGCAGCCTCGGCCATGGTGCCTGTTACAGCGGCGTCTCCCTCTGTGGCTGGGAACCCCAGGGACACCGCGGGCTCGCAGGACGGGTAAGTTCCTTACAATTACTTTATTAAAAAGGGTTATCTACCCTGCAATGTCAAGTAAAAATGTTGAGTTAGGTCCGCGTTAATATTTTTGCTGTACCCAATATTTGCATGTGGGGCAGATGGGTGGCGATCAGGCAGGTAAGACTACTTTTTGCTGAAGAGACGTCCCTTTCTACAATAAATGCATGACGCCAACATTGTCAACAATGACGCCAAATGGAACTTTAGTTCAGTGTTCAGCACACAAGAAGAGAAAAGGACACTTGATGTATTCTAGGCAAAATCAACAGACATTATCTGTACTTGCTAAAAATATTACCAAATGCAAAGAAGTCACCCAACTACACCTAAGGACTGCAAAGTTTCATGCATGTCCCCCTTTGTTCTTGTTATAACGTATTATTTCACAAAAGAGAAGGCAATTATGTAGATGGATGGAAGGGCAAGTAAGAAAATCTCTTGGAGACCAGAAATAGTCAACGGGATCTAAATAGGTGCACCTCTGTTTTGCTTGGAAGAAAGATTATTTTCTATATACTTGTATAGCTAACTGTTAGTCTATTTCTCTCAGTAAAGTCCAAAAAACACAGCTGTTTTTTTTTTTTAGTTTTGATGCTTTTACCCAACAAAAAATTGTGCATAAAAAATTATTAAGAGTTACGGGAAGATAGAACAAAACATATAGAGATCAAAACTTTGCATACATACACACACAGGTACATGCTATCTAACTTTTCCTAGTGGGTGAACACTGGCTCACGGGTAGTGTATACAAAAGTTACTAGGTTCAGTAAGAGTTTTACACAATTTTATTGTCAAACAGGACTTGGGTGATTGCAGTGGAAACTGAGCACTTTTTCTATTGAAGTATCAAGAAGTATGAAGACTCATTGCCCCTTTGAGTCCCTCTTAAGTTTCCTTTTCAGATAGAAATCTTTTATCAGGAAAGTTTTTGGCCACTCCTCTGAAATTTAAGATTACAGTCTATAAGGGAAGCAGTCCTGCCAGCAAACTCTAGAAGGCAGTCTTGCACTTTAATGACCATTGGTCAAGCATGTCAAAGGGTCAACGTTGGCCAAAACCTGTTTTTTTTATATGTTTACCTCTAAACAATAGGAATCTACAGGTTCTGGAATTTGATATCTTGGTAACATCTGTATGCTATTACTTCCAATCTTAAAAAGATAAACAGTGGCCAACTGTGATACTGGTCTTGATAATATATGTAATATATATATATATATATATATATATATATATATATATATATATATCACCATGTTTTTGAGCCTGTGCAAATATTTACATGTTTTTGTTGAATGTATGAAACACTCAAGTGACAGCAGTAGACAAAAAATAGGCACAAAATTAGTTAGGCAAAGTGTCCCATCATTGGATTTCTCCTGGCTGTAATTGCAGGCATGCCATCCAATCACGTGGTTCTTTAACCTTGCAAAAGTGCAAAATGTAGATGTCATCTTTGGCACTTTAGAAAATACAGTAGGTTGATAATTTAGTATATGAATCATAATATGTATATATGTTATTGTAGTTTTCATGCTGGTTAAAAGTAAAATGGTTAAATGTAAAAATGTAAAAATGATTCCAGTAAATGCTGCTTAGTTGCTCATATAATTACAAGCTATACACCAACAATTCTCAACAACTGTCTACACATTTCCACTATGAAAACTTACCTAAACATA
Source organism: Pyxicephalus adspersus (assembly GCF_032062135.1). Lineage (NCBI taxonomy): Eukaryota > Metazoa > Chordata > Amphibia > Anura > Pyxicephalidae > Pyxicephalus > Pyxicephalus adspersus. The sequence continues at coordinate 57,434,796 of NC_092858.1, forward strand.
TCTAGTAAATAATGAGCACTATTGCTTCTAAGCTCTTCTTTACCTTTATTTTATTTTATAATTTTAAACAGTCATATTTTGGGAAAGCTAATGTCTATGCCAATATGTGCTATGCATTGTTTGCTTCTATATCCCTTTCTAACCTCAGCTTTTTTATTATTTCACGGGGGAGACATTATTCTAAACATTGTGATCATTACACAATATTATTTCTTCCATACTAAAATATTTATATCTTTCCTCCAAGGAGATAACCTAAACCTCACTTATGAAATTCCTTAGCAACAAGCTTAATAAATATACCATCCTGTCCTGCCACTTATCAACACACAGAAACATTACCTAAAAGGCACTGTTGTGTTATATATTTTGCAATTTCCAGGTGTATAAAGGATTATAAATTAGTAATATACATAATATTAATGTTTATCTTTAGAGGACCAAAAAATATTACAGATAAAATCTAAAATCTTTTGAAAGTTTATTATTATTAACACCTGAAATTTTGACTACAATACTATGTTCAAGGACCTTCCTTTTGACTCAAGTTGACTGCTTTTAATATCAAAATAAAAGTTTTTCTGGCCATGCTTTAACCTCAAGCACATCAGGGATTGGGATGGGCGAGAATACCTTAAACTTCCAATGGTTCTGCGAAATTTCGCGAACCGAACCAAAACCATCGGAAGAGGAAATTAAAACAGGAGGATTCCCAGGGCTGAATGCAGCTCTGGGAATCCTCCTGTTTTAATTTCCTCTTCCGATGGTTTCGGTTCGGTTCGCTGAAATTTCGCAGAAAAAACAGAAAAACTTGATCTCTCTGTTTGCAATCCCCGGGGCACCAGAGGTTATTTAACCACAGCTGCAATCATTGATGAACTCAATGTGCAATCCCTGGGGCACTAGAAGTTGTTTAACCTCTAGTGCCCCGGGGATCCCCTGCAGTCACAGCTTTGACTGCAAAAAGTTCCCACGGTCACGTGACCATGGGAACTGAACTGCAAATGAACTCTGCAGTTCCACTACGATCCCCGGGGCACTAGAGGTTAATTAACGTCTAGTGCCCCGGGGATCGCACCCTCTTCTCAACGATTGCAGCCACGGCTGCAATCTTTGAAAAGATGCTCCACAAAGAAGCTGCCACAGCTGCAATCATTGAGAAGATGCCCAGCACAGGAGAACCTCCTGACATTGTATTATAAGTGTGCGATCCCTGAGACACTAGAGGTTAATTAATGCATGATGCAGCCCTGGAAATCCTTCAGTTTGGCAAGAGCTCGACCTCTTGGTGAATCAGAAGGCAGTTCTCGCTTACATTTTCGGTAAGCGAGAAAGGCCCAATTAGCAGCGAGATCAAACCTAATATTCTCGCTCGCTCATCCCTAATCAGGGAGCCTCGGGGAGCAGCCAAGGAGAAATCCAAATTCCAAAATCCAAAGTTTAAATACACAAAGTGAGCACATTTCAAATTGTAGAGTCCAGGGATGCAAAATATGGTATTCCATTGTCAGAACGATACAAGATGTTGTGTCCAACATGTTTTGAGGATTGCTTCAGTCCCTCTTCATTAAGTTTTTAAAATCTGTAAAAACGGACAGTCATAGTTGTTTTACCAGGGTGCAAAAACTTGTTATCTTATATGGTGCCCTATCTTATCTAGAAGTGCTGTAACAGTCAAAGTCGTCTAAGAAACTCTTTAATACAATTGATGTGACACTCACAAATAGAGAGAATACAAATAAGCATAGACTCTTATATTATTACATATACCCATCGGTCTTTAGGGCAGAACCAAACCTTATTTACAGTATACTCACCTGTCCTCCTTCAATTGCTGGTGCCACCTTCTTCTTCCTTCTCTTTTTTGTTCTGATCTTTGCATCTTCATTGGCTGAGCCACCTCAGGCGTAACTGAGATTTTGATAGACAAAAAGAGTGGTCAGACAGGTGAGAATGCTTATTGTCCCGCCTATCCCTTTCTGCAATAAAGCTGATCCCATATAGTGAAGTTGAACTTTGTTCTAGCAGTCCTGGTAGAGTAAGCTCATCCTTAAAGCAGAACTAAAGTGAACGTAGTACAAAGAACACTAAAATAGATTTTCAGACTTTATCTGCTCAGCACCATCTGCTAATTACAGCAGAAAAAATCAGGTTCTCTTTGGACATCTTATGTCTTTATTTAATGCCACATAATTGCTAGGAAGGTGATGTGAAGGAGCAGGCATGTGTAGTAGTTGTGTGCAGTGTAAGTGATTGAATCACTAACGAGCCACCCAGAGAGAAATAAAGTTTATGTTAAACTAGGTTTAATTAAAACTTTGTCTGTTATTGAGAATAATTACAACACACAACAAACTACTTACAATTACTTAACTTTCTTCAGACATTTCAACTTACCTAAAAGTTCTGTAAGAGGAGTCTAAAGTTAACCTAATTATGAAACAACTGTTGCCTGCACATAAAGTTTAGCTGTATATGAGTGGATTAAAGGAACAATAAATTATGCAAGGATGTTTTTCAAAAACAAATAACAACTACCTTTGTAGTTTAAATAAATATGCATCTAACATTATTGTCAGTCTAAAACCAAATGAAAAGAAAAGTTGGTTAACAGTAAGAGAGGTTAACAGTGATAATATGATACAGGTTTTATTTATTAAAAGTGTTATGTGAAGCCTGTCAGCAGTTCTGAATCTAAAGTGTATATGTGGGCAAAATATATAATACATTCATACTCCAACTACAGTCTGCCTTCTCATTTATTCTATCTCTAAGCATCTCTAATTGTTTTTGGTATTTTTGCAATGGATTTAGTTTGCCTCATATGTTGTTGTTCATCTGAGGTTGTATTTACCTAGTTTTAGGACCTACTGAGGGCCAGATAATATATATTATATCCTATATATTTCTTCACATCATGTTAATATGTAGCTGATAAAGCTAGCAGAAACTAGCTGGCATGAAGAGAAGGAGGTCTGTATATCTTAACCCCTAGCGGTGGTCCCGAGTGTGACTCGGGGTGGCTTTTACATGCAAAAAGCGGTAATCCCGAGTCACACTCGGGGTAACTTTGGAAGCCCCCCTTACCTTTGCCCCGCACTCCAGAGGCGTTCGGATAGCCCCTGTGATGCCGGGGCGCGGGTCTGTTGGGGGCCGTGGCCGGGCGGGAAATTTAAAAGCAGATTACTGAGTAATCTGCTTTTAAATACCACCCGGGTCCTGGCCACGCCGCTGCTCTGCATCTCCAGAGAGAGATGAGAGGTGACCACCCCCGGAATTTGCTATTGCTGCTCTATATATATATATATATATATATATATAATAGTATACACTGTCTTCCTAGCAATACAATAGCTTTTCATGCATTGGAAGTGAGAGTCACATTTAGAGAAATGTTTCTGGTTGACTGAAAACAAAACCCTATTGTAGCTGCATGCAAAAGCATGCTAATAAGTGACATTACAATGCTAATTAACTCTTGATTCTCCTATAAACATGTTTTGTCCTCTGCAATTTTGTTGACAATACTACAGTATGTTCCTGGCCTGTAATTACACCATAAAGGTTGTTGAACAGCAATTGTCTACATTTTAACAATAGCTATTTCCACCTATATTTTAACATTTATTTTTGTCAAAATCTACTATATTTTACCTACTAGGTTATTTAAATATATTTATTAACCCTTTTAATGCAACTGGCTGGAAAGGTTAATCAAGTTTTGGGTGAATCAAATTGATGGAAATTGATTTTTGGTGAATATTTGTTGTATCGAAATTTTAACAATTTCACCATTTCTAACAGTGTTTTATAGTCATGTCAAGTCATGGGTGTACTAAGGTGTCTTCTCTCTGTATGGCACACCTATGTTTAAAAGAAGACTTACACTCAAATAATATTCTAGGTAAGAGTTATGAATGTGTAGTAAAGATAGAAAAGTGATCCAATCATCTGAGGGAATTACCAAAAAAGAGCTTCCTTTGCTTGTGATTGGAAGCCACAGACTTTACTTCATTTCACCTCACTTCACATTTAAACTTTTTATGGCACAGTCAGCAATTAAAGCTGAGTTTAAAAATTACACTTTGGAGACCTTATATTGTTAGTGGTAACACTGTACCATTCTTGGTCTAACAGCACAAAGTATTAAATTAAACAATTTGCTACAAAAGTCACAGTAACATAGCAACATGTCGCAATGGCATTATTTTGTAAAAACATACTTTATTGTATACAACATTAGCCACATATGACATTGGGTACAGTACATTTTGTGCAAAAAAAATTGTATTTTTACATTTTTGTTTTTTACTCTTTTGTGAAATAAAATAAAATAAATATGCACTTGCCAGTTTGATGAAAGTGTGGTTAACTTGTTCAATTGTTAACCATTACAGAAAGAAAACAATAACTGATCATTGCCTACATTACACCAGTTACCATCATTGCCATATTAAGCTATTTATTTTGTATAAAATTTTTCTACAGTTGTATAGAAAGTCAACTCAAGACAACATTGGTTGGTAATTGGATGAATTCATCATTTGCTTAAGGGTGATAGCTTATGATTCTGAAGTCATAAAGCATATCAAAATCCTTTAATGAGGGATCATGATAATCTGCTCTGAATCTGAAACAAATGACCGAACAAAATGCACAATACTGCAAAATGCAGTATTAGATGTTGAGATTTACATATACGCTGGGGTTCCAGGGAATACATTAGATAAAATATTCAGGCTTTTTTTTTGGAGCTCTCATTTTTTTAGGAGTGCTTAATTCATTTTTTCCTAATACATAGGTTTTTTTTGTTAGTCACCTTTACGAACTTATTCAATCTTCATTTATATTGGACATCAGGACTGACAATCCCGTTTTTCAACTTTGCTGGGAACTTGCTTCCCAGGTCATTGAAACACTCGCCCTTTCTTGATAAATTGCTTCATGATTCCAGGTTTGATGTGGAGTAGAGGCTGAAGTACTTTCTTTGGGTATACAAGATGTGCCCTCACAATTCCGCTTCTTGCTATGCATCTTCCAGTGATGTGATTGGTGATGTATGGGGGTGTGTCTGGGAGGGAAATTTAAAAACAGATTACAATGTAATCTGCTTTTAAATGGTTTTTACAGTACAAAAACACCACACAACATGAAAAAAAAATAAAAGTAGATATTTAATTTTATTTTTTATTTTAGGATTACATTTAAAATCATTATTTATAGTTATGTATTATATTATAATTTATGATTAATTATAATAAATAAATATAATTATCATACCCGGGAATTAATCCTAAGATTTACAAGCCCACAATATAAACAAAAATTTCTATGCAAAAAAAAAAAGATCACTTTTTGCATAAAAAAACTGACAGAATTAGACCGCTAGGGGGGTTAATTACCAGTGTCTAACTAAGTGTCATTCTATATTTATTATACACTGATGCCAAGGTATCAACATACCAACATATCTGCCCTATTTGGGGCTATAGTAGAAACAAACAAAGTAAAATAAATAACTGTAGTAAATTCAATAAATATAACATTTTAATAAAAAAATAATTGCTTTAATAATTATTTAGTGGTGTATAAATTAATTAATATTAAATATATAGATACTAAAACATAAAATATGGCAAATGTCATCTGTGTGTGATTATATCTCCCAGGACAAGAAAGCAAGTATATGAAGATTTGAATCAATGTATGTTATTTAAGTTAAAGACTATCAGAATGTACTGCTAAATTCCAGAAAAACAGCTACAACACAAATTAAAAAAAAAATCCTCTGCCTGCCAAGCATATTTATTTTCCATTCAGATATTTAATTTATTTAGGCATCTCTGCCACACATCATATAACTGCTGCCTTAGTAGGAGATCACAATTTTTTTTTCTGTTTTATAGTAACACCAGGTCTTGTCCAATCACCAGCCTATAACTCAGGGGTCAGCAAACTTTTGTTAGCTATAAGGCCAGTTTAGGAGGTCAAGAAGGCACACTAGGCCGGACTCTCTCTCGAGTCCTGCACTGATAACTCCGCCCCCCACAGGAACACCCCTGAAGGGAAATCCCCCTCCTCCACAATGCATACGAAGGAGAGGGAACACCCCTGAAAGGAAATCTCTCTCCTCCGCTATGCATACGGAAGAGAGGGAATGTCCCCTTACCCCGTCGGCGGAACTGTTAACGCCGGCTGCGGTAAATAGGGAAGGGAGGCATAACAAGAAGGTTTAAGAGCCGTATGCGGCTCCAGAGCCACAGGTTGCCAACCCCTGACGCCTGGGATTAGGCCAGATTGACCAGGGGGCGTTAGGCCGGATCGGACTGGCTAGGCTGTATCTGGCTTAAAGGCCGGAGTTTACCTACCCCTGCTATAATTGAACAGTGAAAGAAGAAGCAGGCTAATAGGCACTTCACTCTACTACTCTACTTTATTCTTCTATAAGCATGCTCTTTTTGCACTTCTGTACAACTGATTGCCACATTGTGCTAAATTACCTCTCCACCAATCTGAGGTCTGTTGCAAAGGAATTTTAAGAGGCTTCTAAATAAATAAAGTGTGCATTTTACATCTGCCAGGAGTTTGGCTTTAAATAAATGAACACTTTTTTTTTCACTCAATGTATTTAAAAGGTCAACTAGGGAAAATCCTTGACATAAAGGAAACAATTAACCTTAAAAAATTGTTTTTTGGTTATCGTTTTCTTGGTACACAATTTATGTGATGATGGTGGGAAGAAGCTTACAGTTTTTGTATTCCTATTCTATTGACAAATCCCTGTTCAGTGTTTTGTCATTTTTGTGCATTAATTATTTACACTTTACAATGTATATCTATTCGAATCCTCATATACTTCATATACTTTGAGATACCAATTTGGTATAGGTGTTGTTTTATGTAGAAGGTAGAATACAGTGTCATGGAAAGATTGCACATCAATCTATGAAATAAAAAATTGCATTTTTTTAAAAAAGATGCTAGCTGATTTCATGTGGTGCATGACTTTCAGAAAGGCAGAGTCTATTACTCACAGCTAATATGATAAGCACACCTGGATACCTTTTCAATAATTGAAAGACTTTTTCTACTACTACACTTAAGCATGTGAAACATAGAGATGAACATTGTTTGTCACTTTGCAGTATATGCACTAGCAGAAACTTGAAACATATTTTAGGTTTCATGCTGTGCCTTCTGCTGATTAGGTCCACTGTAACAGGGATTATTTTTACAGACTGTAAGACCTGGGATGCTAATGTGGCACACCAACATGTTTTTGGTAGTCATGCAGTGCAGGGAAAACACTTTCTTTGTACTGATATCTGGGTATATCTTCAACATAAAGCGCACCCCCTGCACTGCAGCACCCTAATTGGTGGCAATGTTCTTTCTGTCTAAATATTATTTAATAGACTGCAAAAAAAATGTTTCAGTGGGAGAGTTAAGGAAAAACAGAATTATGACTTTGGTTTGTTGTTGTGCCAGATGGCTTTAAATTCCAATTGGTATGAAGGGAACTTGGGGGTCTGGAAGAGGAAGATGGTGTACCTACTGATTTTGGCAATTTTTTACTGATGGAAATGCTGATGTGTTTAATAAGCTGGTTGAGCAGTAGTTGTATGCCTGTTGCAAAAGCTGTTTTCTAGCAACAGAAAAATGCAAATAAAAAATTCTAAGCTCTAGGCAGAAATAAAAGAGACAAAAATGCAGCACTACTTCGTAATCAATAATACATCATTAAATGTAATTTTTTTTATTTAAGCAGGGTGCACAGATGGGGACTCAATTGAAGCTAAATATTGAAGCAAAACATTTGTGCTCCCCCCAACCTAGAATGTCATCCTGGAATTTTTTTTTCAGTTTTTTTTTTAATAGCATGACACCTAGTCCTTCATGTATTGGGTAGTGATAATGTTATGTTTTGAAGCTGTTAATGTTTTCTTTTTACCCACTTCACTCCCTCTCTTACTAGCATGTTTGCATACATCATCCTTACCAGTACTATTGCCAGTACCACATGCAGAAACATAGGGGAGGTTTTACTATCAAAATCTCCTCCTCAGTCCTGCATTCTTTAGAAGAATTTGAAGTCTTCTATCAACTGCGTATGTCTCAAAAACAACTCAAGCCCACTGAGGCACAAACATAACCTTTCCAAGCTTGATATTGACAATGTGCAGCAAAATAATTTCATGTTCTGTGGTTGATTTTTCTGAAATACTTTGCAACTATGAAGTACTAGCTACTATGGTATAATATATGGTTATATTGGCTATTAGGGATGAGCGAGCGAGATTTGTAATTTCAATCTCGCGGTGAATCAGGCCTTTCTTGTTTACCATACATATAAGCGAGAACGGCCTTGTGATTCGCCATGAGGTCCTGTTCTCGCTGAACAAACAAGGGAAAAAGCAGGGGACAGTAATGGCGAGAAATTTCAGCAGGAATCGCGGCTGGGAGCGAATATTGCTAGCAGGATGCAAAGCAAGGCCCAACAAGGAGAGACCTGAGCACAGGCATATATATACAGGGAAGGAGGGAGGGGTTAGTAACTAGTGTAGGATAGACGCAGGGTGAGACGTGTATTGTGACAGGGACAGTGTAGGAGCCTTCTTAGTTAATTGTTAGCTGCATTGTTCTGTGTTTTATAGGGCATATAATAGGACTGTTTAGTATAGGATATTGTGTATGTAGAATAGAATAGGCAGACATCTTTACTTTTACATGAGCTACTAACTAGTCAGTTTTGTTAAATTGTCAGCAGTCAGCACATTTAGTGTATTACACTCTTAGGTACTGTTCACTGACTGCACATGCACTGAAGGTACAATTGTGGTTGCTGCTACTTGTAGTGCCACGCATAGCTAGTCAGTTTTG
>NC_092858.1:57443884-57450627 GCF_032062135.1 Pyxicephalus adspersus
GGGATTTGAGAAGGAGGGATCATTTTAGTGAGAAGACAGAGTGAGGGAAAGTTTTAGGTTACTGTGGGAAAAGTTAGTTAGAGAGGGAAAAGTTTTCCCACCCTCGCCCTACTGTGTAATGGGTCCAGTGGGTGTGCTGCTGTGAGGTCCTCGAAGGATGTTGGTTTGGGTAGTGTTAAATGGGGGTGGGGGATTCTGCCTTTGGTGTGGAATCTCCAAAAAAGGTGTGTTTTAAGGTCATGGATCTGGTTATGTGGTGGGACTGCGCTTGGTAGTGATATCGTTCCTGAGCTTGGCATGATGCAGCTGGGAGCATTCCATATCTTGGTGGCGCAGGTCCCAAAATAATGTAATAGAAAGGGGGAACTTTGAGGACCAGTATCCAGATGTTAATGTCTGGAAAAATGTTATTAAAATGTTATTTAAATGTTATTTACCTTTGGGTAGGTTATTGATTTAATATGTTAATTTGATTAGTTATTGTTGTTTTGGTATTTATTTTTGTTATTTAATTTATTTAATTGGGTAATTAATTAATGTAATAAAAGGTCTATGGGCCATTCAAGCAATAATCTGCTGTGGTGTCATTTTGTTGGTGGGGAACTGACTGCAGTTCCCTGTTTGTCCTCCACTCATGTGTATTAGTGAAGACACTGTTAGTCATCCTTTTTTCACACTGTACATTCACTAAAGCTAGGCACAAGCAGGGGCACAGTCAGAAATGTGAAATGTGACCATGAGGGAGGTGGAGCTGGAGCAGACCTAGGGCACCCAGCAGACGCAGAGGCAAAGAAAAAGAGCAGCAGAGTGGTTGCACGCACCTCTCCAGTGTGGTCCTGAAAGACAATGTGACTATGTGTAAGCAATCTGCCTCCTTTGCCACAGGCAGACCTGCAGAGGACACGCTGCATCACATTTGGGTACAACATCCCTGCTTTCCCACATGTGCAAGAACCACAAACCAAAGTGGGAGCAGTACTTGCGTTCTCTTGAAGGAGGTGCAACCACCTCAGGCCCCACTGCCTCCTCCTCCTGCTGTTGTTGCCGCCTGTCAGTGCTCCTTTCACTAAAATTGTATTACACACTTCTGGGTGACATTGACAATGCACTACACCCAGTTCTCCATGACACTTACCAATGCGGTCTCCCTGGCTATAGCTGACCAGAGGCCACACACTGCTGCTGCTCTTGCTGACCCACGCTCTACCTCTGGTCCTCCATCCTTTTGCCTAATGTCACCACGCTATTTCTCCACAACTTTATGGGAGGCATTCCTAACACATGTCATACAGGTCATGATGCCAGCTTGCGGTCTCCTGCTGTTTTGACGGCAGAGACTGCTCCCAGTGGGTTGAATTCACACGTAGCGGCACCCTTTCTCAATATCCTAATGTTTATTCTGCCTTCTGTATGCTGTCCATCAGGCAAACATCCTATTTGCTTGCTGTCACTTTGCCTGGCATTTTCTGGAAAACCACAAGGTCTTTTGGAACTTTTGTATTTTCCTTTGTTGCCACTGTTCTTCTACACTTTCCTAGGAAATTTGGTGGTTCCAACATGTATAGGGGCATTGCTAACAATGTTTTAAGTAGGCCTATTGACTTTATTGGAATTTGCGCAATCGGTTCGCCAAAATTCTGCAAACCCATCAGAAGTTCGAGGTAATTTTCGCAAGACTGTCAGAGGCCTTCTCGCTCATCCCTATCGGCTCTATATGGTTAGGGTTAAGCTTCTTCAATGCCACCTGAACATTACCTTTAAAAAATGTTGACATTATCTCTTGCATATCCAAAGCCATCAAACCACTTTTTCAATTGCACCATAATCTGTATGTAATCATTGTTGTACAAGCACTTATGTTTATTCCAGGTAAAAATATTTTATTAGGTTTAAAAAATAAAATTGCAAAAGATAACAAATTTAAAATGCCTTTTTTTATTTACTATCTAAACATTTCAATATTTAACATTTGGACATATTTTCACAAAAAAGAGCTTTAAACTTTTGTCAACTCTTGTCAGTCATGGTATGTTTTAGGGGACCACTTCTTTGTGTGGGAGTGTTACAGTTTATTTCTCTATTGTGCTACAGCACAAGGTATTTTACTCAGTAAGGTAAAAGCTAGTAAATGCTAGTAAATGGTTTTCCCTGAGTGTAGGTTCTTTATTTGTATGTGGAAGGTATGGGGAATACTTAGCATATTATAGTAAGTAGTCATATTCAATTGGAATTGTTGTTCATGATGTTTTGCAGCTTTCCATGCAGCTTCATCAGCTCTTTTGATTCCGTGCAGGTGGGTGTGCATGTACGTTATGAACAGATCCTCCAGTGCTGCCTGCTGGGGGGAGGCAGGTGTGTACTGTAGCTGGGGATCGGCTTCCCCTGTAATTAGTTACCTGTCCCTGGCCAGCTAGTACACTGTAACTCACTGACATGACCTTCTGACAGTGTTTATAAACATAGTGTAGAAGTGAGATAATGAGGTACAAAGTAACATTCTTTCATTTGTTAGCAGATCACAAATAAGCTTTTATATGCGTGTTTTTTTAAATACATTTTTTTCCTATTTAGTAATTTAATAACACTTAGTTTCTCTCAATCAACCCTGATTAAAACACTTTCCCAATATTTTGATTTATTTATTTGATATATCTATTTTTTCACATAATGTTGCAATGCTTTTTACCAGCACCATAATTTAAGCAGGACAAATAATATAATCTTAACTAAATTTATTCTTTTTACAGTTTTAATTGTTATATAGAATAACACTGATCAAAGTGGGACTTTTTTTTTAAATATGTTGGTATGTGTTTTGTTAATGAATTGCATAAAAAAAAATAAACTTCATATTTGTATGAACATATTACCAAAAGCAAGCCTTGTTATGTATTACTTTGTAATTACCTTGTTAAGTAACCACAAGGTTATTGCATAACAGAAAGCTAATTGCTCTAGTCTTTAGAGGGATACAGGTGTGAGAGTGGTTTATATAGAAGGTTTTCACTAATAGTGGTGTATGTTACATTGATTTGTATCCTCCCTTTGAAACATCTATCTCTTAATTTAACATTTTACGCTTAAAACACATGGGGGTATGCATCTCAATTTGTATCCCTTCCCTTGATGTAAAATCATCCAATGCCACATCCACAATCATAATTTACAACATACAAAACAAACCTTGGGACTTTTAAGGCATTGCTACCAGGAACGTAATCATATATATATTTCAAAAATTTGTATTGACTAAAAATAATTTCAAAACTGACTATAACACAACATTACATAACCATAATCCATATAGTCTCACAAATGTGTTCCACGCGTTTAGCGGAGCACAGTCCGCTTCATCAGGAACATAGGGATATTTATGCTTATATGGGATTAGTGTACTCACACAAGAACAGGGCAGCTCCTTTACAGGACGGTAATTAGAAGAGATCAATAGGACACAGCTAGCAGTAAAAGCAGGATAGGTTCTTGTAAATAGGGATTGGTTTCAAATATCCCCAACATGTTTTTCTAAAAATAATCCATGTACTGTTTATAATGTATCCAAATTACTGCCATCAATGCCTCCATTATGAGTGAAACCGCCAAGCAAATCTTCCAAGTGTTTCTGTAAGCTGTCAAAGCAGGAATCCCCTACCGCAAAGTGTGCCATGGGGTTATGAACACTTGACCATTTCCATGGAGCAGCTGATGCATTTTACTGCTCAAAACACATTACAAGTAGAAATTCAATTGTTTTCTAAATTGTTTACTGCAATTTAGCATGTATGTATAGAAAGAGAAAATGTGTGGACCCAATACCACCTACTTGTGTAGTGTGATTGGACAAGCATGCTGCAACTTGAATATATATAAATATATATATATATACATATATATCAGTGCATGTTTCCTCATACAAATACAATATCTTTTTTTTTTTGTTACCAAGATGTCAAAACTCTATTTGCACCTTTATTTTGTGGCTGCTGAATTATATTGTATTACTAGTGAGTCAATTATACTGAAAAATGAATGTTTCACATTTTTTCCAGAACATTAATGGATCATATTCACACATTAACATGGAAATTTCTCACCTTGTATTCAAAGCCTTAGTCAAAAATGCAAGTAATAAGGTCAAACAAATATGAATGCAGTAGACATAGGAATACAAACATCTTTACAAATCTGCTTTTAAATTATCACCTAAAGAACATCAGAATTAAATGTTGCAATCATTTTAACAGTCATTTCTATAGATCTGCCTGTTGTAGAGAATTGTATGTAAATGCAGCAAGTAATCCTCAAATTATTATAGATTACGTTTAATCATAATCACTGTATAAAATGTAAGTGATATAATGAGACTTTTGGCAGTGTATAAAGATACTGCAAATTCTAGGCACACATTATAGATATGGCAATAAAGTTTAGACTGTGTGTCATTGATTAACATGAAAGCATGTTTCAGAAAGGTAGATTACACTAAAATACAGCTATTTAGACTGGCAAAATAAGAAAAGCTACCAAGAGCTCAGTGCATATAACAATCCTCATACCACCTCTAGGATTACAGCATGTATAAAACATAGCTTTTATTGTAGACCATTAAAAATACAAGAGAACCATCAGCCCTACTTTGCAGCTCGACCAGTTTTGTGAATGAATCCCTTCCTGAAAATTTTCTTACGGCTATCAGAATATATTGGGGTTGATTTAAAAAAGAAATGTAATCGGTTGAGTTAACAACGGGCATTATCACTCTGCATTTACTTTGATTGATGAATGTGGTAAAAATTACTATGCAAAGAATACCCAATCACATCCAAAGTAAAATAAGAAGAAAAAAAGTTTTTTATTTGTGTATTTTCGAAAATAGTCATTGAAACTTCACTTCAATCACTAAGCCAAATAAATTATCCCTTGCTGAATGATAGCTAACTTTGCCAAATCTATCCAACTGAGTCCACCATGTTTTAGATTGCTGGTGTACTTGGTAAGTGGGGAACCGAATTATGGCACTGCTGTCATTAGATAGTAAGACAATGGGCCTGATTTATTAAAGCTCTCGAAGGCTGGAGAAGTTACACTTTCATCAGTGAACCTGGGTGATCCAGCAAATCTGGAATGGATCTGGTCTAGGATTCAAAACATTCACTAACAAATAGCAAATGACTTAAGCAACCCAGGTGCAGGTTTTCTGGATCACCCAGCTTCAGTGATGAAAGTGTATCTTCTCCAGCCATGGAAAGTTTTAATAAATCAGGCCCTGTGTTTGGATGGGGCTTTGTCTTGTCATCTACAAATGGATTGTTTGTAAACTTGTGGGACATCCGGGTTTAGGTAGCTAGGGAGACTGAGAGGTTCCCCTTTAGGACATTATAAAGAGCAGTAAAGCTGTGCAAAGTTCTCTGGAACATAAGCTAACATTTTTATCAGTTATTAAACAGAAAAATAAAGTAATGTTTATTGGTTGCTATTGGTTTCTGCATTTTCAGCATTACCTCCAAGATGTAATAAAATAGCACAGCAGTTCAGGTCATAACATATCAACCACAGCTCTAAAATATTCCTGTCCACTTTTTATGCACACCTTGCCAGCACTAGTTTGGACCCCTTCTCCCTTTAGAACTGCCATAATTCCTCATGGCATAGACTCAACAAGGTGCTGGAAACATTTTTTAGAGATATTGGTATATATTGATATTCTTAATAGCATTGTGCAATTTCTGCAGGTTTGCTGACTGTACAGTCATTACCAAGATCTCATGTTTTACCACATCCTGAAGGTGCTGTACTGGGTTGAGGTAAGGTGAATGTGGAGACCATTTGAGTGCAGTGTACCCATTGACATGTTCAAGAAACAAGTTTGAAATGATTTCAACTTTAATATTATATTCCCAACAAAATTACACCACCAACTGCCTGAACCATCAATACAAAACTGGAAGTATGTTCTCATATTTTTAATGCTAAAATTCCCACCCTATTATCTAAATGCAGCAAAATTGGGGATTCATCAGAGCAGGAAATATTTTTCTCCTCCAATAATCTCTCCTACAATTTTGGTGAGCCCATGCAAACTGTGGTCTCAGGTAGTACCCAGTGCTGCTTCAGTCTATTTATTTCAAAGTTATTTTACATTCAGAAATGATCCTCTGCATACCTTGGTTGTAAGAATTTGTTTGAGTTACTACTGCCTTTCTATCAGATCAAACCAGTCTGTCCATTCTCCTCTGACCTCATATATAGAAGAAAGGTAGCATTTAGTATAACTTAATGAAGCTGAATTTAAAAAAAAATGTCACTTACCTTTATATAATAACACGTTATCCTCCGTGATCCGTCTGCAAGTCCCAGAGGTCCCATGTCTTCCCAGCTTCCTTCTTCTTTCTGCTGAGATGGGACAGCAAGCATGGCCATCTTCTTCAGGTGTTATGTCTTCATATAAGTGTAAAGAGAGGACTTGTCACCGTGCCTGGAGATGGTAGTTTCTGTCTGTAACAAAAACAGATTCATGCACATTACAAGCCACCAAGATAGGGATCAGACCTTAGGAAGCAGGTGTAAATCAAACTTTACACATTGATATTCCTGCAGGAGCAGTTACAAACTTTGCATATATTTACGATAAGCTTTTGTAGATTTGCATATACTTTGCATTTCTGTAATATTGTTCAAATTCAAATTATTCTGTGGTAATTACTAATAAACATTGAATAGCTGACAGGGGTTCTAGCATTAAC